>NC_134457.1:127420043-128034865 GCF_047948215.1 Lycorma delicatula
GCATAAAACAAGCGATGAGTGTGTTTTAAGAAATACTGTTGTTAATTGAAAATAAATAATTATACCCACTAATCTTTTAATTAGGTTAAATGAAAAACTAGTTTACCACAACACTGATTTAGTAATACTAAATTAAGACATCGTTAACATATAAATTCATATAAACTTCTAGTTTTAATTAATATTTAATAAAAATGTAAATCGGTTATAAATTGTTAAAACAATAATGAACGCTGCTTTTAACTAATATATAAAATAATAAATTTTAGAGAGTTGACACAAGTGATAGTAATTATTAACAATTCTGTTTCGCTAAAATATAGTCTATACGGTAATAATTTATGAGTTACGTAATTATCATCCTCTAGTAGAGAGGTGTCATAGTTAACACCAGTGGGGGTCAAAGAGTTCCAAAGAAGAGATTTAAGCTATATATCATTCCTGGTTTTATAAAATATAAGCTACTCATCCTACTAGACCTATATATAAAACTATAAATAAAAGTAACGTTATTTTCTTTTTTAATAAATGGGGAAAAATATATTCATTTTGTACGAAAGTGTATGAATTACGTGAAATGTAATGATATTTTCATTCGGAGTTAATATTTTTCCAGTTTAAAATATCAAAATAAATTATATTAAGAGAAAAAAATAACTCGATCACAAAAGTTAAATCCTGAATCACTCCCTAAAGTTAAAACTAAAAATTTGTAATGGGTCATAAATGAAAAATACGACAATAATGAATTACTTTATTTACTCACTTGATACATAGTATTAATTTTAATGGTCCAGTGGGTCTGTGTGTTTGCCGTCATGTTGTACTTACAATTCTATATGTCGCCACATCTTCTGTGACATGCGACGAAGCATTTCTGGTGTTATATTACGGAAGGCGCCTCTCACGCAATTGTCTCACTGACAATCAGTGTCACGCAATTTTTCATTTGTGGTATAGTGATGTGCAGATACGTGCACCTTTATAATTCCTCATAATAAATTGTCTGGTGTGATGAGATCAGGACTTCGTAGTGGTCATAATAACGGAGCTGGTGACGCGGATTACCGTGGCCAATCCAACGTTCTCGAAATTTTTCATCCAGAAACGTGCGAACTGACAGAGCAAATGTGTAGGGGCTCCATCCTGCTGCAACCATACTCGTACCATCAGATACTTCTCTTAAAGCTGTGATATTAACCATGGCTCCAACATCTCTAAATAAGTTTGTGAATCCACTGACCCGTCAAAAAAATAAGGACCAAAAAAATGACTAGCTGTAATTCCAGCCCATACCATAACATGCGGTGGATTTCTTTCAAACTCTGTCGCGTAATAAGGATTTTCTTTCGCCCAAGATAACACATTTTTGGCACGTATACTACGATAGATTGGACTTTCGTCAGTAAAAGCAACTTTCCCCGGTGCACTGCAGCGGGAACTTTTTCTAGTAATGCCCGGTAGGATGCAGCGCGACGTTCCATGTCACCATCTGGCAGTTCATTGATGAACATCGGACGAAATGGCTTAACTTTCTAAATCCTTTTTCGTATGGTCTTGCATTTTTGTCTGCGGTATATTAATTTCAGTTGACCATTTACGAGCTGATTTCATTAGGAATTGTTTAATCGAAACTGAAACAGCGGCACATGTTTCTAACCGCGTTATCTGTCGTCCAATCTGCGGCCTATCTTTAACGCTGCCTAATTCAAACCCACATTTTTCCCAGTTCAACGTTGTTGTTTTTCATGGTGGCGGTTATTAAAACGTTGGCGAAACATATCACTAATTAGCTTCATTGTTTGATTCGTATGTTGTTCATACACTTATCCACTAACCGCTCCTCAACACTGTACCTACTTGTGCCAGCCATTTAACACATTTATAAGTGTTAAATTTTAATATATTTTCATTTCCTAGTTCCTTTAACAGATTATAATTTCAAAATGAACACAAATTTTTACATAAGAAATTTTTTAAATATCTCAAAAATGAATAAACTTCTAACATATTATTTATTGTAAGAAATGTGAAATTTAAAAACAAGAACGAGAAAATTTTGATTTTGTTTATAATGGACCTAGAAATGGTCGAGACTACTAGTTCAGTAGTTGTAAGTCCGGAAATATCTTTTTGAAGCGATGAGTGCAGTTGTAAAAAATAAGATGCAATTCAAAGGGAAACTGCATTTCTCCTTCGTTCATTAGGTAGTGAAGTGTAAAAAGACTCGTTTTCTACTGATGTACAAAAGCCTAGATAACACAACTTGCATTGTATGTGTGTGTGTGTGTGTGTGTGTGTGTGTGTGTGTGTGTATGTGTGTATATCTGTGCTGTTTAAAGTGTTACAATGATTAAAATCTATTCATACATAATTAAAAGAGAACTTAATAATAAAATATTTATGTAATTCGTCACGGTCGAGTCTTAATTATTATAAAAACAAAATTCACCAATAATTTTGGTACATAATTGTTATTTAAACTAAAATGGTGTATGACTCTTTACTGAAAGAAATAAACTACAAGCTAGAAATTTAAATGATACAATTTGATTTTTTTGTCACAAATTAGCAATTAAACATAATTTCTATGACGTGTTTATTTTGGGTATTATAGTTAGCCAAAATATGTGCTGCATTTTAACATTTTAGGTCACAGATCAGTAGTTTTCATGTTTTAAGACTTTCTTAACGATTTGAGTCTTCTTTATAGTTGTTGCTTCTTTAATGGAATTACCTAAAATTGATTTTTAAAGTAGTCATTTTAGATGTTTTTAGTTGTTATTGTTCACCGTATAACTCCAATCGATTTAAAAATACGTATTTTGTAAGATAATATAACAAATTTCCGTACGCTTTATTTTTTAAACTATTACTCCGCTAAAGCTGCAAATATATTCGTAGTTAAAATAATTTATTTCTTATTCATAAATGTTCATTTGAAATTAAAATTAAACGATAGTATATTTTTAGTTGCCTCCTTCATCTTTCTATACTTTTAAAATAGCCATCCCTTCCCGTATTTTCCCTTGATCTTGCATTTATTTCATCTCTGGTGTTTATCCTGATACAGTTAATTAGTTTATTTAGCAATTATTATTAGTTAGAAAAATATATTTAATCACCATTATTTTAAATAACACAATTAATTATAATTGTGAAATATTTAATAATTTTTATTAAATTTTATTATATTACTACCCTACGCCTGTATATCAATAAATAAATTCTTTTTGTGTGTGATTTTATGCGCACATGATAATAGTAATAATAAATGTTCATTTCATATTGCTGACATTAGAGACAAAGTACAGTTATATTTGATGTTTTTACATGAACCACAATCTAGTCTTTTTCTTGACATTATATGTGGAAATTTTTCAACTGTTAAATTTAAAAGAAGGGAAAGCGAACAGCACACAGAAACACAAAAAGTGCTTAGCTATCTTGCTGTGTGAGTCGATACCACTTTGTTCCCTCTTCCTTTTTCCGTACTTAGCAATAGAGAAGAGAGCTGAGTGGTATGAGACTGAATCAATCCTTCCGTCATTAAGATTCCCTTAAAATGCATTTTTATGATTCAAAATTAAGCTTTCTGGATGCATTTAACTATCATTCTTTTAAGCAAATATAAATGCTATTTTTCAATGATTCCATGTTTTCATATGATAATAAAACGTTTGGTACTGAGTAATGTGAAGTAAAAAAAAGAAAAAAGATAGAATAAATATTCCATAGATAATATGAATTACATTACTTTTAAGAAACTTGGTATTGATGTACATTGTAAAATAAAATAATGTGGAAATCACGGAACACATTTGAAGCAGTAGATAAAAAACATAACCAAGTAAGACATATTAAAGAAAACATAAAAACTAACTTAAAAAACAAACAATAAATAGTTTTTTCGTTGGAAAATATAATTTTTTATTAAAAAATTCATTACTTAAACATTTAGCCCGTAAGTGTATTAAAAATATAGCTTAAGGCTAGTGATCCCCCCAAAAAAATTTCGCTTTCTTTTTTTCTAAACTGAGGTAATTTTATCGTTTGTTTTTAATTTTTATTCAACTTCAAAACGTAGTGAATATCTATAATTAATTTTCTGCTTCTAATTTTGAAACATCTAAATTAAATTAAATAAGACATTTTAAAGATTATCCGGCTAGTATCTACAAGTCTCACATTGACTGGCATAAGGAAATTAACAATAAAAATGATGTACCAGTAATCAACCTTTACATAAAACTTTTATTGTTAAGAACCTAAAAATGATCACTTTTTAACAATAAAACCATACTTTATAAGGTAAATATAATCAAAATAACAACTGATATAAATAGTGAATATTTTATTTTTACCTGATGTGTTGTACTTTATGTTTACCTGATGATGAAGTTTATTCACTTCTATTGTTTAAAATATGATTACTAAACTTAATAGAAAACGTAGTAACTTAAAAATTATAATAAAGTAAAACTTTACTGAACACCTTTGTTTCAAAGTTTTAAAAAGTAAATGTGTCAAAGATGAGCAGAAACGTTGATATAAATTAATGTTGAACGAAAATAGTTCTAATCGGGCCAAATCTAATCATGTCTACTATTTCTAGAGTAACTGTTTTTTTTTTTCAGAGAGAAATTCTTTGAAACAGAAATTGATTATAACAACTTTTACTTGTTTTAGTAAATTAGAAGCAATAAAACTATAATTTAGTTATAGTAGTACCGAGTACAAAGTTATGTTGCAAATATAGAACATGTATGATTTCTCGGATGAGAGAAATCATCTGTTCTACTGAAATTCTGGCAATTTTATGGACATCAAAGGAAGTTTTATATTATATATCAGGCCTAATAGAAAGTTGATTGTAAAACATTTATGATGGAATCATTCAGCTATCTGTATGTAATTCCAAACAATTAGTGAATCTTGAGTTAGATTTTAAGTCAAAATCTCAAGTTGTGACGTCACAACATAACAGTTGACTACAACAGTATTTTTTGGGGTGGGGTGCGATTTTGCAACTATTGTTACTTTTATTTTTAAGAAATGTGCCTAAGAAAAATATGACCTTAATTATGCGAAATTTTGTGATACTGACGGTGACCTTGGTCTACAGCCTCACCCCCTTGACCATTTAACTCCGGTTAACCAAACTTAAAACTTTAATTGCATCAATGCCCCATATGGAAGTAACCTGAGCAACTTTGTTCAAAATCGGTCCTGTAGTTCTGAAGATATAAAGTGATTTAGAGGCCGACACCAAAAACACACCCGTACATTAACATCCGGAAAATTTCCATCCCGTTTGTAGGTTCCTTAGATGTCAAAACGTCAAGGTCCGGTGAAAACCGTATATACCCAAATTGAACCGATTACAGTACTTTCCTTTCTAGAGCTACAGAGCTAGACCGGAATGTAAAATTATCATTTCTGAATGAAGTTAGAAAAGATATTTTAAAAATGTAAGGAAAACCGCCTTGTCAAAGAAGTATGACATCAATAACTGTAAGAATTATCACTTTAGTAACCAAAAGTAAGGAAGAAAAATTTAGTTATGGTAGGTCTAAATCTAAGACAAAACCTACTTTAAACATGAGAAAAAGGATTTTAAGAAGCATTACATGAAACTGCAGAAAGTTCTGCTGGTATCAGAATTTAATTTCATAGTTACTACTATTTCTGGTAGCGAATATTTACTGGTGCATCAACTATTAAAAACGCAGTATAATCTACAGATATACTCTAATTTATAAAAAAAAAAAAAACTTTTACCAGTTATAACTTCTTATTTAGGTAAAAAATAAATAAAAATCCATTTAAAAGATAAAATTCATCATAAACGTATATTATTTAGTGAACAATAAACTGAATGAACACTTTTAATTACATACTAATTAACAATTTAATTATTAATTACATATTTTTTGTAGGCATACTGTAGGCACATGCAATTTTTTAACTGAACCATGTTATTCCAACATAATTAACAAAAAAATCAGATAAAACCCCTTCGGTTTTTTATAGTAGGTTTTTATTTTTCTTCGGAAGATTTGGTTTATATTTAAAAAGCATTAAAAACTTTAATATGTGCGTATGTGTGCATGTATATATGATATGTTTTTTAAATTAAATTATTATTTAATAATATTTTTTAATTTCATACCTATTTATTTAATGAAAGTGAACCATATTGTATTTTATAAACAATAATAATAGAAATATATTTTAACTGAGATCATAAAGTGAAAAAGGAGCATAAAATTTTCTACAACAATTGTTATCGTTGTTTTTGCATATGCGATCGCTTTTAAATAAAACCAACTAAAAGCAGGAGGAATTTTTCATCAAGAAAATGTAAAATATTACAAGAATTCGATTGTATGTTGAATCTTACAGTTAAATATAACAAAAATTGTTTTACTGGAGTTTGTCATTTAATTTCGTTTATCATATTATCTTTAAATTATTTTTATTTTTGATAAAGAAATGGAAAAAACAGTTTTTCTTGATTTTAGTATTTATTTTATCATCCGATAGATATATCTAAAAGAAATATTTTTGAAATGCTTTTATTTCATTTATCCAATTTCGAAACGAGGTTTGCTATGTTAAACAACAAAAGTACAAAAAAAAAAAATCAAAATTTTCTCGCATCACTTTTTGACGTATTTGAGATTTTTTAGGTAAACTTAACTACACATTCGTGTAATAATTCCAATTTTAACCAATTTTTTTAAAATATACCATTAAAAACCGTACATATCTTTTTTTTATTTTAATATATAGATGATTTACCATTTATAGGAAAATGAATATACCTGTCTGAAAAATGTCTACCGATTAGGTTATTATTTTTTAAGACTAGTGAAAATATTTTAAATTAAGTCTTAGAAGATGATTGTCAATAACGTAATGTAAAAAAATGTTTATAACGTTAAATTTTCAGAAAATTTTTATTTTTACTTCCTTGTATGAAGTAAAGGTTGTATTTCGATCTCAAAAAATTCCGGTTTTCAGATTTCAACGGAAATATCCATTTTAACCATCCTTGAATCCATTTTGACTAGTTTCAGCGTGACTTCTGTGCGTATGTATGTATCTCGCATAACTCAAAAACAGCAGTAGAATGTTGAAATTTTGAATTTAGGACTGTTGTAACATCTAGTTGTGCACTTCTCATTTTGATTGCAATCGACTGAACCAAAAGCATTAAAAAAAGCCTAGAATTCAAAATAAAACTGAATTTTGGACTTTTTCTTAACTGCAGTAATAATTCCTCATTGAGGGGTTTTTAAGGATATATTTTAAGTGGGTGGTTCTTATTTTCGATGATTCCAGAGTTATAGCCAAATAAAATTTTAATTAAAGAAATATTTGGATCTTAAAAGGGGAAGGGGCATCGGTTCGAATCAGACTTCACCTCCATTTTTTAACTTTTTTTTTTTAATTTAAGCATATTACTTCATTAATTAATCTCTGATTGTATAAAAGCTTTTACGATAAATCATAATTCAATAATAACAATAAAAAAATTAAAAAAATAACAGTACGAAAAAATATCAGAAGTTATTAATGAAATAAAATTTTATGTACTTTTAATTTTATAAATATGTGTTTATGTAATTTAATACGCGTACAAGAAATATATATATATTTTTTTTTTCTCAGTAACAATTATAATTACAATCGGCTCTCCTGCGGAGCCATAAGTAAGTTTCCTGATAAAAGCACGTGATAAGAAGGTCCTTAAGTAACCACCAAAATAAATAATACACAATAAACAGTTGCAAGCAGACTTAAAGTCAAATATGAAATTTCAAGCTCAGTCATAAATCACAAACCATTTAATTTCAGCATCATGTAGTCCACAAAACAAACATTAATAACAAATAAAAAAGAAAGGGAAGTAATAAGAAATTAGATACGACACCACTAAACTTGACGGTGTTAGATTCGAAACTGTTACGCAGACCTTAAGTCGAGTACATGGGCTCGTTTATTTATTTATTTACAATATGCACGGAAAATTTGTAGCTTTGGTTTAGATTATAAAAATATGCTTAATTATACTACAAAGAATAAGAGTTAGCAACAGTTTCAATACTAAATTGTTGATGTGTTTGTTTTTTAAAATTATCAAAGTTATTTTAAGCAAAACTTCGTGAGTTAAATGGGGATTAATAAATATAAATATAAATTTTATTAATAAATTGTTAAAATGTTATACTAGTAATTTAAATAACAAAATTTATTTAAACTTGTTTCACTTTTTTTGTTCTAGTATGAGTTGGATAAATGAAAAAAAAATTATGGTAGTATATGTGTATCATTTGAGCAGAGATATGAAAGAAAATTTCTGAATCGTGTGATTAATAATCAGAATAGAAACGATTTTTTAATTAAATATACAGCTTCGAAAGGAATTTATTCCAAGTAATGAAATTTGATGCAAGGAAGAGTAACATAAATGCAGTAGGAAACGAAATGATTGAGACACTAATAAAGAAAATCATTGTGGAAAGGTAGGATAAGACAGGAAAAGGAAATCAATAAAACAAATGCTGAGCTCGCTGCACGGACAACAATAATAAGATATAAATGCTAAAGAATTGTGAAACGTAATAAAAGAGTTACTGAAAAGAATGTTTTGTGCAAAATCTAGACCAAAATTACGACAGGTCATCGTTGAATGAATACTGTAACAGGGCATGTTCTAGGGAACAGAATTATTGTAAAAACGTATCTACTGCAACAGTAATAAAAGCCGGATTGTAAAATATACGTAAAGTACGTACTGAATAAATCATAATGAATCGAAAATAACTAACATCTTAAGTGAATTTAAAAGTTTATTTTAGAAATTACGTTTTTAATTTAAATTCCTGTTAGTTTACTTTTCTTTTGTAAACCTTTTATTTTAAGATAATTAGGAACATAAAATAAAATTATAATAGAGAAAGATTTTTCATTTTATTTATGGCATTGATTATAACCGTTTTATATATTTTAACTTGAATTTTTCGAAAAAAGATAAGGTGCGCTGTAAGGCAACTATTGGTATACAGTTACGTAAACTTAAGCACATCTCAATATTGTAAGTTCTAAAATAACGTTAAATATAGCGTGTATCTTTTTAAATAAAGTTTTAGGGAATTCCAGCTGTCTGCAGTACCTTCTTCACGAGTGATAAGTATTTTATCTTACATTTTAATATAGTAGAATCTGGTTTAACGTAATAAATAATGTTTAAAATGATATAACATGATATACATATATTGTTTAAGTGAACTCAATATAAACGCTATTTTCCTTTTATTTGTTCTTTATACAGCTTAAACAATTCAAAAGAAAGTGATAAAAAGACTTTGAAATATTATATATTATTTTACAAATATATAATCAAAAAAGGTAAATAGTAAATATGATATTAGTAAACGTAAATTTCTAGATTTATAACGATTTCCAGATAAAATTTTAAATACCCAGTATTGCTGATCTAGTAAAGCAAGGTTTTAATTTGACTCGACCTTCTATTTCTACGTAGTAATTTTTCTATAAGTCTAGGCGATTACGGACTAATGCATTTAAGTTAATAAAGCGTTCAATATTTCTTTCAATTAATGGGAACTACTTATGGGTAAATAATTTTTTTAACTTTTTCATAGAGGTTTGCTTAGTCAGCAACGATGAAGAAGTCTGATGAAATGGTGGAGGTTATATTTCTAGTCACAAAGCCACTGAAGAAGTCATTTCCTGTATACTCCTGGTGTGCCTACTCCCCATATTACGGCTTCTTGTATATTTATCCACGGCTAAGCGTTAGATACTTTTCTTTTTCTTCATTAAATTTAAAAAGAATAATTTTTAAGATTAAATTAAATTTTATCTTGGAAGGTAAAATTTTATCTTAATTTAAGATTAAATTTTATCTGAGACCATTCTAATGTACAATATACATCACCTCGACGATTCTTAGTGTTCTGTTTTTTACCCTCCGAGATCATCCTTAGATATTTCTTGAGAATATGAAATGAAATGGAAATTTTTTAGGGTGTGAAAATGGTATGCTTGACCGGAATCTTCGGATGATAGGTGGGACGCTACCACTTTGCCACGGTGGTCAGCAGATTCTTAGTGTACTAACAAGTACTAGGAATAAATATTTAATTAGTAGTATTAGATAAGTATTAGGAATAATTTAATGGTCTACATTAAATACTTATTCTTATATTAGTTTTCAATTAACATATTCTTAACAGTTTTTCTGTTATGAATTTCTTAATTACGTATTTATAATGGCTGTATTGAATTTAGTTAATTTATTACAAAATGAGCAAAGTCTATTCAGAAACAGAGTAATGAAAAATTGTTTGGAAGATATGCCAGAAAGATGTAATTAATTTAATAATAAAATAAATTAGTAATCATTTTTAATATTCATAAAAGTAATGTATGAGATTTCTTTTAAGTTATTTTTTTTATAATGTTCGAATTTATTCTTTTTAATAAGAAAACTAGATAAGACATGAAACAATTTTATTATTACACCCAACTTTACAACTGGTGTTAGAATTAGTCAAATAATTATATTAAATCAGAAGTATAACAAAACGTTAAAAATTCAGTAAGGTTGACTAAGTTTTTAGATCTAAGAGGCTTTGAACTTAGTGTTTAGTTCTTAAAGGGAAACTAAATAATAACTAAAGCTGTTGACGGTTAATTTTATCTGCATTGCAAACATGAATGTGTATACATACAAACACGGGAGCGCGTACAGTGACAGAGAGAGAGGTACTCTACCTAAAGATTTTTCTTTCTTGAAAAGCTTTTAATGTATTGTTTTGTTTAATGTTTAACAGAAATTAATATACCTTTAATGTTATAGTAAATGAAAAAATAAAAAATAAATATATATGTCTACTGCACATTAGTAAAAAGTTAAATCTTATTTGAATACGTGATAAAAATAAGAACAAATTTTTTAAAGTGTGGTCTAGTATTTTTAAATACGGGGACCAATTTAAATAATTTTCTATTTCGGCTTTCAGTAAAGGTAAGAAATTTTTCTGTTTTCTAAACTGCTTGTTTTAAAATGGAAAATGCAGTTTGTTAATTTCAATATCAAGGGAAAATGAAAAGGAGTGCAAAGAATTTCAAGAAGAATTTCTTTCGGGCGTCTTTTAGAAAGGAGTACAGTTCGCTTCATTTCTGTACATAACTCACTTAATATAGACCTCGTAATTATTTGTACAGTATTTTTGATATGGAAAACCGGGAAGAGAATTATACATTCTCTTCCCGATTTCCCGGGAAACCGGGAAGATTACTTCCCGGTAATCTATGATAATTTTTAAGTAGTGATTTTCAATCACTACTTAAGAATTAACGTAATTCTGATGAAGTCCAAATTTATCCACTACTATCACATTTTTCGTTCTGCCACATCGTTTTGTTTTTTCGTCAATCCTAATTCTCGGTTTTGTTCAACCACATTTTTCACAGTTTATGTGGTAAGATATATCAATCAATGATTTTCGTGGAATAATTCTGAAGCTTTCCAATAGTTTTCTCTTTATGATTCAATCAATAAAGTTTCTATTTTCGGATAATCTTGACTAGAATGAAAGTATGTTATTTTTCTTGTTGATACAAAAAAAAGACAGTAATGATAAAACAATTTTAGAAAGTTATATATTGCTAACTGATCAGGACTTAATTCGCTTGACTGACCGTCTAGTCAGTCTAGTGACTGTAATAAACTCGTTTCGCTCGTTATTATTGTCTAGCCAGGATACCCGCAGTGTTCATTACCCTCATGGTTGTGAGAATATTACTAATAATTAATAATTAAAGTAATCATACTTTGTAGAATCTTGATAAAGAAAATAAATTACAAAAGACTATGGTACTAAGTACACAGACCTTTGACGAAGAAAACTTCACAAGTTATTTCTGTTGCTATGGTAAAAGAAATAATTTAATTTTTTATTATTAATTTTTCCTTATTTAATTGGCAATTTCATCATCAACGTGGTTAGGGACTAGATTTATGGCTAATAAACTTCCCTTATATAACACGAATGTAACCTGAAAATTTGAAAGGTATAGGTCGGTCGGTTATGCGAGAACAACAAATAAAATTTCAAATTATACAGACAACTTTAACATTAACAGACAAATTTTCGGTTATACATATTCTGGATTCAGATTTTTTAAAATGAAGGTTATTTCAAAAATTACTTAACATTATTTTTCTTTTTAAAAATGTTTTCTTTTTAAAAATATTTTTCTACAAATTATGACTAATTACCAAAATATTTTATTTTGAAATTATTACTTTAGGATAAGAATACGAGTAAAACCTCATAAAATATCAAATATAATGTTTTTAAAGCAGACGACGTGGATTTAAAACACAGCAATGCACAATTTTACTTTTAATCTTGACAAATGAAATGTTTATATTGCTATCTTATAAGAAAGTAGTTTAATATATAAATAATGAAAGTTCGGCTTACCAAAAATTATAAAATTTTAACATTTTATAATTGTAGGTAAGCTGAACTTTCAATATTTATGTATTATATATAAAATATTAACGGTGCCATGTTGAGAAAATTAAAAAAAAAATAGTAGCACTTAGTGATAAAATTATAAAAAGTAAAAGATTCAAAAAGGACATACGAATTAAGTGTATTGAAAAACAAACTTTATTGGAAATTAGAAATAACGTAAGCTAAATAACCTACTTATACTTGTCAAATGTATGTATTTCTTAATGTTTTAGAATTTTTAACGCTTTAAAAGTTTTTAATGAAAAAAGTGTCAAAGTTTCTTACAATTATTTTTATTTTTTTTAATCTGAAAACACAAAATACATAATCTTTTTTTTTAAAAAAACCCTTTTATGGTACTATTACATTAAAATGAGAATATGAAGATCATCGATGAGTGGTAATACTTAAAAGACGTCAATTTTTGTTTAACTATTGGAACGGTGATTTTTCACCCTAATATTTTTGTATCGTCATTGTGAATAAATACTTATTCTATATTTATATATCTATTTATCTATATATCTATTTATCTATTATTATTCTATATTATATTCTAATACTTATTAGACTACTATACTTATTTATATTTGCCATTTAAAATACGCCAGTTACGCCACCGGTCGTCTAAGAGGGTTAGTGGCTCCATTTTTAACACAGGGTAAAATATGCTCCAAGAATCATATTTATTCTGTTATATTGCAATTTTAAAAAATTCATGAGCATAACATTTTATTTGTAATTACTAGGACTTAAGCGACATGCTGTGTTATGGAAGCTAAATAAATATGTAGGAGAGAAATAAAAAAATACAATAGATGTAATGAATGTTATGTATTAAGATTGAAGAAACTAATAAAGGTTATCCAAACCCTGGACAATTTTTCATTCAGATAAAAATATTGTCGCGAGCTGGAGAATTAGTGAACACGTAAGCAGAGTAGGACAGGGAACCACAAGAGTTTATATAACAAGAATGAGCTACATTTAAACAGTTTTTTTATTAGTAGGTATTAGTAGGTTTTCTTAAGACTCCTTCCATGGGTACAGTCTCAACAGATAACTTCTAAGATAATACTGTAAATATAGATATTACTGAAATAAAGATGTATATATATATATATATATATATATATATATATATATATATATATATATATATATATATATATATATATATTCAATAAAAGTTACTGATTGAGTACGATGTATACGGAAAACAGTTTTTTTACATTTGACAGTACACCTTTGCAAAGATCTCAGGACATTTACTGAATTGAGTAATGTATTTTACAAGTTAAATCAGAACTCGAAAATTTTTAAAATGTAAGTTTTAAAATTACAAACAATAGGCTAAGTAAAATAGAAATGCAAAGCAAATCGGTACAATTAAGAGAACAGTCATGCAATACAGAAGGCTGCGGGTATAGAAAAAAAATACGCATCTAAATATTAAATGTTTTCAAAAGTAATTGTAATGTATGTAAGATTTTATGGTAGCAGCAAATCGAAAGCGAAAAGCAGAATTGAAAAGATCTTTGAAGTATGTTGTAACAGGACACTGAAAATTAGCTGAGTTGAAGAAATAAGACAAGCATGAGAAGAGGGGTATTTGTGAAATATTCCTCTGATGAGAACTCGATTGGTTGGCACTTATTAAACGGTATATTTAAATAAATACTGTTTGACCGTATATTGTTTTAATTGGTAATACAGAGAAATAAAACCGACGGAATAGAATAAAGATTGAAATATATAGAAAAATCTGATACAGTATTTATGTTCACAGATTACCACAGTGCGGAACGATTTGAAAAATAATATTACACAAGGCAAATGAGTGACGGTTACAAAAAAACTCTAATCTTTAACTTCGCTGTTATTTTTCATTCTCTACATTTGCTACACCAAAATAATTTAATAAAATTCCTCCTACAATCTTTCTTCTTCTACAATTTGTCAATCTGTTTTAAAATCTCTTCATTTTGAAATTTTCTTTTTTCTTTTGGTCTTATTGCTGTCTACGTTTTTTTTTGTAAAACACCATAATTTTTAAATTAACAGTTCTTCGTTAATATACCTCCAAGTACCAGGAAAATATCACTTCATCTGGTCTTCTTTCTTTTTTTTCAGAAGTTCTTCAATTTTTTTTAACTTTTCTTTCTTCAATCCATTCTCCTCTGTAAAAATTTTTCTTATTATCTACATTAATCTTTAATTAAAATATTTTCATTTTAGAATTAAAAAATTTTCCTCTAAATACTTTACCTATCGAGCACACCTTTCATATGTTTAACATAGCCTCTCTGACCTTTGTGGCTTCATATTTTATCAAAAATCTGTCTGTTTAGTCTTACTGATTTATTCGGACTATATATTCATAGAATATTAGTCGTCTTTTCCTTACTGTTATCTTTTGTTTTCAATTTTATCGTATATCATCTATCTGTCTGATCTCAATTTGTATTATTCTTGGATTATACTTAAAATTCTTCTTCCTATCTTAAGTAGGTTTTCATTCCACTAAAACTTTTGGTTTTCAAGACGTATTAGATGACTGATCTTACAACTGTTTTTAGTGTCATAATTTTTCGTTTATGGTAAATGACTTTTTATCATAAAAATTATTTTTGTTAAAAATTTAGTGAATGTATTTTTGTTCTTAATCACTAATTTATTTATTCCATTTCTACTGATTATTTCTCCGAAATATTTAAATGATTTGTGATCATAATTTTGCCATATTTTGTTTTCATTATCTTTTAGGAATATTTACTGGTGATATCACTTCTAGTTTTGAAAAATTAAATTTGCAATCTTTTTTTTGGATGTTTCTCTTAACTGGTTAATTTGGCCGGCTGTTTATTGTTCTGATTCTGGAAACAGTGCAGATAGAATTCTATTAACTTTTGAATCATATTCTTTATTTAATTATTCTTTAATCGATTTTAACAGAATCAGATAGCTTATTTGTGCAATAATAACTCTTCTTGCTTAAGGAAATTTTTCCTTCTTGCTTTACCCATATTTTGTAAATTTATTGTCTAATGAACAAAATATTAAACTTCTCTGAGCCCTATGTTAATACTTAAGATGAATATTCTTATTAATTATTTTTTTTTTAGATTGCAATTACAATTTGAAAACAAATAAATTATTTTAAATTGTAATAATAGATATATAATTAATATTTTATATGTGTGAATAATAAAATAAATAATATTAATGTAATAATAATTAACGTGGTAATTTAACATTGATATTACAAGTCAACATAACTGAAATAAAGTAGATCTGCAAAAACAATGTTATTTTTGATTTAAGATTAAAATGAAATAATTTGCAAGGATAATAAACAATGACCAAAAACAATTCAACAAATAAATATTTCTCAAATCATCATAAAAAATTTTTCCGTTTTAAAATAACAACTAGATTTTGACTGAATATAAAGATTTAATAAATAGGCTTCGAGTAGAAACTTTCTTTGTAAGGCCTCACAGAGTTTATCTGAAAAGCAGAAAAATTTTATCAGCTTTCACTTTTACAAAGTTTTCTCTTACTTGTTAGAAAAAAGTTTAAATCCCAATGAAGAAAACTTAAAAAAGGAAAACTACCATTTTACTTTTATAGATGATAAATTGAACTTAGTGGAAATTATGAAATCAATTTTCCTTTTTTTATTTATTTTCAAGTATTATTATAATATTTACAACCCAATTAATAAAACTGTCAATAACTTTAAACGATCGAAGAAGAAAATTATCTGTAAGTAAATTAATTTTCCGCTAAATCAAAAATTAAATAAATTTAACGATTATTACAACTATTTTAATAAAATTATACGTTAAAACGAGCACTAAAAAAATAGAGAGAAAAAGGATAATAGGGTATCATTTTGTTTAAAAATACTGAAATATCACAAAATCAAACATTTGATTAAAATCAATAGACTATTTTTATATCGAAAAAATCATGTATATATTTAATTTTAAATTTGATAAGTAAATTTAAAAAAAAAAGTGAGGGTTTATTTTAAAGTAATAAATAAGAATTTAGAAAATATTTATTATATACTTGTACATTATAATTTTTATTTGATACTTTTATATGCTAATTTTTCGAATAAAACAAAATTAATGGAATTGCTGGGGATTTTCAAATACTAAAAAAAAAACAAATCGAATGAAAAGTATTTAACAAAATATAATAATAATAATAATGATTCTTCAATTCTTATTTTCATCATAATGTTTTAATTGTACATCATAAAAGCCCAAGCATAACGTTTACAGAAAACAGTTTTCAGTGATAGCAGCAATTTTTACGTTAGTTAATCCACGATATATAAATTGATTCATATTTTTCATACAATGATATATTTTATTACATATTTCTTTGATAGCGGATTTCTTTAGAAATCGCTACTGCTCCTGGTCAGATTTTCTAAGCGCGTGTTGGTGGTAGGGGAAACAACCTTTCTTTACAATTTAGTCTCCTCAACACGATTCTGCAATGTTTATACACATGTATATGTATGTATGTATAAATAAGATGTTTTTTGTTATGAAAAAACTTGAGGAAGTGATGTAAACCTATTGGAATAGAGCCCTATTGATTTTCAAGCGAATCAGATCATACGAAATACTTTTTGCCAGTTGGAGGCAAAAATTGGATTTTTGCATAAATTTTCTAGGTTTTTCAAGATTTGAATGTTGTAATTCGAAAGGTGGCATGTTAGAAAGCCAAAATTAGATTTTTGTAACACAGGATTAAATATGCTCCAAGAATCATATTTCTTCTGTTATATTGCAATTTTAAAAAATTCATGAGCTTAACATTTTATTTGTAATTACCAGGACTTAAGCGACATGCTGTGTTATGGAAGCTACATAAATATGTAGGAGTGAAATAAATAAAAAATACAATAGATGTAATGAATGTTATGTCTTAAGATTGAAGAAACTAATAAAGGTTATCCAAACTCTGGACAATTTTTCATTCAGATAACAATATTCTCACGAGCTGGAGAATTAGTGAACACGTAAGCAGAGTAGGACAAGGAACCACAAGAGTTTATATAACAAGATGAGCTACATTTAAACATTTTTTATATAAACAAAATTAAACAGTTCAATAAAAGATTTAATAACTGATAATAGTGCTTCATTTTTATAACGGATAAAAATATATTATCATTATAATTTTTAAATATAACTAAGGTTTAATAAATCATTTTACCTTAGAGATAATGACTTATTTATTAATGTATTTTATCCAAAATAAAATCCATGAAAATTATGAATAAACGAGATTCGTTTATTTGACTGTTTTTAATGAAGTTACATAATAGGGTCAATCTACCGACAGATTAAGCCCTATGAATTTAATCTGTAAAATTAAGCGGTAGAAAATAATAAACTCATTTGAAATTTATGTTAATAAACCGAAATTGAATGCTTCAGCTTTCAATTTCAGGTCAGAAAACTTAATAAATGCCATTTTAATATGAAATTACATGGATGCGTTCAGTGTTCTGCTTACTGTAGTCCCTATCGATATTAGGTGCAGCCCAACCATATCGTCCACTAAACAGAAATATTGAATTAATTATCTGTTCCACTGATTTATGGAATTTTATAATTTTCTCTTTACATATTTTGAATATTCTCATGAGTATCCTGATGAAATCTGTTTAAAAATTCATTTTTTATTACAATACAAATATTTTATTGTTCCAATTAATGCGATACATATTCCATTTTAGGCATTCAGTTAATTCTTCCAAGTCGAACGTGAATAAATTTGTAAGTGAGAAAATTTCAGCAAACAATTTTAAATATTCGTCTTGTAATTCTTTGCTCAAAAACTTAACATAATTCAGTTATACATATTCTATGTATAACTGAATTATTCATTTTTTAGCCTAATGAGAAAATGCTTATGATGGACAACTGAGATTAATTTTGTTAATTATAAGTGAAAATAATTAATCTTTGTCAGCGTACAAGATTTTCCTAATCTGTTAAACATAGGTACTTTCCTTTACTTTTTAAATAGTTTCAAAATTTCATTATCTCTTTTTATAGGAGTTACATTATTTATTTTACTTATTATAATATTTATAGACTGTGTAATTCAACGACAGTTACAGTGGAAATTATTGTACGATTTGTGGTGTATAGCATTGAAATATACGTGGTAACAAGTACATTAATATATATTAATACAATGATTTAAAAATGGAAAACAATATTAGTATCTTATCTATACAAAACTGAACATTTAAATAATTAGAAATATTAGTAATATTAACCAGAAATTATTGTAATTGTATAGATGTATGTATTATTAAATGTGACCTGCCCCACAAAAAAAAATAATCGAATTAAACTTATATGAAATATACTACAAGTAGATGAAATAGAAAAAGTAAAGTAACATTTAAAAATTAAAAAGATTTCGGATTAGTTTTTATTAAAAGATCTATTATTAGCTAAAATTAGTATAAACTGTCTTAAGTTACGTAAGAAAATATTCTGATAACTGTCTGTTCTATAAATTCGTTTATAGACAATCGGAAATAAAACGTAAGTCACTCTCGTAAACTTCATAGTTATTCTAAAAAAATATCAAGCAAATTGTTCCTGGCCGACTAGGGAAAGTAATAAATGAAATTTCCCGTTGACCTCTTTATGTGAAAGTATGCACTATTATACGTCAATAATATGTCTATTATTGACGTATAATATGTCTATTATTGACGTATGTTTATAATATGTCAAGCTAATCATCAAAATGCAGCTGCTGTTAACTGTAATGGTATAATCTCAGTTCACCGTATAAACAAGCTTTATATTTATATCAGTAGTCTTAGGAAGTAACTCTGAATAATACCATTTGTATATCTGGAAAATTTACACGCATAATAATCGTAATGCGTAAAAAAAAATGAGTGTAAAAGAAAATTAACATTACTTTTCCCTGTGAAAAAATGAATTTTGGACGTCTTCGTTTATTAGCGGAGCGAAAGTTAAAAAAATACCGAGATACACACTAATAGCTTAAAACAATGTTAATGTTGGAGATAGATGATATTTAAGTTCTAGAAGAGACTTAGTTAATCATTTTAATAACACATTCGTTTTAAGCCTGCAATAAACGAAATTTTACATAAAATTATTTAAAGCCAACACTTACGCAAAACATATTAGACGTACCAAATGGATATCATCAACGTTGTGAAATGGCATTTAATAATAACTTCTGAATGCAGAACAATACATCAACTCTCTCAGCACAATCTGTAGGTAGATGTGAAAAATACGAATTATTCCTAAACACACGGTTATATTTCTAAAGTTAATAACAAATTGTAACGAAAGTCTATATCTAGATTAACGACTTAAATTTTTTTATGTAAATACTAATTGAAAGACTTTTCTTTTCATCAAATTGTAGCCTAATCGTACACAAAAATCTTCTCAATCAAACTTGAACTTATGGTGCACAACTAATTGTCCCCCATCAAAATAAGTCATCTTTCATGCACCTGGTCCCTGCATCAGGTCCTTTTCGTGCAACAAAGTTTTGAATAAATAATCAAGTTCGTTCACGGCTCAAACGAAGCTGAAGCTGAATTTCTGACGTTTGTCTCATTTTATTTACCTGGAATTACATTTATCTTTCTTGCAATTCCAATAACATAATAATATATATAATAATATATATTTCTCAATTAAAATTCTTTATTTATCTTATAAATAAATAATTAAGTTTTTCAACAAATGTTAAATATTATCAACAACTGTATTAAGTGTAACTTGTAAATTAGGTGATGATCTGATTTTGCTCACTGGTTAATTCAACACGGAGATATTTGTAAATGAGATGATCACAAAAATGAAATAGTACGTGAATGACTAATATATATATATATATATGTTATATAATTATATATATATATAACAAAGAGTTATTATAGCATCCGAAAGCGGAACTGGAATAAGTCCAAATAAGTCTTACTACTGACTTCTACACTACAGCTTTTAAATATAAAAAGAGTGATGATTTCTGTTCCAAAAAAAAAATAATTTGAGGAACCTTAAGTCTTTGAGAGTTTGTGCATAAGTTATTTCAAAATGATGTCTTGCATAACGTACTTAGTAATTTTGGTCGCTGTGTTAGCGACAAAATACTGTACATTTTAATGTATAGTTAGTTAATAATTGTAGTTGGAAGTCTAGATCGCAAAAGAAACAAATTTTATGCGATTTAGTTGCATTAATTTTTATTTTTATGGAGAAAGCCGTTGGTAAATTTGGTTAAAATGCGTTAATTTTTTGGTATTATTATTCATCTTCAATATAAATTAATAAATAAGTATATTTCAGTCGTTCGAATTCCGATCAGGTATGACATTTTTCATATGATACAAATTTCCTTTTCCATATTCCCACGTCCAAGCTTCTTTGTAAGCTTCTGTGGTGAATTAATTCATCAGTCTAAAGAATAAAAAAAAACTAATTTAATTGATGCTTGAGTTGCAGAACGGATGAAGACTAGTAAATCATAATCATTTTATTGTAGTTTTTAATATAGTTTATTGCCCTTACTGTCTAGAAACAACTAATGTATTAGAATAAGTTTTATTACAAAACAATGAATGCTATTTTGAACGTTAAAATTTACTCCTTAAATTATATAGTGTACGAAGAAAAATATTTTAAAACATCTACATGTGGTTAATTCAACAAAAATTACTTTTTATTTAAATAGCTAATAATAAAGGAGTGTATCTAGAAATACTTGATAAAAATTGGCAATAGTGTTCATTAATTAAACAACACCTTTATAAAAGTTACTGTACGTGTTAAGTTGAAAAATATGCCAAATTATTAACTCTAAATTACTCGTATATAATACCGTTCGTTGCAGTTAAATTTTATTAAATTTCTCTCGCAGGTAAAAAATTTAAAAATAACTACATATCAGCGTTTTTTTATGAAAATAATAAAAAAATTCATATTTTTATCTCTATTCTGAAGTTTTTGTAATTTATAGATCCCATTTATTTTAAAAAAATATTAAAAAATATACTAAAAAATTATTATATCAGAGCACGTACGTTATTTTTATCATTCTACAAAGTCTTGAATGAATTTATTACTGATAATCTTTTTAGAATTTTTTTTTTGCAACAGTTCAAAATAAGATTTATAATATTAAGAGAATTTTAAGTATTAAAAAAGGCTAATTTATGATGAACATACAGTTTTAACAACTGAGCTATCATTAAAAAACAATCAAGAATATTCAATTAAAACTCTTCATTAAAAGTACTAGTATATTAAAACATACCATGGATGTAAATAACCCAGATACACCTTTATCAAGCTAGTAAAAGTCTATTATATTTTTCTCTACAGTTAAAGTCAATTCATAATAAAAGTTATAATTATGCAGTAATCTTAAGGTTCATTAGTAAAGAAATAATTTCTGCCAACACTTCATAGTTCATAAAAACAAACAATTAACAGATAAAAACCAATAAACAAATAAGTAGCGCAAAGAAATAATAATCAAAAATAGCTAGTCGAAAAACGAACAAAACAACTTGTAGATAAAAATAAAAAATAAATAACTAAGAAAACAAAAATTATATCACTAGATAGTAACTACAAACTGTCATTCAGTAGACCCAAATCAAGCACATGGAGACGTTTCAATCTTCATATGTCCCTGCCTGCTGTTATCAAGCAGCTAAGTGGTTGACATTGTTTTCTAAATGTTGCTCATATTTAAAACTGTGCTGTCTTACAACTTTCATGAACTATCGGAAGCTGCCGATATTCATAAATCTCATCATTCCGTGTGAACCTGCACTTGCTCTTGTTACCTTTTCGGAGGCGTTGTATGATATCTAGGTTTTTATTACATGCTGTCCCTCACAACTTTACGCCATAAGTCCAGATTGGTCTTTCAGCTTGTAAATCAGAACTTTATCGGGTAACGTCAGGTGCGAGTTTCTCCGTAGCAGCCAGTGCAGTTCCCTATACTTCGCGTTTAGTTAATTTCTTTTCATCCTCACGTGATACTTCCAGGTCAAACGCTAATCTAAGAGAAGTCCTTGGTACCGCACATTCTCTGACAGTGGGATCAAGAAGCCGTTCGTGCTCACACTGGGACAGTTACCCCTTCTCATGGCGAATGTTACAAGCTTTGATGTATCCTGATTGGCTTTAATCCACCATTTTTACTGACATGCACAGACAAAGCCCAGTGCTATTAGCAGCTCCCGCGAGGCTAGATGAGGGTCTTTGCTAACGGCGAGGATAGCAGTGTCATCGGCAAATGCGGCAATGATGCAACCTTGCAAGGTGGAAGGTCCGCAGTGAATATTAAATATAGCGTAGAACCTAGTATTGAGTCTGAGGGACACCTACTAAAGTTGAAAAATTTTCTATAACTCATCATTACATCTTACCCGAGAGTAACGTCCCTCGAGATAATTCCGTAAGACAAGGTAGTAGGGTTGAGGAAGTTTTAATTTTAGTTTTTAGAGAAAGCCAGGCAACCATATCTTGTCAAAGTCCTGCTGGATATCTAAGAATTTTGTTGAGCAGCATTTTCTTTCATCCAACATCTACTAATGACCTTGATGACTCTATGGGATTTTTCGATGGTGGAGTGGCATAACTGGTCACCTCCAAAACTGGTCTAAGCATGCGAAGTAACAGCTTTTCAAATAATTAAATATGACTAGTAAGAGACTAATTGGTCTGTAAGAAGAAATCTCGTATCAGGCTTCCCTGGTTTCATTATCATTAAAATCTGAGATACCTTCCATTCCGCTGGGAAGTAAGACGTACGCAGGATAGCATTAAATAAATCCTTAATATACGTGATGCCTTTAAGGGGTAGTATAACAAGTATTTTGTGTGTCACTAAATCAAAATTCTGGGCTTTCTTTCGTCGCCTTCTCTGGTTGATTAACTTTTATGCTGTTGTCGAGATCGGTCTAATCGGAAAACTGACTGGCATTGAGCTCTATAAGAAGTCTTTTTAATATTCTCGTCATTAAGACACTCTTCATCGTGTGTTGAAAAGTTATGCCAAAGTCTGAAGCAAATAGACAGGCCTTCCCTTTGTCAATGTAATTATTTTATGAAATAGAGAATAGATGACCTTAAGAATCTTAATTTTAAATGGATGCTTTTGCTTTTATGATTCAGTTTAATTTGCTGTCGCTGATTGTTAAAACAAAATAAAATAATAAAGGTTGAATACTGAAACTCATTTAGCTATCTATTTGTATAATTAATCTTATTTCTATTACCGTTAAAGTATGGTTGCACAAATCACAAGTAAAAAAAATACAAGAAAAATAGTTTTATTTCTTTAATTAGTTTTTGACATAATCAAATATTAAAATTTTCAATTAAAACTGATTATAAAAATAAAATTACAGTTACACCGGAAAATAAAGAAAGTCACATTGTAGAAGATAATGTGACTTTCTTATTTTGTAAGATCAAAACCAAATGCATGGTCATAAGCCTACGTCATCTATTTCATCCGTTTTTATAAAGCTATCTTACATTTTTTAACCGTAAATATACATTTAAGCATGCAAACCTAAAAATTTTATTATCTAAATTTCAATATTCTTTGAATTACAAGTCAGGAGAGGTAATATTTTACCGAAAAGGTTATTATTTTCTGTTACATTTCAATTAGCTTAAGTAATATTTCCAGCACTTGAGGAATACAACTTATCGAATACAATGAAATTCCTTTATTCAACTGTACCTTCTTAAAGGTGTTTAATTTATTACATCCAGTCTCTTTTAAAAACTAAAAATTTCCCTCATAAAGAAAGTACTTAAATAGAATTTCATATTTATTATTTGTGTCGCTTTTCTAGTTCCGTTCAACGTGTTAGAAATGACATGGCAACTAGAGAACTTATGCTTAATTTTTTAACTCTTTATGATTGATTAAAAGGAAAAACTACGCTTGCACTTTAAATTTGTTTCATTACTTTGTTTTACTGTTGAGTTAGTTTTAGAATCGAACTTTTTGTTTTTCTTTACCTCCGAGACAATCATTAGGTATTGCTTCAGAGGATGAGATGAATGTCAATTTTTGTAGCGTGTGAAAATGCCATGCCTGACCGGAATTCGAACCCGGGACTTTCGGATGAAAGGCCAAGACGCTACCACTAACAACAGAACCGAAATATAATCACAACTGGGTTGAAAAATTTACAGGAACTATGAAATCCATCTTAATTTACCATCAACCAATAAAGGATTTATAGAAAAACCTTAAACGTGCTTTCAAACTTGCATTTTACTTACGTGTGTTAACAAGTTCAGAAAACGTAGAAAGATAAGGGAATTAAACTTTCATTTCGTTATACTCTCTTAGCATGTTTTTAAGTGAACTCTTCAATTTGGAGCAAAAGTTTCCGAGAACATTGTAAAAAATATTTCCTGAAAAATTTCTCACTTGCCATTTCAACCGTAGTGCAGTACACTAATCTTGATAAATCCATTTAAATCCCTTTTCAAACTTTTAGGGGTCATTGGGAAAAAAATGAATTCTTATGTTTAACATATTTCGTCGGTTCATATTTCAATGGTTTCAATTCAACGGTTTTCAATTGGTCCGGTCTCAGCACATCTTCTCATCCCTTTTTAATTTTACTCCATCGGGGTTGTTAAA
The DNA here is from genome assembly GCF_047948215.1 of Lycorma delicatula. Lineage (NCBI taxonomy): Eukaryota > Metazoa > Arthropoda > Insecta > Hemiptera > Fulgoridae > Lycorma > Lycorma delicatula. Next base: position 127,445,336 of record NC_134457.1, read on the forward strand.
ATTATTTTTGTTTTTACTTTTTATACACACGCCTTGGAAATAAGCATGTTAAATTTTAGCTTTCCAGCAATTCATGTAATGGTAGAATTAATGATCAGGGAATTATAATGAACGTGTTCATTCCCATGAACAAGTTTTGTTCTTTAATTTTTTTCTTCAGTTGTCTTCTCAAACTTTATTAGCAGTAGTAATAGCTACAAAATTTAATTAAAGTACTGTTTAAAAATCAATATAGATACTATTCTCTCAATTTCTAAACCGTGGTATCACCCAAGGTCTCGGAACAATGTGCCTGCCGGCAACCCTCCTTTGCAGTACAAAATGTTACTGTAAAAATTATGCATTATGCAACTAAATTATGTTAGCTTAGGCACATATTCTTTATTAAGTAGGCAATCTTTAAGAAGGAATTGAAGCCTTGATCGTTGCTTATTTTGACTGATTAATCTTAATTTGCTTAATTTTTCATCTATCTTTTTTGCTTCGACTAAATTGATATTTTTTATTTACTTTTGTTTTAAATAAGGTCTGAATTAATGTAATTTACTGTTTGTTTCGTTTACTTTATTAATAAAAAAAAAAAAAAAAATAGAAAGCTGACTTTATTCATAATTTGGTAGAGGTCTTTATTTAAAAATTCATATAGTTTCAAGTGTTTAAAATTCTGAAAAGTTTTTTAAATGTTTAAAATTAGAAAGGATTAAAAGTTCTTTTTAAATATAAAATTGTAATTTTTACTGATAGGTTGTTAAAATTGTAGTTTTCGAACTATTTTATCAAAATTTTCACTGATGTTCAGCTGGATTATAATTTTTCTATGAAATTAAAAACATTATTTTTTTTCAAAACGTTTGCTACTAGTTACGTTTATTTTAAAACTGATAAAAAATTCAGTACCTAAAACACGAAAACAAAAACTTTTAGACCTACATATAAAAGAATATTTCTTTAATTTCACGAATACAACTCGTTCACCTTACTTCATGATATGTTCTGTGTTTAATGACAATACTAGCTATAAAAAAATAATTTACTACAATTAGATATAAATACATCCTTAAGCGACTGTTTTACACGAAAATAAATGATAGACTTAATTTACGAGCATGGTAATTTACTATTAAGTAATGTAATACACCTATATTATAATTATTAAAACAAAAAAGTAGCTTTCTTATAAATTTTCATATTAATGTTAAATTTAAATAAATTCACATTTGTATAGATAAGATAGCGATGAATATATAAATAAAAGTTTCTAATTTCATTATGAACAAAACTACATAAAATACAATTTACAAAATGATTTATTGGTTCTGAAGGGTAGATGTGTATAAAGTTTTGCTACTTCCTTTCAATACTTTGAAGAATAGTAAAAGGATTTTCTCATGGGAATCGTAACGTCTATAGGCTTGTGATCACCTACATTTCTCAAAATACGGACTGTTTGACTGTGGTTCAGGTGACATTCTTCTATTCATCTTTGTTTTAGATGACCTTTGCTTATTTGCGATTCAGGTAGTTCCATCGCAAATTCCCACGACAATGTAGATTTATGCTATACTTTTTTTGTGTATATAATCCGGTTCACTACTGCTGTCAAATACTGCGGTTCATAAAAGTTTTTCTTCCACATTTTTTTTTTCTACTTTTACATACCATTCATGTTACTTATCAGATTCACTAGATAAATCCTTATGTGTGCTTTCATTAAAACTTAACTAAGACTCATTATTTGTGTCCTAATACATTTTTTTAATATTTTTTCAATAGTTTATTGCTAAAGATATTCCAGAAAAATGAAAGATATCTCTATCAGAATTAAGAAAGTCTAATTTTAAAACAAATTTTTATAAGTTTATTAGTGGAATTAATTCGTTATAGGAATTAAAGCATATTCTTTCAACTCATACAGATCATTTTGATACTGCGACTCCAGTCAAAGCTATTGTTGGGTTAACTTTTTATTTATTTGAGTATAGATTTCAAATAAATCGATCTTTTTGTGATTCGTCATTCTTTGATAATATAATATTTAAAATAATTCAACTTAATTTGCTAGTTTTTTTTCACGGATATGATAACAAGTATTGTAATTAGCACCAAAAAAAGGACCCTATAATAAGTCCCTCAGCAAGGAAACAAATCTATGAAAAAAAAACAATTTTAAGATGATTGTTTGAAAAGTATTTATATAATAGATTATTGTGAAATAAAATCTCTATTAAAAACTATTTTTTTTTTTTTTTAAGAGAAATATAATTTTATTAACTGTTAAAGGAATTTGTTTTATTTTGTTGTTGTTTTTTTTACCAAAATACATAATACATCAACGATGATTTTGCTATATATTGTAAGCGTTGAAATTGATACAAAATAATACATGACAAAGGGAATAACATTTTTAATTTATGTGTATTTTTTACTCATTGCAAATCACTTTTAACTGTTTGATGCAATTTATTCGTTTTAAGCCGAGTTTTGCAGTCTACTTACTTGTTACTTGTGTAGTTGTTCCATTATAGTTCCACGCAAAGTTATATTGGTTTAATTTTAGTAAGAAAGAAACATATTTAGAACTTTTGATTTCATTTTAACATTTAGATTTTTTGTTTTAACTCTGCTGCTTATTTTATGTTTCGAATATTTTTGTACATACATTGTAATTTTTTTTTCTTTAATTATCAATAATTAACTTTATATATTGTATGACAGTCGATCACAACAGTTTTAACATATGAAACAACTATTGATTTTATCAAATGGCTGTGTAAAATGTCTGACGAATTATATAAATAGATAGAAATATCTTATAATAGTCTCAGGTTATAAAAAGCATGTGTTTTTTGATTAAAAAGTAACTCCCGTTTTAGTCTTCCTTAATTTTTCCGTTTAGCCTTCGGAACAACCGTAAGGTATTACTTTAGAGGATGATATCTATGAATGTAAATGAAGTGTAATCTTGTACAGCCTCAGGTCGACTATTCCTGAGATATGTGATTAATACCCAACCACTAACGAACACCGGCATCTACGATCTAGTATTCAATTCCGTATAAAAAAAAAAACAGCCTTTACTAGGATTTGAACCTAATAACTCTTTCATTCTGTGCGTTATCTATTAACCTCTGCAAATTATTAATAAATATGTAAAATTGTATTTGTATGAAAAGACAAAATTTATTTTAGCCAAATTTTCAAGATGAGCATTGAGAAATTATTCTTTTTGAATTTTTAAGGTAAACTAATAGTCGTCGTGAGAAGTAATTAATGATTATGTGAACGCAAAAACCTGTCTATCAATAGTTGCATTAGAATCTGTCAGTAACATGAAGAATATCAAGAATCTGTTAATTTTCTTATTCATTCAAGCTATATTAAAATAAAAATAATTGATTGCCATTCTAGAACATAAAAACAACCATGTTCATTTGGGTATTAAAATAGCTGTTATTATCATAAAAAAAATAATTTTTTTGTATTTAATTTTTTAAATTAGATTCCAATAAGAAACAGTAAACAGTTTTAAAGGGTTTTTGGACTTTTTGGGTTTTAAAAATACCTTAGTTAATTTCGATTAATTATTTTTTTTTTATAATATGTTAATTGTAACATATCTTATTTTTGTTAATTATTATTTATTTTTTACTTATTTTATCATTTTTCGCCAGCAACACATTAAAAACGTATAATGTACTAAAAATAATATCTAAATACACAAAATACTTTTAAATATATAACAATTTTGAAGGTGAGAATATAATCTTTTTCTAAACAGAATCGATACGATTATAATTTTATTCCAAATTTAAAATTTCTTTTTAAAACGTACTGATACTACTTTTTTACCTAATATAATATGTAAAAAAAAAATATATTAGCGTTACCGTAATAGATTCGAAAAACCCAGTAATTATAATTTCAGTAAGAAGTAAAATAATATAGATTTTTCGTAATAAATTATGTAAAAGTACATGAACCTATATATAAAGATTCATGTATATTCTTGAATGTGTGTGTGTGTATATATATATATATATATATATATATATATATATATATATATATATATATATACATAGATAAATTTTTTTTTGTGGTAGAAGTACAATTAGGCTATTGTTTCGAAGTTTAGTTATAACACCATATCAGTCAGCTTTGCTACAGTACAAGTAATGAATTTCTCTCATAATCTTACAATATTATAAAGAGTTAGGATAAAGAACGACGCTTCAGGCGTTAAGTAATTAATTTTCTCAATCAGAAACTGTGCGTAACCTAGAAGCTTTTCATAAAAGCTTAGCATCTGATATAATTGTATAATCCAATATATATGGCTTACACGAATAATGATATTATACACTAATTTCAAATTTATTATCAATAAAATATGTTTCAACTAAAATTAAAACAGAATTTTAACAGAAAAAGTATTCTATATTTTTTTTTACTTATCTATTTAATTTATTTTTGCGTGATTGCAATGAAACAACACGGATTAAGATTTATCAGTACAACAAAAAAATAGTGTGTAATATTCCAGTTTGCCATACCAATGACGCTGTCAATAAATAAAGACAGTAAATTACAAGCGTGACAGATTGGGCGATGAGAAGAGATAGGGACGTTACATGAAGTATCACTAAGCCATTGACAGCAGAATACGCAAGCAGACAATATCATACTGCTTGCTATGAAATCGTAAAATATTACTCTATATAATTTTTTTTTACAAATTTTCAATCCATTTGGTATCTAAATAAAATCTCATTTTATATTAAATTAGAAAACATAATTTTTTTTTATGAATGTTTTCCACATGCGAATTTTTATTAAACATAATACAAAAAATAAAATATTAATCTTGTAAATAAAAAAAAAAACGTTATGAGAAAATGAGGTTTATTAGGCTAATTTTTACTAAATTACGTCAGTACAATTATATTTTTTAATTACACTTTAAAACGTTATTTCAATAAATAATAATATAATATTTCTCAATACGCGCACAATTCTAAACGCGATCGCAGTGCTGCCTACTTGTTACTTAATCAGTTGTGATTTTGTTTACATTGGCAACGGCCATACGGGCTCTTTGTGATTGGTCGTTGTGTTTGACAGCGGCCATCTTGGATTGATCTGATTGGTTTTCCTTTGTTTACATTTTCATCTGATTTATTAGCCTCTTATTTATTAAAAAACTGTTTTCTCGCGATTTTTTGTAACACAATAATAACACAAAATTACGAAATATTTTTCTCAATTTGGTCGCAGCACCAACTGTCGGGACGAACTAAAATTAAAATAGAATATTATTGAATATTCGATACTGCGATGGTAGTGCAGTCTGCCGGATCCAATGTAAAACATTCCAAAATCAACAACTACTTATAAATAAAAAATTAATTATAAAAACATATTCCAGTGGACCAAATTGTGAATCTAAATCATTCTCGAATCCCCTTGAATACACACAACACACACAAAATTTCATCAAAATCAGTCCAGCCGTTTAGGAGGAGTTCACTTTCATACACACGCACACAAGAAATATATATATAAAGATACATGGAATTATTTCATAATTTAATTCCTGGGAATTTTCAGACCGACAGCTAATTTGAAAGTTTCATAAGAATAGTATAGATTACCTTTATATTCTATAAATGGTGCATTAAGGTCTAAATATTATGTGAGATTGCTTACATGGAAGGGAAGGCCAGTTATCAACCTCAACATTTTTTAAATTAAACACTTACAGTTTTATTGTTCTACAAACTACACTGAATAGTCAGATTTCTTGCATCCTGATCAATCATTTTTAATTTAGGCGAGAGCAAACTATCTAACTTTTTTTGTTAATTGTTCAATTAATATTTAAGCAATTTAAGAAATATGGAAGACGACAAGGTCTTTTAAACTGAAGGTGTTGACTTATTTTTTCTGATTTTATTCCTGTTTTCGAATCCAAGTAGTTTTCAGTTTCAAATCTGTATAAATAGTTTTGTTAGAATTCTCGTATCGTGTGCATAGTTCCATATATCATCTACAACTAGTAACCTTCCTGTATTTTATAAAAGATTGGAAAAATGAGAGACCTTGTGAAAATTCTATTTCTAATTAAAATAATAATTAAATGTTGAATAGTATTTTTAAATTTTCTAAAATCTTTTTTTTTAAATTGCTAATATTTTCTCTAATCCCAGTGTCATTAATAGAGAAAAAGGAAAAAAAAATAAAAATAAAAATAAAAATTCAAAATTATTAATTAGTTGTAAGTCAAGTTACAAACTATTGTTAATAATTAGATTTAAATAATTTAATTTATAATAATTTAATTTTTGTTTTAAATTATTAGATTTAATATTTATTTAAGTAAATACAGGTATATTATTTTATATTATTATAATTTCAATTCATGTATGACATGAATTTTACTGCGTGAGAAAAATATAAAAATTAAAATTGGAATTTGAACTCAAACATTTGTGATGAAAGACAGAGAAGTTAACAGTACACCATTGCAGTGAGAGATATATAATCGTTATATGATCTTAAATTTGATATTTATATATATCAGCGTCTACTTCAGGAATTTTATTTTACTTAAATTCACATATATCAGATGTAACTTGCAATTAAATAACTATAATATATATTTTTTTAATGAAACGTGACAAGATCATTCTGAAGTTGCACGAATATCAAGAAATACACAATAAACAAAAAAAAACAAAAAAAACACCCAATCCTCATTTTGATAAAATTGGGTGTAGGAGAATGTTTAAATAAAATCTGTGATGTAAACCATATCCTTCCTTGTACGCCTATTAAATTACATTTTTTCTGCACTTCATTTAAACTGATTTCATTTGAAAGTGAGATACGATCCTCCAATTCTTTAATAAAGTAGACAGTTACACAATTTCTAAAATATTAGTTATTAACGTAAAATATTTATGCAGTTATTAATTCAACAATCTTATCTGAAATATTAGGATAGAGTAAAAGTTCCTTTATTACTCTTTAAATAAATGTATTTCATATCTGTTTAATACTATGCTTTTTAAATTATTATGATGTAACCATGAACAAAATGAAAACAAAAACGACTAGATGTTTGACCAAATCTGATGTGTACAACATATGACTTACTTGTACGCCTATTAAATTGTATATACACATTACTTTAAAATGATAAGTACATAAAATTTTATTTCATTAATAACTTCAAATATTTTTTCATAATTATTTTTTTTATTGTTGTTATTGAATTATTACTTATTGCAAGTTTTTTTTTTACAATCAGAGGTTAATAATTATTAATTTATATATTTAAATAAAAAAAAAAAATTAAAAAAAAGGAGATGAACTCTGATTAGAACCGATGTACCTTCCCCTTATAGGATCCTATTATTTCATTAATTTAATTTGGCTATAACTCTGAAACTAATGAAAATAAGTACCATTTATGATAAATCGTTGAGAAGCTCTCAATGAGAGCTTATTACTGCAGTTAAGAAAAAATAAAAAAATTCAGTTTTATTTTGGATTTTTTAACGCCTTTGTTTCAGTCGATTGTAATCAAAAGAGGAGGTGCACAACTAGATGTTACAGCAGTCTTAATTCCAAAATTTCAACATCCTACGGCTAATCATTTTTGAATTATGCGAGATACGTACGTTTACGTAGGTACATACATACATACATAACGTACAGATGTCATGCAAAAACTAGTCGAAATGGATTCAGGAATGGTCAAAATGGTTATTTTCGTTGAAATCTGAAAACCTAAATTTTTTGCTATCACAATACTTCCTTTACTTCGTACAAGGAGGTAAAAATGTATAACATCTGGGATAATATGTTTGTTTTGATATGTTTAAAGTTGAAAATAGTACTGTTTTAAAGACGTCATCCATTCATTAAACAATCAGTTAACTTATGGGGTGAGATATTTTTAGAAATAGTGGCGTTCAACTAATGCTGAAATTTCTCACCTACGAAGTTTCTCAAATTTTTGCTAGTCATCAAACACTCTATGGAAATGAATATCTTCCTCATACGAGATGTCGAGAAATTTCTGTTACTTCTCAGAAAGTATCATTGTCAAAGAATACACGGTTAACTTACTATGTTTTTTTCTATTTCTTTACAATATAAGTTGCATTTCTATAAAAATTATACCAAAATTAATGGAACTCATATGTTTAAGTTAATACTAGTGTTTGGGTGTTACGGGTTACCAGTTCAATTCAGACTGAGATTATTGTTAGTAAATTTTTTTCTGTCGGAGGAGAGAGATGTAAAAGGAAAGAAAAGGCTGAAACCTTTGACAATTTGTTCATTTTTATGAGAGCGGTCTCAGATGAACCCTAAGGTACTACTTTCTTCAATTTGTGAGAAAACTGTATTTTTGTTATTAAAATAAACACTAAATATTTGTTACTAAGTTTTAATATAGATCATATATTAACTTATTAATATTAATAATTAATAAATAACATTGTTAGTATAATAATATTAATCAGGAATTATAATGAAAACTGTTGTAAAACATAAAATGTAAAACAAATAGGATATGATTTTTAGATCAAGAAATAAAAAAAAATGTCTTTATTAAAGTAAAAGATGTATATAGAGATTATTGTACAATAATTATTTAAGTTAATATACAGAAATTTAGCAGTAATTTTCTTTTACCAAACTTATAAATTAGAAATTCTCAACTCAACCAAAATTTATTTTTACGTACTTTCAAGCCGTATTCTTCTCTAAATATATACGTTCAATTATTTTTTATTTTATTATTATTATTTTAATAGAAAGTTTCTGTATTGTTCCCGTACTTCATTTTTTTTTCGAATAATATCACCAAAACATTTAAAAAAACCTTTAGTAATCATTTGATGTGTATTTAATTTATTATCAATATTACTGAGCAATGGGTTATTGCAGCGTAAGAAGATATGAAATGAATTCCAACTACGTTCTGTACACAAAGTATTTTCACTTAAGTATTTTTATATGATAGTTTAAAATTATCAGTAAAGTTTGAAAAATAAAAATAACACTTCCCGCACTCCAAAGGGACTTAGATCATTCTTGACTTAATCTTTTAATGTTTTTTTTCTCTGGATCCTTATTTAATTTTTATCAAGTGCAGGTACCTTACCGTTTATATTTTTTGATTTCGAATGTTTTCATATATGAACATACTTTTTATGTACCCTATTTATATTTTAAATATAAATAAATTAAAAAAAGGAAATAAGTTACGTTGAAAAAAAATCAAGCCCTTATTTCAGAAATGGAATTAAAATCATATTATTATTCAATTTTTCATTAAATTCAATCTTTGCGAAGTCATCAACAAATAAAGATTTATTAAAATTTGAAACTACTTTAATCTTAATTTGACATGTAGATAAAAAATCCTTTTCGGCACGTTGGAAGGTGGAGGTAGATTTCACGGCTGCTAAAAAGGGGATAAAAAAGATTTCCACCGTAAAATTAATAAAAACTTTTCAAATTTACTCAATACAACAATGGTTTTATGTGTAAAAAATTTTCACATGTTTAGAATACAAGCCCCATCTTATTACAATTCCAACAATATTTTATTCATCCCTTGCCGTTAGTCATATCAAAAATTGTCGAGACAAAAGTTTTAGGTAATGTTTGGAGGATCAACGACCACGTTAAATCGACTCGGTTCTGTACATTTTAAGGGAGGTATGATTATTTTTTTGTCTTTGAAACCCAATTTTTTTCAACCCCCTAGGCCAATGGTTGGTGATATTAAAAAGCTTTATTTAGATAAGTTTTAGACCCTTATCCAAAGAATAGTAGGAACTTTAAACTAATTCAATAATTTACTTAATAAGAAAGTTATAGCAATATTTTGTTTGTTTTTTCGAATAAGCTCCCATTTTCACCATCATGGTCCGATTTTGGCCGTAAACAAACTCGGCCGAGATTTTGGACGAGTTGTTTTTAAGGAACTATTTAAAGTGTTTTTAAATTATTTCATTCACAGCAAAATTACGGCAGTTACCATCTCCACAAGAAAGTAAAAAAAAAAATATATATATATATATATATATATAAATTTTTGAGCTGACGGTGGTTTTGAAGTCTCGGTGATGTGAAACGCGAAGATATTTCGAAATTTTCCGGAATTCGAATCATGGTACCCATTACAATAGGAAGCTTTCTTTTAGAATCTACCTAAAATTGTCGAATTAAAGATATACAAATTAAAAGAATAATTTTATACTGTTTTATGCATTATTTTGTTGAATTTAATTATATTGATATGTTATAAGGAGTAAAGAAACAAGTAATTTTTTATACACACTAGTAATTTTCGATATTATATAATTAAAATTTATAATACATCATCTGTATACTAATAATTTTATTCTAATCAATGAGCTGGATCATTTTAAAATATGTTAATATGTTTTTAAATATATATCTTATGTAAAATTAAAACATATACAATAATTTTAACATCCTAACGTTACGTTCAGTGAGCAGTAAAGATATTTTAATTTTATTACAATTCTAAAGTTCTGCTAAACCAAAATTGTCTATACTTCCAGGTCAATGAAAGCTGTTACGGATTTAAAGTACTAAAAACTTTAACATGAGCAGTAGCATATCTACTGCATCTCAAATACGTATTTCTTAATTCTGCAGTCAGCTAAAAACAACGTATTTAAGATTAATGTGTAAGAATTTGTTTGACTGCCAAAAACGTTGTAATTCAATTTCTCTCTTTATCTCTCTTTCCATGCTTCAAGTAAGAACGGATTCAGCCATGGGTACGTCATATGACGACTTATATCTTCTTGATGACTTCCAAAATTTTACAGCAGGTATTGAAACGTTGATGATATGACGATGAAGTCAAAACAATGTAATAATTAAATATTTTGGATTGAGAAAATTTATTATATTAGCCTAATTAGTACACAGTGTATGCAAACAATGAGGACTAGCAGAAATTGTGTAATTTAGTATATAACTTAGACTGACATCGTCTTTTGAATGACAACTTCTGATCGAGTGTCAAATATGTAAAAAAAATTAAAAAACGAGTTGGGGTAGTTTTAAAACAGTTTTTACTGGACATCCTTTGATCCTACGATATCAGTTGATGTTTAAAAGTTAAAAAAATAATAATAATCTTGTACTCCAGTGATACTGAATTATATCGATATAAAATAAATATTGCATATTATAAAGACTTCATTCTGTATTCTATATGAAGCATGAAGAGATTTTACTTTATTGGTTTTTCTATAATTGTTTTAATCTTTTTATTATTTTAACATTGTCAACATATTATAGAAAGGCTGAAAATATTTTACTTCTACTAATTGTTGTGAAGTTTATTTAGTGTTACTATAGAAAAAATTAATGTTTTATATTGTCATACACTATTTCAAGCCGGTTGGACAATTGCAGTGAAGAAAAGGGTGGAGTATAAATCGTACAAAAATTCCAGAATGGCCATTGTTTAGTATAATGTAAACAATTTATCTTTGCAATCCTCCCGTTTAAAGCTATTTCTGTAGTAATGAACTGATAACTTTTGATTGTTATCCAATTTCACTGCGTAATTTAACATAAACTGAATGTAATATTCATTAGATAAATTATATAATTATTTTTGACAAAAAATTAATCATAATTTTGTGATTTAAAATCTGAATTATTAACATAACACTGATTTTTTCTTACTGATATTTTTAAATTATATTTCTTCACTGTAAAACTTACTTAAATTCAGTTAGGAGCATAAGAACTGCCCGTGCGTTATTTTAAATATTTCTTTCATTCTCAAATAAGCAAAGCAATATAGCAAATAAAACTTTCAGTAGACGAGCATCCATGTTTGACCCACCGAGTTATCTCCCTCTTTTTCTTCTAGAATATCTTACCATTATGATTTGTGCGCGATAGATTATGCTCTGTACCATCAAAAGGAGAGAACGATTATTAAGAATGTAGATAAAATAATGTATGTAATCAACGTTTGGTAACATTAAGTCTTAACATAAAAAAAAATTAAACTTATAAAATAAACATTTAAAAAAGTAAACTTAAACATTTTATTCTTTAATTCTTTTTAAATTTAATCTTGCATAATATTTATAATTTTAATAAAATTTTATATTTTTCTGATGAATTGGTTTTATTATTTTCTTTCTTTATTTTTCAATGCCATGTAATATTTTTTTTAAATTTAGAATCTTACTTTTCAATAAATTTCACTTGATTTGCATTAGGATTTAATCATCTTATAAAAAGCGTTAGTGAATAAATGCAGAGAAAAAGTTTGCACTTTTATAATAAATTTGGGTAAATAAAATCACAGAACTTGGAGTTATCATCATCAAACTGTTTAATTATTATTAAGGTAGTCTGTATTCATAAGACTCACTCTTTTAAAAGATTTATCATAATTTAATTGTGAGAAATTTTAAATTCTATGAATTAAATTAAAAAAAGTTAATTGACATTGTTCCTTGTGTCTATGATTTGAAGATTTATAAGAGTCTGCTTTCTATTCGCCCGAGTCTCATAATTTCAGTTATAAATTATTTATAAATTTTTACGAAGAAATAGATACTATAGAAATTGTATATGAAGCTGGTAGACACACATACGAATATACTGTATTATAAATTAATACGTAAGTTAATGGCAGAAAATGAATTTACAACTCATTTATTTACATGAGAGTGAAACCAAGGTTATATTTATTTAGAGGAAAATAGTCCCTTACCCATGTTAAATTATATTTTGTGAGCTAAGCTAAAGGTCATAACAACTTTCAAACTATTAGTCAAACTGAAATGTAATATTAAGAAATTTTCTGAATCGATAAAAACAAATACGCAGTACTCAAACTGATTGTCGTTACAAATGAAATTCTTTACTAACGTGAGATATAATTTCACAATCTAGAAAATTTTATTTAACTAAATTACATTATAAATGCGCATTTTCACAACCAAATGGTTATCATGAAAATTAAAGAAACTAGCAGTTAAAATGCGCATCGAAAATGTAATTTAAGTTAAAATTTTCTAAAAAATACCTAAAAGGAATTCTGTATATTTTATTTACATTTATTAGTTAATGTAGCTAAAATAATAAAACAAAACATTATGGTCAGCACATTTTACTTACATTACACTGGAATGAATGAAATTATGCAGAAATTTTTATATTGTAAAATAATAATAATAATAACAACAAAATAATAATTTAAATAACAATATAAAACATTACAATTAAAAAACTGTGAAAATTATTAAAATTTACAAATCAATGGAAAGAAGAATTAACTAATCCAATAGTCTAGAAAAATTAATTGTGAATGACAGGTACTTGTAAAATATAATTTTCTTTCCAAAACGGATGCCTGTAGATATAAAAAGAATTATCCAAAAAGAATAATCCATTATCATTAGTTTTAGTTTTTCACTATTATTTTGACACCAAAGTCTATAATGATGAACTAAGAATTTGGCTAATAATCTCTTCTGGATCTTAACGAAGTTTTTATTTAGTGAATGACTCTGTATAATTTATTATGGTATTTAAATGATTATGCAACACTTTTTCCTTTAGACGGTGTTTCAATGTTGTTTTTGTCAAGTATTATTACATTTTGAAGCATCTTATCTACAAATACATAAAAACCAACATAAAATTACATAATATAATTTTAATGTCTTCCAGCATAAGTGAAACCATTAAGCTTTTTAAGGCTAGAAACGTAAAATATACAAAATATAATAAAGAAAAATCTTGTAATAAAAATATTTGTTCAAAGACTGAAAGAATTTAATTTGTTCAACTAAATATAAAACTTCAAAAATTTATCCAGATCATTTTTCATATTTTATATTATTTTTAAAGTCGTACTCATTTTAATGGAATAAAAGTTTTTAATTTTGTTTTATGCAAAATAAACATTTTAATAAAGTAATTCTAGATTAAAAAGAGTAACTTTCAGTCTTTTAAAGAACCAGCAATTAAAAGTTAGAGAATCAGAACCCTTATTAAAATCAGTAGAGTTTGCGGTTACTTCAAAACTATGTTCATCATTCATTTATCACATTCATTATTAAGGTCTTGCTGAGTCGAAATTCAAAAAGTAGTCACGTTAAACCATTAAACAATTTTATAATTAATGGAACAAATAGAAAATAAATTATTTTACTTTTGTTTATTATTTCTCTTTTTTACATTTTCACAAAGATTTTTTATTTTACCCATCTACATTTCTAGGTTTAGTTTAGAAGAATAAGTATATTGTATTTATTTGATTCTAACTTGAATAGTTTTTAACTGAAATTAGTTACTCTATGATGCATTTAATTTAATTAAATATAAGTAATTTATTTTGTTAAATTATAATTAATGATATACAGGGGTGCGATCAGGATAAATAAAAAGGTTTCAAATACTGGGTATAATTCATTTAAAATAAAATTATGATCACATTTTTCTGTTTGCCGAACTTAGTAGAATAGTGGGAGGATTTCAGTCTTTCATCTGGAAGTCTCAGGTTTGAATTCCTAACAGACTTGCCAATTTTTATTCTTTAATATATTCGTTATTACCTTATTATATTATATATTATATAACATCATATCTGTCATTTATAACAATAGAGCTTATGTGATAAATTAATTGCTTAAAAAAAAATATTTATATAAAAAACCGTATATATCAACAAAAGAAAAATTATAATCTGGAACTGAGATAAAAGTAGGTGAACTACTTGTAGAATGTATTTTTTACGCTGATTCTTAAAATTAAATCAGTTATTCTTCATCACCCTCAAATTTTTAGTTATTAGCCTTTAAAATATTGAGAAACTTCTTAAATAATAGAATACAAAATTAACAATAATAATTACAATTAAAATTCCTCCTTTTCTTACTGACGTGATCCTTCCAGGTCAATCGATGATCTAGATAAAACCCAAGGTCTGTACCATGTCCGCGACAAGGAAGAGGAGGGTATTTCCCATTGAACCGGAGGGGAATTATTCCTTCTCACGGTAAATGTCACGTGACTCGATTTTATTTATATCTAAATATATTTATTTATTTTATTTTATATATTTTTACAAATAATAATATTTTCAATATAAATCTTCAAATTTTACACATTCAATCTGTTTCTTGGTTTTAACGTATTGTTTGATATTTACCATGAAAGTGGATAGATATTACTTAAAAAATTTAGGATATAAACATATCTTGCATTTTTCTGTAGCAAAATTATTTTTTTTAAAAAGATAATCAAACAGAATTCAATTTTGAACAAGACTTTCTTACTGTAACAATTAATTAATATTACAAAGTTTAATTACAGATTAGTTTTTGAAAAAATAATTGTATATGTGTACAACCTGATGTGGAACTGCGTCGTAAAGAGCACAAAACAAGATTATTTTTTTGTTGTTCAAAATTTAGCTCGTTTTTTGGAAACTAATTAATTAGAAATATTATTCAATGTTACAATTTTTTGTATAAAATAGTCCTAAAACACAGCTAACCAAATTAAACGACGAACATAATATATAAAACCAAATTGGATGATTAGTTTTTAGCAATTAAATTAAAAATATTTTACTGGAAAATTCTTCATCAAACACTTTTCTATTAAGACTCAATACGACAAAACTCATTTCATTATTTCAGAAACTGAATTCAAATCTGAGAAAAATACATTTGTGTAAAATCCAAATTTTTCTCTTGTTTAAAACTATTACCCACTGATCGTCTTAATGTTTATTTTATTGTCAAAATGAATGTGAGAATATATTTCATGAATATATAAATATTAAAAAAATGCTGTAGGTAAAAATACTTTATAATAAAATTATATTCAAGTAAAATACATAATTTAATACATTTTTTAATTCATTCTAAGTTTATGAAACAAGCACATATTAATAAATAGTTGAATACGAAGCTAGCTATATTCAGATGCAACAACACGATTTTTACTACCTGTCGTGTACTTTATGATATACATTAACATTGCATGTGGTTTTTTATGTTTCATATCTTATAAAATATATGCAAATATTTGAGGATAAAAAACGATCTCATTTATTATTCAGTACGTATGTAATCGTACAACTAAAGCGTAAAAGGTTAATTATGCACCTACTCTTTTAAATGCAGGATTAAATTTGATTAAAACAATGAACAAAAGTTACTGTTTCCCATCTATTTTAGATGTATTTTTGTATATACGAGTAAAATGCTTTATCCAAATGAGAGTTAATGTGGCTGTATAATTTTTTTTTTCACAAAAGAAAGGGATATGTTAAATTTCTTACTGCACGTTATATATCAATTTTTATTATAACTGTCTTATGTAAAGAGATAAAACATAATTCGAGTTAATTTTTTTAATAATAATAATAGAATGTTTGTTTCTCAAATGATTTTTTTTATTTATTTGTTTTGTTTGTGCAACAGAACAGTTACACAAAATAATAATAATAATGATAATCTCTATACAGCCACAAAAAATCACAACCTGTCCTTTGTAAAGATTTTTGGTACAACAAACAGGTGTTTTCAAAAAAATAATTTACATTAGTCATTACAGATTGGATCAAAATTAACTATGTATTAATTTTTAGGATCCTGACCGGAAATTAAACCTCATACTTTCGGTATAACAGGCAAGCAGGTGGCAGTGAAGTGGCAAATTTTAAACTAGATAAACGAAATTAATCATTTATAATAAAAAAAGATAAAGAATGCAATAACAATATCAAATATTCAAGCGCACAACAAGAAAAAATTAGAAAACAATTCCCAAATCATCTGACTATCTTATCTGATACTTATATGGAATATTCCCCATTTCTGATAATTCCTATAAACCGTGCTGAGAAAAAAACATAGTTCTCTAACAAGGAGAAAAAAAGAATTAAATAATAATTAAATTAAAGAAGTAACTTTAAATGTTAAACAATTAAAATAGACTTAACTCTCGGGTTCAAAATATAAATAACTAAACATATTTAATCTATAAAGACAAGACAAAATACTATACAAAACAAAAATCAAAAGAAATTTAATTAACTGAACGAATTTAATGATCATAATGATAAAACAATTTTTTTTTTTGTTCCACAAGTAGTATATTTACGATCGGCTTCTTAAATGGAAGCTTAAATCATTTGATAAAAATCACATGATATGGGATTCTTAAGAAACTCCCATAATAAGTCAATTCACAACAAAAGTTAACAGTAAGCAGTGTTCATTATGTTCTTTAGTAAAATCAATCTGCCTTCACTTCAAAGTCAGTTAAAACAAACGATAAAGAAATAAATAGTCAATAAAAACAAACAAATAGTCAAGCGATAGCAAGTCAATAACAATGTAGAAATTCTCGAGAACAATATAAATTGTTACTATAAACAAAAAAGAGTTAAACAAAAATAGCATCTCTAGTTTTGGCAAAGTAACTGCAAATTGTCATTCAATTTACTTTAAATCAAGCAAATGGGGACATTCGAACCTTCGGACGTCCCCGCGGGAACTATATTGATTGCTAATGCCTGACTGGATTTTTCTAGTTGGTAGTATTTAACACTATACTGTCACACACTCACGAACCAACGGAAGCTCCAAGTATTCGTGAATCTCATCGTTCTATGTGAACCACGGTACCTCCGAAGTTGTTCTCGTCTTCACCTTGATTTGAAAGAGTTATCTGATATCTACATTACTATTACTTGTTATCTCCCACAACTCTACACTATACGTTCAATTTGATAGCTATGTAAATCAGAACTTTATTGGACAATGTGAGGTGTGAATTTTTCCATAGCAGCAAATGCAGTTCCTTATACTTCGCGTTCAGATGCTTTTTTTTCATCCTCACGTGAAACTTCCAGGTCAAAAGCCTATCTAGATGCAGTCCTATGCCCCTCACTCTCTCTGCTTATGAGATCAAGACACTGTTCATGTTCAACCCTTTCCATGGCGAATGTGACGTGCTTCGATTAATACTATTTAATTTTAATCCTCTTTCTTTCTGTCAGGCCGTTTGCAGACAAGATCCAATGCCGTTTGCAGCTCCTGGAAAGCCAGTCCAGGGTCTTCTTTGATAGCAATAATAGCATTATCATCGGCAAATGTGGGTAATGTGGACTGCGACACTAGATCCTGTGCTGTGTTAAATATTCATTGTGAACCTTCCAACCCTTGAGAGTTTCAAGGTTGGAAGGCTCGGCTCGAGTATTGGATTTACTGGAATTTCTCCCACCACCACCACCACCCCATTCGGTCGCCCTAAACCATGAGATCGAATGTCTGTGCCTCGAAGGGCTACTGCACCTTGAAACAGTTTAAGCGACTTAGTTCCTAATACCTCCTGGAGCTAACCTAATTATGTGAACGGTATGATCACGGTCTATTACCAGTTGCTTTTGTGTCCAGCCGTTCAGGTGTCATATATTTTCTAAATAGGCGCACCCCCTCTTATAATAAATTATATAAGCGTCATAATTTAAAAATTCAACTCAATTTAATTAATTAAGGAGAGCAATTCGCTGCCGCGCCATGGTCGCTGTATACCAGCAAGAACCTGTCCATCCTTTATAGCTGTTCGGAGCTATAGATCGATGGTCGATCATTAATTAAGGGTAGCTTCTTCGAGCAATACGGTTAGAGTTCTCTCTTAAGCAAACTACTGATGCCGATTGAACAATGCAACTGCATCAAAGAACTCCCACACAGTGCGACAGTGCGGCTCACGCCACACTGACTCGCCGCTTAAGAGTGCCTAATTTTTTCCTTGACCCCTAAGTTCTAGGGTGGTCCGAGCTCTGCCGCCCTGAAGACTGGGGCAGCCGTATATCATATGTACACTCGACTGGATCTCCGCAGACACACAGTTGCCAGGCGGAACCTGAACAGATATTGTTTCAAATTTACGTGGTTGATGAGGCCCCGTTGCCCTTAAAAATGATCTGAGGCATACTATCAAGTCTTGTATAAAATTATACAAACCCCTTCCATGCGACAAGCTTCCATGGCTAGTTCTGAAGACTCTTCCGCAAGTTGGAGATGGGCAACTGCACGAAATTTATATCCGGAGCACTATGATCACCGTTCCGTTCCGGTTAACCCCCGGCTCGACCGCCCTCTCTTCTCCCGACCTCCCGACACTCCCTCGCCTCTCAACTCTCCCAACCTCTTCTAAACTTCCACATGGCTGCACAAACTTTCACCATTAAATCGATTGGCAGAGCCTTTCCCAATACGGTACTAGCCTCATAGGAGGTTGTTTTAAAAACACTAGTGCATACAATGAGAGCTCTGCGCTGGGCACTCCTGAAATTTAGAATAAGGGCTCTATTTCTTCCCAACCTATGCGCCCATACGGGTCCCGCAAAAGTGATCATACTTTCGAAGACTTTTCGGCACACCATGTACAATTGGCAGTCAGACAGCCCATAGTTCTTCCGAGAAATTAGCTAAGCTTGTGAATCACAGAGACGGCGTCCTCCGCTACTTGTTTGATATGTAGACAGCAACTTTTCATCAAACAGTACATCGAGATACTTGTGAACTCTCACTCGGTAGGTTAAACAGCTTTGTACTTAATGTGGGGGTACAACTGTATGATAATTTATCTGTTGTTCTCTTCAATATACTTCGTCTTGAGAAATCATTACATTTTCCTGTCCTCCAGCCCTCTACTACTAGAAGACTGCTTGCACTCTTTCTTCTAGCTGCAGTCGTGAATTACCACGAACTAATAGGAGACGGTCATCGGCAAAAGCCTGGGCCGTGACCACTTCTGGAAATGTCGATTCCAGAAATCCGTCAAAATCCAGGTTCCACAGCAGAGGACCGAGAACAGAACAATGCGGCCATCCCCTGGTCATGGACACTTCCACAACTAGGCGCGCATCCTCAATCAGAGTCATGCGGTTAGGTAAATAGTTATGCACAACCGCCTGTAGGGCTTTAGGAATATTGCGGCGTTCCAACTCATAGAAGAAAGAACTCTAACACAAGGGAGGAAATGCTGCCTCTATGTCAATAACGTATTTACAGTCGGCGCTTTCCACCTCGGAAAGTGAATTTAAGTTGCAATACTCGGTGCCAATCACTTCCATGAAGTCATATTGACCCCGATTTAGAAAACCGTTTACATCAATGTTTTCCAGGAGCCGTTCCACAATCAGCTTTTCAAGCAACTTGCCGAGAACCAGCAAGAGGCTGATGGGTTGATAACTGCCGATCTCATTAGAATCATTTCCAGTTTTTAAGAGGATCCTCACCAAAGCCACCATCAAGTCGGAAAGCAACCCCATCTAAAGCACCCCGAGTATAGCCTGCCAAGTGGCTCTCTTATGACAGGCAGCATATGGTGAAAAATATCCGGGTCAAGTTGGTCAATCCCCGGTGCCTCTTTCAGTGCCATCAATCTAGGTGCCATTACCTAAAAATCACTTGGTCAATCTACGGGATCCAGCTCGCACGCCAGGGAAAGATGCTACCTCCGCCCAAACGCCGACTTCTACTTCATTCTCCAGAGCATCTTGAAACAGAGTATCAACAGACGCCTGGTAAGTTACCACAGGCGTTAAAGTGGAGTTTCGACCATAAAACCCGCATCAAACACTGGATAGGGTGTGCAATGGCTTTGGCTGGTAATATGTTTTTGCGAGCTGCCAGGGGTTTCCTACATCCCATTTATGGAGTCCTGCCAGCATTTGACCTTGGCTTCCTTGATGGCATAAACATATTTTTCACGAACGCGCCAGTAGATATGGAGATATTCCGCCTGCGCATCATCGATGCTATCTGAATGCTGCTACCGTTTCCTAGCAGATTTAATTTTATAGAGCAGCATTCTAAGAATAAGGAATTATTCGTATTGGGGAATAAGATGTTAAAGATATTCATTAAAAAGTAAAACTAATCCTTTTACTTAATTATAGTTAATGGTAGAAATGTCATGAAGTAAAATAATTAATTATTTTTTTTAAATGAATAACTAAAATGTTTAGAATTTTAATTTTTTATTAGTTTATTATTCTTATTAATTATTGTAATTAGCTCAAATTAGAACATTTAGCTAACTTTTAAGAGCTGCTGAACAGGAGTGGTGAGGGGATCGAAAAAGAGGAAGGAATAAATTTTGCTTACTCGGAACCATTTCAAGAGGACCCTTAGCTTAATGAAGTGGAAGAACCTATTGTACACTTAAAGAACTATAACGCTCCTGGGGAGATCAAAATTACTGGTGAGCTGATTAATACTGGTGGTCCCGAATTAGCCAAGTTTTTGCATCAGTTGATCGTGGAAATGTGAGGGAAGGAAAAATACCAGCTGATTTGAGGTATGGAGTTGTGTGTCCAATGCATAAGAACGGAGAGAAAACTATGGCTTAAATTAAAGGGGGATAACTTTTTTCAGTGTAGCATATAGAAGAATGCTTGCTAAGATTATTGTTTATAGAATGGTACCCGATGTGGAGAAAATTTTAGAGAATTATCAGTGTGGATTTAGACACACCATATATTTCCAATCCGTACGATTCTGGAAAAGTGTTACAAATTTAATGTAGAACTGCACCGTCTATGTATTGATTATAAGCAGGCTTTCGGTAGTGTAAAAAGGAAAATTTTGTTTAACGTAATGATTGAATTTGGAAAACCATGTAATCTTGCAGGATTGGTAAGGATTACACTACAAACTACTGTTTACAAGGTAAATATATAAGGAGTTCTGTCTGACAATTTTTGGGCTATTCTGGGGTTAAGACAAGGTGATGCTTTTTCGATCACATTTTTTAATAATGCTTTGGAGAAAGTGTTGAGAAATGTAGTAATTAACCCAATGCCAACATATTAGAAGGATGTTGCAAATATGGCATATGCTGACGATATTGTGTTATTGCCAGAAATAGGAAAGTTTTGGAAGAAGGTTTTCAATAGCTGCAGGAGGAATTGAGACACGTTGCGCCCATTGTTAATGTCAATAAAACTATATACATCCACTGCAGCAGGAGAATATATCAAGGAAATCAGCGTTTTGTAGACCTGGGAAATGATAAGTTTGGAAGGATGTATGAATTGATTCAAGCCTGGCTGATTTTTGTCTTAACTGACAAAAATGATGCACACTCTGATATAAAGACAAAAATAACAGCTAAAAATCGATGATATTGAAGATTTACCAAATTTCTTTTACCAAAGGCGGTTTCAAGGAAATTTAAAATACGGCTTTACAACACAGTAAAAATACTAATACTAACACAGTAAACTATACAAAGTATAATTTGTATGGTCTGGAAACATGGGTTCTGATAAGAAGGTTGAGTTGGCTGGAATACGTGTAGCGGATGAACGACGGCAGGGATGTGAACGGAGTTTATGGAGGAAACCCTAGGCGTGGCAAAGATTGAGGGGGAAACCAAGGAGGTGATGGATTGAGAAAGTGGAGAATGATTTGGCGAGGATAGAAACGAAGAGTGAATGGTAGAGAAGAGTGGAATGGCATCTTGATGGAGGCCAACGCCCTAAACGGGCTGTAACGCCAAGAAGTAAGTAAGAATATTTTTTGAATTTTGATTGTTTATTTTGGCTGTCGATTTGGGTTGTCAAAGGTTAATAAAAAATATGACTTCAAAAAAGAGAAGAAAAAATTTCTTAATATTCAGAGTTTCCTAAAAAATGTGAGAGTATCTGGTCCTCTGAAACAGCTGAAGTACGTGATTCTTGATTAGCTGCTGATCGAGAGCGCTATATGCAGACTTGAGCTGTAGCTTCGTCTACAGCAGGAGCATATCAAAGCTTCTACATCAAGAACGAGGAAAATGATGGAGGAAAGAGAGCTTTTCAGGCTTTACATTTATTTATCAGTATTATTCTCACATGAAAGTAACGAATTCAAAGGGTGTCCAGGAGGCGGAGCCCACTGGCAAGACGGGAAGGGCGAGCTTCGCTGGCACTTACCGGCTAGTTTGAAATAAATATAGAAAACATATTGCCTTTTTTCATAATAAATTCTTAATAACGTAAAAAAAAATGTTTGATAACGTTTTAATCAAAATGCCTGTAACTTCCCTTAGAAGACGCTCATAGTGTTTAAACAGATTTCAATTTAAAAAAAATATATATATATATATTCACTACTTCAAAATTTAATTTTATTTATTTATTTATATGGAAATGTTTTGCTAATAAACTTTATTTAATAGAACATTACGTATTATTAATAATTGTTTTTAACAATATTTTTAATTCATTATGCAGACAAGAAAATTAAAAAAATTGTGTTTTTCTGAGACAGACACGTTAAATATATACCTATTTTATAGAGATATGTTTGACATTTTGTAGCAGATATATATATATATATATATATATATATACTAATTATAGTGCATTAAATAAAATTAGCAACAATTATACGTACATGAAAATGATCTTTCACTATTTCTTATCACGCTACAAGAAGTTTAACTGTAGATTTTTAGGAATTTTCTAAGGGATCATGAGGATATTTACTAGAAAAAAATTTCATAATATCAATGTATTGTGTTCATGTGTCTACAAGCTCAAAATAATGTATTCAGTATTTTCTATATATGAACATAATAAATTGACGATGAGTACATCTTCCATGGAATGTTTCTAGCATTTTGCCTGTTATAATATACTCCTAAAAATATTTTTCCTTACATTATGTTAAAAAAAATTCTTAAAATTTTTTGTGAGGACTTTCACTTTTTATCAATTTTTTTATTGTACTATCCATAATATCAATCCTGAAGGGTGGTAAAATAAAACTAAATTCTTTGTCTGGCATGCGTCCGAATGTGCGTGCTTCTTTTACTGTATTCTAATATTTTTTTTCAAATTCTTCCTTTGCTTGTTTATTTTGACTTTAATTTATTCACCATATATAGTTACAAACACTTACAGGAACCAAACAGTAACAGTAATAATTGAAGAACATAAGAAAGAAGCCGTAATAAGAAAGCGAGTCCGACAAGGATGTTCCCTATCACCGTTGCTTTTTATGTTTACATGGAACTAGCAGTTAATGATGTTAAAGAACAATTTAGATTCGGAGTAACAGTACAAGGTGAAAAGATAAAGATGCTACGATTTGCTGATGATATAGTAATTCTAGCTGAGAGTAAAAAGGATTTAGAAAAAAACAATGAATGGCATATATGAAGTCCTACGCAAGAACTACTGCATGAAAATAAACAAAGACAAAACAAAAGTAACAAAATGTAGTTGAAATAACAAAGATGGACCACTGAATAAGAAAATAGGAGAAAAGATTATGGAGGTAGAAAAATTTTGTTATTTGGGAAGTAGAATTACTAAAGATGGACGAAGCAGTAGCGATATAAAATGCCGAATAGCACAAGCGAAACGAGCCTGCAGTCAAATATAATAAATATAATTTGTTTACATCAAAAATTAATTTAAAGGTCAGAAAAAGATTTTTGAAAGTATGGTATGTTCAACAAAAGCGTGATACGTTATTTTCAGAAAACCAGTTCCCATTTCACTTCTGCTGTGGTAAGTGAGAAAAACATTCCTTTTTAGCATAGCTGAGAGATATACCAAACACAAATCTTATTATTTATTTTATTTATTTATCGCCCAAATTTCAAATTGCCAACTATACCAGTCTAGGCATTCTTTATAATCTAATTTCTAAAAAATACTTTTTCAAAAGACCTCCTTATGGTTTAATTGTTCCAAAATTAAAAAAAAATTAAATGTATAAAAAAAATGAAAATTAGGCGAGAACGTTTCCATTAATATAAATA
Source organism: Lycorma delicatula (assembly GCF_047948215.1). Taxonomy (NCBI): domain Eukaryota; kingdom Metazoa; phylum Arthropoda; class Insecta; order Hemiptera; family Fulgoridae; genus Lycorma; species Lycorma delicatula. The sequence goes on from NC_134457.1 coordinate 127,470,215, forward strand.
TATTTGATTAAAATATGTAACAACCAACTCAGAAACCACGGCAGTCTTTTTGTCTATTAATATTATTAACACAATAACAAGTTTTAAATATTAGCTACAAAAATGATCTTAAACCATAAACTGTGTTCTACTGAATGAATCCCACTGAATTAATTTAAACTATTTTTTTTCGATTTGTGTTCAGTTTTTTTAACTACAAATATTTTTTATTTTTATGAACAGATTTATCAAAATTTAAGCGGAAAAAAAAGGTTTCTTTCATTCTAAATTAATTATCAAGAACTTTACTATCTGTAATGAATATTAACGAAAAGTTTTAAATCCTAAACGATGTTCTGAGTAGAAATTTTGATAAATTATTACGTTCGAATAGTTCAATATCCAGAGAGAAAATTATTAGCTAAAGTTGAAAAGCAAAGAAGCTTTGTTGCACACTTCACAGATACGTACATCAAATAACTTGTGCAGTTATGGAAACTAGTGAACGAGAATAAATTGCCGTGTATTATTTTCTTTCGCATCAAAATAAAATATTTTTCCATAAATAATTTTATATAACGAGTTATGTGCTACAGTAAATATGAACATACTACGATATTCTTTAAAAGTGAGATTATGAACTGAACTATACACATCACAAGTATATCATATATTGCATCCATCATTGTGTTGAACAGTAGTTTTTGTAGTGAACTAAATGAGAAAGACTTAGATCTTTCTTATGAATTAAAAAATAGAAATGTAAAGATTTTTGTATGATTGGTAAATACTTAGTAGAGTACAAACACAAATACAATAGTGTTTTTAAAAAATATTTTGGTTAGTAAATTGTTTATAACTAAACTTGCATTCATCTTTTTTCTTGGACATTTTATTAGGCCCAGCATAATTTGATGTATTAGAAAGAATAAAATCTCCACTGGTAAATAAACAATAGCCCCAAAAGAAGTTTTTCGTTTTATGATCCGTGCGACATGGAATCACGGTTAAAAAATCTGCGGGTATACATTTATGTTTTTGTTTTAACATTTACTTGGATCTTTACTTCACGGATGATTCAGTAAAAAGTCATAAAATGTTTTTTCCTTGAGGTATAGGAAGTACTGATTCCATATACATCTTTTTACGAAGATCGTTTTTTTTTGAGGATTTTCTCGTCGATTTTTCGTTATAATTGACTATTTTCCTTTATAATCGGATTAGATAGACTTGAACATATTTCACTACTTGTTATTAGACATTACCATTGGAAAAATATTGAAAAATGTTCTAATATATATAACATATACATTTCTGTGGCTAATTCATTTGCCTTTTTCAGTCTGTGTATGAGAATAGTAACAGTTTCAAACCTCATCTCAGTAGTTAAGGTTAAGTCCATTGTTAAAAGCAAGAATTTCATGGGGTAATTTTTTGTTCTGTACCTTATTTAACGCTCTAGTAAAAAGTCAGTAACTCTGTACTTGAAAAAACTCCCTAATTTTTCAAGGGGTTGCTGATATATTGGGCACGTACTCCTTGGGGCTAACCTTAAGCTGTTTTCTAGGTGGTATTTTTTTATCCCATTCTACGGTACCAATAATATGTATAAAATATTGTAATAATACCGGTATAACGGACTTGTGTAACGTATTCTTATCATTTAAAAAGAAAGTAGTAGAAAATATAATAATGGGAGAAATCCAGAAAGAGGCTAAAAGAAATCATTTTAGTAAAAGTAACAGGTCCGTTTAACAATCGTCTTTTGTAATACTTTCCACTGACAACCCAAGAAAATGTTGTTCCGTGAGAAGAGTTACCTGACTCAGATCAGGAATGCATGGAGAACTAGAAGGACTTGGGTGATCATTCTCACACTTCGAGTTGGATACGGTCCGGCAGTTAAAAAGATAGGAGTATAAATACTCTGGGGAAGACCAGTTGAAATTAGTCTAAGCGAGATGTTATGACGTCAGTCTGCGAGATGTGAGTACTATGAGATATGAATCTGCGAAGCGAGTCCGGGAGAGTACTATGATAGAGAAGTTATTTTGCGAGTTCGACGCGATTAAGGTAACGTCACACGTAATTCCAGAACACGGAAACAAGAATAGTTCGGTGAGTTACTGTAAGATTATAAGTGAAAATGATAATGTACTAAATTTCATTTATAAATTGTTAGCGTAGTTTTATTTGTAAATGGCAAAGGTATTTGCAGTGAAAAAAATTTATACTTTTCTTATCTATTGTACTACTGTTGTTAATACAAGAATAGTGGTTAAAACTGTTTAAGACTAGCGATCGTGCTAATGTCTTTTGTCAATAGGACTGAATTCTGCTTTTCATTATTTATCTACCTGTGAATAAATCCTGACGATTACTTTAAATTCTGTTTTGTATGTAATCACTGTTTATTATTATTAAAATAATTATTATCATTATTGTCATTATTATTATTATTGATTTGTCTTGTTTTATTTATGTTTTTTAACTAATAAATTGTAATTACACAAACATTTTCAGTTGTCAATCACTCAATATCCTGATCGAGCCGCAAACACGCGACAATATTATGATATTTAGTTATTTTAATGAATAAAGATCCTTCTTAGTGAGAGTAATTTTTTAAGTCTCACCTAGACTCGACCAAGATGCAAACCATCTTTTGACATGAAAGTGATCTTTTGACGTAGATGTTGAAAAGTGCTAGAGTATGTTTAGGATTATACTGAGTTTTCTATTCATAAATGAGCAGAATCTCATAATTATAACATAGCTTTCTTCTTTATTTACTTATTGTATGGAGTTTTGTTACAATTTTCCATTTTTCTACAATATATTTTGTTCAAGCGAGTAAATCAAGTCTGAGAAAATTCCTTCATAACTTACATTTTAACTGGTAATAAGAACCTTCACTTTGGAGATAATAAACTTGTACTGAGCAAAAGAACGAGATCCAATATTGCAAGAAGATAAACATAAGATTGTATGAATGAAATTTATATTCACAGTACTAAATTATAATAAAGAAGAATGGAAATCATAAAACCTCTACCACATTTCCTATCTATTTTTCAAAATTATCTCTGTTGATAATAATACATGCAGGGCTGAAATGGGGGTATTTTTATAATGCATTAACAGCATGAGAATGCATTCGCATACCTTGAACTACATTTTTCTTCGGTGAGTTCAGTTCTGTAATATTTCAAGATGTATAAAAGAAAAAAATGTTACCTAACCTCCTAGCACATTTTGTTTTAGTCATAGTTAATGCAGTCTACCAAAATCTGCAGGCACTAAAAATAGTTTCGTTTAGTAATTGTATGTTATACAAGATTTAAAGTGTGTATGATAAAGACTGAATTGTTCAGATTAGTACAGATAGGTGAAAGCTCTATTAAAAAAATGTAAATATACAAACATTGTATTCTCTTTAAATAGCCTCTGTCTTATGTTCTTTATCCAAAATTCCCTCTGTTTAACTCTGTAGCATAATATAGGTAAATACCAAAAATCGTACTGAGGTTCGTAATATTACGTTTTAAAAAAGAAACAGAAATCTTTTCCTCTGTAACACTAATTGAGTGGAAGAAAATGTAACATTGCGTTAAAACTATCGAAGACCAATACATAGAATTTGAAATTAGAAGGACCAATAGAAGAAATAATAAATTGATGTTTACTAATACAAATCATGAAATTGAAAATTCTTTGTAGGTATATGTGACCTGATATAAGAAGAAATGTGCCACACTTCCTAAGAATATAACTCTACACCAGACGATGATTTTTCCTGAGATTACACGATTATAATTAAACATTTCAGCAGTTACGATTTCTTCTAAAATACCGTTACGTATCAGCAGCATAATTATGAAATACATTATGTTCGCTAATTACGCAATGTGGTATGTAATTTCCGTATTTTTCTTTGGGAAACCGTGTAAGTCAAGGCTACTACCATATTTATTGAATATAATTTTGTATGATTATTAAATTTTTTTTCAAAACGCTTGATAATTATACACAATTTAATAAAAATAAAGTATATTACATTAATAATAATAATATTTTACTCATTTAGAGTATTTTACTCGTTATCCGACGAGATGTATTCTCACCTAAACACTATACACAGAGTGGCCGGGAAGTCAACATACCCCATAAAGTTAGAACTAAAAATTTGTAATGAGCTGTAAATGAAAACTGCGATATAATAATGAATTATTTTGTTTACTCACTTGATACATAGTATTTATTTTAATGGTGATGATCTTTGTGTTCGCTAGACTATTGCATGTACAAGTCTAGATGTTGGCACGTCCTTTGTGACTTGTGACGGAGCATTTCAGGTGTTACGTTACGGAAGGCGTTTACAGCGTCGCAGAATTCTTCATTTGTTGTGTAGCAACGTGCATATACGTGTATCTCTGATAATTCTCCATAATGAATTGTCTGATGTAGTAAGATCAGGACTTTGTGGTGGCCATGATAACGAAGCAGATGACGCTGGAATACTGTGGCCAATCCAATGTCCTGGAAAGTTTGCATTCAGAAACTCGCGAACTGATAGAGCAAAATGTACTGCTGCAACCATACTCGTTCCATAAGATCTTTTTCTTGAATCTGTGGTATTAACCATGCCTTTAATATCTCTGAATAAGTTTGTGCATTCGTCAAAAAAAATATGGAACAAACAATTGCTGTCATTTCAGCACATATCATGATGGGCGGTGGATTTCTTTCAAACTTTGTTGCGTAATAAGAATTTTTTTCACCCAAAGTAACATATTTCTGTTACGCGAACTTTGATAGATTGCACATTCGTCAGAAAAAAGCACCTTTCCACGGTGCACTGCAGCGGGGACTTTTTAATAAAGCCCGGCAGAATGCAGCGCGACGTTTCATGTCTACATGTGACAGTTCATTGACAAACATCGAAAGAAATGGCTTAACTTTCACGTTCTTTTCCATATGGTCTTGCATTGTCGTCCGTGGTATACGAAGATCAGCAGACCGTTTACGAGTTTATTTCCATTGGGAATTGTTCAATTAAAACTGTAACAGCATTACATGTTTCTAACCGCGTTAATTATCGTCCACTCCGCGGCCTATCTTTAGCACAGCCTAATTCAAACGCACATTTTTCCCAAGCCAACGATGTTGCTTTTCGTGGTGGCAGCTTATTAAAACGTTACTTAAACATAGCACTAATTACCTTCACTGTTAGATTCGTATGTTGCCGTTCATGAACCCATGCACTTCTCACAAGCCGCTTCTCGATGCTATAACTATTCGTGTCAACCATTTTAGCCCAACTGCCTTTTACTCAGAGTGTGTGACCTTGTAAAAAACTGTTGCCAACCGACCTCAACAAAAACACCGTAGGTTCTAAACAAATACCTAACTCATACGTGCCGGCCACATTGTACTTGGAGAGCAAACAAATTACGCTAGTCATAGGAAAACAACCATTATGCCATGTCATAATGATTTTGATAAAAAAGGGAACCGCAACCAGTAAATCTGTCTCAAGAGCTTCATTTCCATCCTTGACTAAATCGAAGTGGTATTTGATTAATTTTATGATTTTATAATAGTCATTCAGGAAAGAGTGTTGTCGCTGTGGTAATTGTTGACATCATTTAAGAAATAAATATAACTTGCACGTTGATAATCTCATATAAAAAATTAAGACCCAGGGTGAAAATAATTTTTTTCTCATTTTTAAAAAAAATATAAAACTAATTTGCTACTGATTATCGTCAGAAATGAATAATGTCTCTGCAAGGTTATCGAAAACCATTGCGGTTAAGGGAAAACGTTAATAAAATTAGTATTTTAAACCATTATAAGTTGCATCTAATGCCTTCACGGAATATGAATGAAATCAACAATAATGTAATCTTTTGTAAACTTTATTTTAGTTAGTGAATTCGAAGTTGTATCATACACCCTAAAATATTTTATATAAAGCCATTAATCAATATTACACTATTTTATTTATAATTCGGTGTAACTCTTTGTAGGGTATATATAAAAGAAAACTTGTTCAAGGGTTGAAATGGGAGATATATTCAATTTTTTCTTCTATTTAAAATGTTAGTCTTAACTTAAAAAAAAAAAAAAAAAACATAAAAAAAAGAAAAACATGATGTATATAATGGTTGAATCAAATTTGCTGAAAGGGGCAGATGAACTTTATTTTTTTTTAAGTTAAACTTTAAATTACTTTTGTGTAACAAGAGAGATGATAGTATAGCATTGATTCCTTTTTTTGGGGCGCACACGATTTGTCGTTATCAGAGCCCAGACATAGTATTACTAAAGGAAACAATTAACCTTAACATCACCAAACATAAAAATTTAATAACAGACATTAAAAATAAAATCAATTATTACAAAGCGCAATATACTAACGGAAAATATTCCGTTACACTTAACGAAAAATATTATATATCATAAATGTAAAGTGCCTTTCAGCTTTAAAATTTATGTAAAACTATACTTAACGTAGCAATAATTACTGCAAAAAAAATTTCCTTAAGTACCGAATTACTTTTTACTCAAGTACTTAACTTCGTAAACAACTTCAACTATTACTAAAAATAGGGAGATATCGCATTATAGCAACCTTAACAGAATTCTCCTTTATTTATTCTTTTTGAGATAATAAAATAGACCCATATTTGAATCGATTACTATCTCTTTATATTTAATATCTGTATAATATATATTTCACAATCATAGTTCTAAAGTAGAAAGCTATTTGTTCTCGTAGTACTGTAATCTTAACAAATGACTTTCTTGTTTATAGCTACCTATATTTTTAACATAAATATATTATTCCCGAATGAAAATTTACATAAAACAAACTTCGTTTTACAAACTCAATATTAAGTTTTATGATTTCAAATTATCTCGTAAATATTTCGACATACACATTTTATACATATATACAAAGGAAGAGGTTAATTGTTTTCTTCACTTGTAGTTATGAATACTAGAATGGTTGAACGAATTTTCTAATTAAATCATCAAGAGAAATAACTACCTTTATGTTGTTAGAAATACTTAACTGACTGAACGGTTGCAATTTGACCTGGTTGGATTCATTGGGGGACAATCCCCTTTACAATGATCTTTAACTATGTGGTACCATTAAGCGTTTGGTTCAATTAAAGTTATTTTCTTGGTATTATCCCAAGAAAGTTATTCCCAAAAGAGATTGTGTCAATTGCTACATATGTACATAAAGAAACTTTATTCTTGTATTAAGTTCAGCAATTAACCTAATCTGTTTTAGCAACTGTCAGAGATTCCTGGTAGTTCTTACTTCAACAATCAATTTTCAATTTAATTAGAAAATTCGTATAACCAGTAATGTCCGTAATTTACTAGTATAATTGTTCTGGAGATATTCTAAGTAAATTTTACGTAGTACTTTTATTATTAAATTGAATTACAATATATATAAATAAACCTTTATTTAAAAGAATATTTTTATCGAAAATTTAATGTAAAAATTAATATCTTGCATTAGAAAAAATAATGAAAGATGTTGGGTTTTTTAAACTTATCTATTCTAAATTTCTATTTTGATTTACTCGTATTTTTCAAAAATTATTAACTAACATCATAGTTAATGTAAATCACAATGTACAACACGGATTGTCACAAAGTTAAAAATATTTTCAAAGATACTAAATTACTTTAAACTTGTTGTAACTTTAACTATTTTAATTATTATGGTGATATTTCAACATTGTACTTTCACGAACATATCGTATTTCTGTTATTGGCCTTTTCCAGTTTCAAGGTGTACATTTCGGTATAAAGCAAATTCCAACGATCAAAGTTCATAGGTAACAATGAAATTTACATTCAATAACATATAGATTTGCCTTCAACTAAACATAAAATATTTTTCAGAATCAAAGATCAGGTGTAATAAAAAATTTCGGCTCCCAAGTAAATTAATGACTCAGCAGGTGTGTGATAGTTAATTCTTGTAAGAAAGCGTTTGTAAGCATTAACTAAACACACACCTGATAAGATTATTTTTTTTGGAAAATTTGAAGCAGGAAGATCTAAACACAATTATATTTCTATCAGGCACAAACAGAAAATTACATTGTTCTATTATATAAATAAATAAATATATATATATACACGTATAAAATTTGTAGTCAAATTATTTTTTTTTTCAAATAAGGCCAAACATCCTGACCTCTATAGGGAGGAAAGAGAGCCTCCATGCGACGGTTTTGGTCGCCACGCCAGCCCCTCCATACCTAGCTCTAATGGGCTTTACCGAAGGTCATCCTCAGTACCTCGGCAATGACATCTTTCAGTCAAGCCTCAGCCAGGATGCCATCGATGCGTGCCACAAGCGACATTCCCATCGGTGTTCTACTAACTGACATAAACTCCAAACAAAACACATCTATCTAGTCAAGTCTCAAACAAGACTGAACGACTTTCTAAGAACGAAGAAAATGAACTGTACCCACCCGAAAGGTAAAAATGAGTTCGACAAACAACAAATCATAAAACCCAACACAAAAACACTAACAAAACAATAAAAATAAATAATATAATAAAACAGAAACATAAAACATAACTGATGAAAAACAAATCAAATTATAATCAAACAAAAACAGTAACAGTTTAACAAACCATAAAACAATAAAATCAAACATAAACAGAAAGAAAGAAAGTCCAAGCGAAACATCACCCCCTTCAGCGATCTTTTCTTTCGCCAAATATATATTAAACTTTCTACGATCAACCATTCGGCCCGGCTTTTTCAATTAACACGGAGATCAAGTGTCAAGCCGACAAATGAACCCCTATTTGGGGAGTTATAATTACTGGGAAATATGTATATATATATATGAATAGGTTTTTAGAGTAATCAGGATAGAGAGAATCATTAGTTATTCTGGAAGGAAATATTTAAAGTGTTGATTGTGAGGATGGTCAGTTCAGATTGATTGGAGATGTGTTTATATTACGTTATTCATCAATTTCTTAACTGCAAGTCGCGTGCCGTTGCAGAGTTTTGGCTGATTAATTTCCGCAACAGGATAATTGTCATTTTTTTATCGAACCGTTGCTAGAATCAATCTAATGAGGAATGTTTTCCCAGTTCCTCCTGGCGCATCCAAGAAGAAGGTCCCACCAACTCCGTTATTTATCATTTGCATTATGCGATCATAAATGCCTTTCTGTTCACGCGTTAATTTGGGGATGTTTGATTGGACATATGACTGAAGATCACCAATGTTATAACTCTGTTCATGGCGTAAATCCACATCAAATGAAGCAATCGCAGCTCGGGTGGGTGCTGGCATTCTCAAGTGACTAAGAACTTTATTTGCAATAGCTAAGCACTTGTCTTCAATATTTATCAATGCTTCTTTGTAAATTCCATGGTCATATTGGTATTTTCTAGGCGTACTCTATGCAAAATATCCTCAGCCATATGCGATCGATATCTTTCCCATAATTCTGTGGGAGATGAAGGGAAGCAAGCGGTCAATATAATTGCGAATAATGCACAAATTTGGTTTGGATGTGCAGTGTTGCACACGTCATTAATACATATATCCCACTGTTGGTCGTTTTCTAATAAATTCAGAGCTTGGTGAAAGGCGCAGCTCAATCACGACACGATCACACAAAAGTACCTCGATTAAAGTAAATATTTAATTCAGATTGTATAATAATCTGAATCAGATGCAAGTGGATACGTTTTTTTTTTGTTAATAAACAATGTAATTGGGAACAGGTATTGTTTCACATGTGACTGCGGTTGTCGTTAGCTAGTACGGCGAGTGTTCCCCTCGCTTCGGCAGATGGCGCGGTCAGTGGTACACAGCTGACCGTTAAAAAAACTGTTTTCTCGCGGTCGCGGGTATGTGACTGATTGCGAAAAATAAATAAAAATAATCTTTGATGCGGGTTATATATCGTGCTAAACTTTGAGCTCAATCTGTGCAGAACATTTTGAGTTTTTGAAGCGTACACAAACGAACTTAACATTTTTATATATAGATGCAATATTAAGTGTATATAAAATTGTACAAATTATAATTTGATGAAGTTTGATCGAGTCGTTCTTGACTTACGCTCGATCTAAGCTCGAAAAAATTTGAGCGGGGCACATTAGAAGCGTGGTTCGTTATGATGCTGAAAGTTGGAACGTTGACGTTTCTTTATCTGCTATAGCTATTATTAGCAATATTGTTTGGCGTATTAAAGCAGCGTTAACTACTTTACGATTCATAATGAGATGACCGAGTATGTTTGAACGGGACAAAAGGTACAAAATAAAAAAAAATCTAATGTGGGCACTATATGACTTCCTTATACGCCTATTAATTTATATATACACATTATTTTAAAATAAAAAGTACATAAAATTTTATTTCATTAATAACGTCTGATATTTTTTCTTTTTTTTTGTTATTATTGAATTATTATTTATCGTAAACATTTATTTACAATCGGAGGTTAATAATTATTAATAAATCAATATATTTCAATTAAAAAAAAGGATATGAAGTCTGATTCGAACCGATGTGAGACACAGGACAGACAGTATTGAAAAGTGGCTAAAAATTAAAAATATTAACTAAATATAAGAATTTAAATAAATAAGTAAAATATTAGTTAAATAATAATTATAAAAAATTAATATTTTTTATGACCATCTCTCATATAAAACACAACCTCTACTTACGATTTGGTGAAAGGCGCAGCTCAATCACGACACGATCACAAAGTACCTCGATTAAAGTAAATATTTAATTCAGACAAAAGTGAATATTTAACCTAACAAAGGATTTTTTGGTCATTATGTAGGGATATTATTTTCTGTGTATTTGGTTATTTCGACTTTTTTTTTGCATAGTCTTATTTTATTTTTTAATAAAATACAGATGTTTTAGCTGTTAAATATAATTCAAAGAAATTTGTTACTTAATCAGTTGTGATTTTGTTTACATTGGCAACGGCCACACGGGCTCTTTGTGATTGGTCGTTGTGTTTGACAGCGGCCATCTTGCATTGATCTGATTGGTTTTCCTTTGTTTACATTTCCAAATTAAAAATGTACAAAGTAAAAATATATAGAGAGATTTATTAAAATTAGATGAAAACAATCTTTGATGCGGGTTATATATCGTGCTAAAATTTGAGCTCAATCGGTGCAGAACATTTTGAGTTTTTGAAGCGTACACAAACGAACTTAACATTTTTATATATATAAAGATATAATATGAAGTACGGAATTAATAACGGTAATCGACCGGTTGACATTTCACTTTGATACATATCTGTTATTCATGCTTTTTGGTAACAATTTGTGTGTGTGTATGTGTGATTTGTGACCGAGGGATATATTATTATAACCAGACAGAGTTTAAATTATGAGAAAATATTAGTTCAAAGGAAACCATTTTTTCACTCTATATATTATAATTGTTGAGATTCGGCCGATTGAAAAGCTTCTATTATCAGCACCTTCTCATCCCAGATTATAAAACACAAATATGAGTATAAATCATACATATAATTTGACGCTACACATTTCAAACAAAATACCGCAATTATTAGAAACTCATAAGGGAGAAATAAAACAGAAATATTTAAATGATTATTTAAAAACATAGGTATTATATTGTTGGATTTTATAATAATATTAAGAATGGCTTTTTTATAAAACATAAGAATAGATAATTTATTAAAATAAGCCATGAAAATAATAATAATAATAATAATAGTAATAGTAATAAAAAAATGGTAAAAATAAAACTGAAAATAAATTAGCAAAATATATATTAAAATGAAGATGAATTAAAAACAAAATTAAAATTTTAGTTATGTTTGTAAATTATTTTTATTGAATGATATAAAATATTGATTCAGAAAACTACTCAGTAAATTAAATATTGAATAATTAATATACCTATAATTATTATATGGTACATATAATTATTATATATATATGGTTTGCTAGATTTTTTTTTTTTTTTTTTGTCTCTGTCCCCAGGGCCGGTCCGACTTGTTGGTATTGCGCCGCCCAGGGGAGTGTCTTAAGACTCTAATAAGCCTCCCCGCCTCCGGCTATATACCGGCAGGGCAGGTCGGCTTACCGGTTCCGATCTTTTGAGACATTTAATTTTGCCCTTTTTTCTGACACCACACTATACCTTAAGCGTCGCAGTGTGGTGCCGGGTCTTTTACATCACCTACATCTCAGCCCTTTGGAGTCCCCAACGGTTCTTCGAGAACGGCACACCTCGGCATGCCGGCTCTCCCGTTGAGGCTGTCCACCCATCCCTAACACTACGGTAAACTGTATCAGTCCAAAAAAGGTGTCAAAAATTTTAGGGGGGTGTTTTTGGGGGGTCAGGAGATAGAAAAAGTTATGAAACGGATTTATTACTAGGAAATTTGGATATAGGACTTATGGTACAGGAGATATTAGGAAAAAACTATTCCCCTACTAAAGCAACTCTCAGCACTTAGAAAAAATTTCCTCTATTACTACTAGAACTAAACGAAAAAGTCCTTGTTTACTATTGATTGATCGCTTGTATATTCTTGTCTTTCGACTTAGAATATTTCACAAAAATTAGTGTATTTATAACCTTATTTCACTCTAAAAAAGAGTTAATAAAGCACTTCACTTACAGTTTTAGTACACAATACAACACTTCACTAATCCAAATGTATTATTTCACTGTTACTCTCTAATAAAAAATAGTAAAAGGGTGTAAAAAACACCAATTAACTAAGTCACTTGTTAATTATCAAAAAACTCTAAAAAACACAATCAGACCGTATCCAAAAAACTTCTTATATGATGGTCCGTAATCATTATCCAAAACTCTAATAATCCCAATCGACAAATCAATAAAAAACACCAAAAAACCCGGTCAAAAATGACGAAATCGCGGAGCGGTACTAGGCACGTCTACTCACGGCAAAGTCTCCAACTCGACTTTGCTAGATTATTGTTTTCACAAAAACAATTATATTATTAAATATAATAAATTAATTACTGCGAATAATATTTATTTACATTTTCAATTATCTTAATTGTGTGATACTAGTCAAATGACAATTTGAATATGAATTCATTCAATATCATTGGCGTTTCCGGTCTAGTAAGTCATTACCACCACCATTATAAATCGTATTGCTCTCTCCACTTCTTTTATAATTAAAAAAAAAAATTAATTTATTTCCTCAATTCCTTAATTGTTTTACTTATCTACATAATTTTATAAATCTTTATTCATTTATTCTTGAAATAATTGCGTTAACTGTTTATCTATTGTTATGTCTTCCAACATACTATTTGTTATAACATTTTATTTTATATCGAATAGATTCTGAGGGATTAAATGTCAAGAAATAAAATATTCTACTAATATACTATTAAAATAATTCAATTTTGTCAAATAAACACATAATAAATAGCAAAGAGTTTTATTTAAATCTTAATTAAAGTTTTGTTATAACTTAAGGGAATGAATTTAGTTTTAAGGCAACTTCTACGATGGTATGGTAGTATTTCTTGGGTAAGAAGATATGGTAATAATAACAGCAGTAAACTTTGGCCTCTTTACTTTGTGCCTTTGTTAATTAATCAAGTAAGGGATTATAATTGATTAACTGAGTACGATATTAGGGCTAGAGTAAAACTAGCGGCGTTCGTTCAGTGGCAAGATAATGTTGGTAATATACTGTAATACAAACTGCTTTAATCATTCAACCAAACAAATATTATGCTATAAAATTAATGATTTAGATACGCATAACCATTTTGATATGTCAGCTGAAATTATACATAAGCGCATAAGTGGCTAAAAAAAACAATAATGCCGATATAGTCTCCTTACGACATAAGATAATAATAACATTAAATAATTGTGGAACCATGATAAAATTTTAGTATTTATTTAATGTAAATTTATGGTTTAAATTTGTTTTAAAAATAACATAGGAGCGTGTAGAAAATAAAATTTATTTGTATTAAATACAATTTGGTATTCAGTCTCTTTACTTACTTTCTTTGTAGAAGCACATAAATAAGAGTTTAATATACTCTGAACAGGCTTTTGTTTTGTAAAAATAATAATTTATTACAAGGTCATTTAATTTTTATTTGTATATTCAGAAACAAAGGTTTCATTCACTTTAACATCAAATAGGAAATAGGAAGAATAATGTTAAAATTTATTAATAAAACAAAAGAATCTGCTGTAAATTATTTTATTACTGAATTATATAGTTAGTTTTGGATTCGATTTCTTGTTAGAATTTTTTTTGGTGTTTTTTTTCAATTATCATCCTAAAATTTCATTGAGACAAAGTCTAACAGCAAATTCTAAATTAGATTAAATTCATAGAAACTTCAAAAATGCCTTTATATTCTTGAAAAAAACAAACCATAATAAAATGAATTAAAACGAATAATAAAAATTATTATTTCTTATTTATAGTAAACCCTACGCCATCTTACAAAATTGGTTTTTATTATTTATTCAATTCAATTTTTTTCAGTTACAATTCTGCTTCGTTTGAAATACATGCCTTCAGCACTGCATAAATTTAAATTTCATTGTTACGGACTAAAACATAACTTCTTCACAATAAAAAAAAACCTCTAAGATTTCTCATTAATTCCCCAAAGATATGAGATAAAAAAATTGGTTGAAGGATTCATTTGTTTATTCTTTTAATCAACCAACTTTACTATTGTTAGTTAACTAAAAATTTATTATTTATCGTTTTACTACCTTGAAAAATATTACTAACTTGTTTCAGAAAAGGAAAGTGATACCCAGTCCGTCTACAAGCGTCTTAACTTTTAATTTTAGTTCTCACTTTTTACCAAATGGACATTTCAATGATTATTATTTATTTTTTAGAAGAATTTGCTTTTAGTTCACTTAAGTTGATGATCTTTAAAATAAAAACTAATTTATCTATGTACGGGATTTTAAGATATATCTTTTGTTTGTCTTTATTACTGCTTGTTACAGGATCGTTGTAACATACATAATGATTGGTATCATTCTAATGTCGAAAGAATTTTAATAAGTAGATGAAATACAAATAGATTGGAACATTTTTAGTATCATATCCCATACACAGAATATAAATTTAAGAGTGGATTTATAAGAACCTTTTACCATATGTTACATCAATACATGAATATTAATTTAAAATAAAAATTTATACGTATTACTACCCTACCAGAAAGCATTAATTTGGTTGTATACTCATTACTTAAATTTTTGTTTCTTTACATTAGGTTTTATCTAGAAACAGGATTAGACATTTTCTTTTTACATACGAGTGGCGTTTATTGTAGGCTGACCCATATTTTATAGGTAAATGAAAAAAACAATTAAAAAAAAAAATTAAAATTATTAATTTAAAGAAAGTAATAAAAGAGACTTATACAAAAAACCTTTTTTTATCTTGCTTGAAATTCAACCACTTAGAGTTGACCTCAAATTAAGGATTTTAAAGTAGTTAATAGTAGTTGTTTTTATTTGAACTGACAAAAATTTTAAAATAAGTTGAATAATATTTTTACTTTTAATGCGTTTTCTGAAATCTATTTTACCATATTTTTAATTTATATTATTTATTAAAATAAAATGTTGAAATAAAATATTTCTTTTCTTCCAAAAAATAGGAGCATATTAAATTTATATAAATATAAATGGAGTATAATATTATAAAATTATACGTGGAAACAAATTTAATTTTACGTATACCCATGTAAAATTATAATGTAATCATTTTTAAAATTAGTTTTAAATTCTTTTAAAGGAAATTAGTTCCATTTATGTAGGTTACAATGCAACTTTTTTTTAAATTTAATTATTTTTATACGTTAATAGAAAAATAGAGCTAGTTTTATTCTGATATAAAATAGCTAGAATACAAAAACTGTACTCCTTTGTACTTCGTTGTGAAAATATTTATCTTGTTTTATGTGTAGATATATATATATAATATTTTACGACAAAAGTAGAGTGTCACATAAAATGGTACTGCATCCATAATGTTAGTAATGGAAAATAAAAGCCATCCGACAAGTAAAATATTTTGTATAAAATAAAACCTAAAGATTATAGTAAGAGTACAATTTTCTACTTTAATTCAATAACTTCGATTTATTTTACTTTTACTAAAAAAAAAAAATAGATAGAAAAATGGGATTAATTTAAAAGAATCCTGTGCCATCTTCCTAACGAAGTCATTATTTAAGTCTTCTTCATTTATTGCTACAATATAATCTATAATATGTATAAAAGGTTATTTAATTAAAATAGCCTGCAGCATTTAATAAAATTTGTTTAAGAGAACTACATTGCATTTAAATTTTGAAAGGTGTACTAAAAGTAATAATTGTGTTCTATTCAAACATACCAAAGAATTGCTAGAGTATATCTGCGCACAAATATGAATCACATGCTTCCACTGTGAATGAATTCCTTCTATCGAATCAGTCAGGCATCAATCAATGGAGGAAAGTGGCGGAAAAACCGATCAAACAAAGGTTTTAGACCCCCGCAAAAAATCCTTCACGGAATAACTGGCATTAAAGCTTTACTTGAGATGGTTGTAGACAAATCAGACTACTGTGTGCGGATAATAACTATCAGACACCTACGGGTTAATCCACCGGGTCGGTCTAGTGAACGCGTCTTTCCAACTTAGTTGATTTGGAAGTCAAGAGATCCAGCGTTCAATTCCTAGTAAAGGCAGTTACTTTTATATAGATTTGAATACTGGATCGTGGATACCGGTGTTCTTTAGTGGTTGGGTTTCAATTAACCACACATCTCAGAAATGGTCGAACTGAGATTATACAAGACTATACTTCATTTACATTCATATATATCATCCTCATTCATCTTCTGAAGTAATACCTGAACGGTAATTCCCAGAGGCTAAACAGGAAAAAGAGGATAAAAGAGAAACAGCTACGGGTAATTTCCAATGATACAAATATCTGTAAGAAAATTATTGACTTGGTCTGAGGATAAGGCCTAATAGGGCACACCTTCACAAGGAAGAAGAAACAGGTGTTCGAAGTCGTACTCAAACACCTACATTATTCAATTCCAAAATATGTTATAAAGGAGGATATTGAGAGCCATTGACACAGGATCCGGAGTATTGTTAACGCAACACATCGGGTGACGAAAGTCAACGTTCTTTGTCAACCTTGAACTGCAAGGTAACAATGGCGAGATCTTCAACAAAAAGTATATTGCTAACTGTGGTATCCATTTCAAAACGCCACGAACGTCTCCTGGTATAGCAAAATGCACTCGATATCAGCAATATGGGCTCATTAAGAACAATTTCATGGCGGCCGTACAGATGCCTAATGTGCACAAGTTAATATAGGATCGCTGACTGTGCCAAGAAGGATAATACTACTCCAGCAACATGTGCACTTTGCCATTCGGATCATCCTGTAAATTAAAAGAGATGTACGCTGTACCAGGAGATCTTGGAAAGGAAGGAGAGGCAAAGAACCACTTATGCGGGGAAAAATTCTTCTCCTACAGAAATACAAGCGGTGTCATTTTATATCAGTAAATTTAACTTTTCTTCTTCGGAGCCAAGATTGAAAGAGGACTCGAAAGGTTATTCTTCTAATCTTTCCCAATATTTTGCCGTGGTTGCAGCCAACAATGACTTTGGTGAAACTGGTGGCAAGGATAAAATAGTCAACCTAACAGCAAATAAGATTGAATGTTTGGTTCAAAAAATTGGTAGTCTGATAAGCCTACTGACGAACGTTATTACCAAGAATTGTTATGGGCGAGTCTTAAAAATTATGACAAGGAACGAAAATGAACTAGTGAATCGAGAGAAGGAATTGGAGACGACGATAATAATGGAATTTTTAGACATCATACTTAATTTCCGAAATGCACTTTACTGACCGTGACTATTCCTGTGTTAGAAGTTACAAGGTCTACTCACTCGGATGGTAGAGCACATGAAGGTACTTCAGTTCTGATTAAGAATACTTCATTCCCAGTGAATATTAAATAGAGGGTACATGTGAATACTGTCAAGTCGAGTCATGTGACGTTTGCAGTGAGGAGGGGAGTCTGTCCACGAATCTGCATAGATGGAGTTTACATCCCTAATTTGGACAACATACGATACCTAGGACTTCGTTTGGACTGTCGCCTTTACATTGAAAAATTCACGTTTCATGAAAAGAGAAAAAAATAAATATTAAGCTTAGGCGGCTAAACTGATTACTAGGAAGGAGGAACATATTATCGTTAAATAAGAAACTGTTGTTGATAAGGCCTTTTTAAAGCCAATATGGGCTTACTAAATACCATTTTGGGATACGGAAATCAATACCAATATCGACATCAACCAAAGGTTCAAGAACAAAGTGCTGAGGAACATATCAGAGGCGCCATGGTTTGCGAAGAACAAGGAGATCCACGATTACTTAGGGATGTCATCTATTTCAGAAGAAAGTCACAGGTTACGCTCAAAGTATACATTTAAGCTTAACACACATGAACACTATCTGTCTGTTAATACATTGGATAACAGTGAGGATGTGAGGCGAACGAAAAAATTGCATGCATATCCTTTCCTTTTCTGTTTAATTACTTATGATTTATGTATAATTTTATTACGGACTTTGTGTGCATTCTAATTTATATTTATTCGTTATACTTTTACTTGTATTATGCTTTGTTCAGATTTTTTTTGTACTGTCTTGGAAGGTACATCTGGATACCTCTATCTCACGTCATTATTAGAATATACGATTTACTTATTGATTCGTTATTTTGGAAATTAATTGTAAATAAAATAATATAAAGAAATTTTTTAAAAAACTAAAATTATCTCTAACCAAAAGGAATTTCATTTGGACAATTCTACTAGTAATAAAAAAACTGAAAAATGAAAGGTACAAATAATGGAATACAAGGATGAAAACGTTATTGCTGTAGTTATTGATATACCCTCTTTATTCCAATAACAGAATATTGAAAATCCATTTTAAAGTGTTTGGTTCAGTTATAGATTTGTAAATTATTGTATATAATTGCTTTAGTTTATAAATTATTATTACCAGTTAAAAACACTTATACTAATATTTGATTATATTTGATTGATTATACTTGATTGATTATATTATAAATATTTGATCTTATGTAAATTTAAATAAATAGAAAATATTTTCAAGAGAATTATTTAAATTAAGCAATCTCTATGGAAAATAAATGTAAAACCTTTATCGTAAAAAAGGTTTCCGGTGAAACTCCAAACCTTGGAGGTGTGGAAAATTCTTCGCCTGCTTATAACTGTTCAAATATTCACCATACCTGAGTACTAAGTAACACGTTAGTCGAGATTCATAAAACCCAAATATTTTTAGGTGGGAGTTTATTTTTAATTTATATATTTTCGTTTTTGTACACGTAGTACCGTTACATGCTACTAAATCTTACTACCATATGCACCTATTTACGTAGAGCGTAACTACGATTAATTTACCCATCTCATGGTGGACATTTAGAAAAGTACAGCAGATATTGTATTTGTAATTTGTTTTTACGAGATTTCGAGAAACATATTTTGAAATACAAATAAAATGTCTTTACATATTTTGAAAGCTACATTTAACTGAATGTCAGATGCTGTTAAAAAATGTTTTTTTTTTTTATCAAAGCTGAAATAAAAAACATTTTAAATTCATAAATTCTAAAGTTATGTTTACATTATTATTATTATTTTTTTTTTTGAGGTTTTTAGGGGTATAGACTACTTTGGTCATTAGCCCCATCCCACTTCAAAAAAAAAAAAAAAAAAAAAAAAAAAAAGTTCAAATATTCACATTCTCATGAAAAAATGTTCAAAATTTCACATTCTTCTATAATTTCAAATCCAAAAATTACCGCCTAGGCTTTCCTTTCGGCCATCCTTTCTTGCGTTTTTCCATTCTGCGAACGGCCTCAACTTCCGATGACAGTGTGTCTGAGGCTTCGGACATGGCATCGTCTTCTCTTTCTGATGCGAATGATGTTCGCCGGCTTACATCAGGTGATGAAAGCTTCATTGATGCTGTAAGCTTCGTTGCAATTGAATCTAAACTATCAAGCGATGCACTTTCGGCGGCTGATGAACTTGATTCAATGTCTAAGGCTGTGCTTGGGCCGGCTGATACAGATACTCTCGCCACAGTTGTTCTCTGATCTTTTGGAGCCTCTGTACGTACAGTTATATTATCGTCTGTGTCTGGTGCTTTTTCAATAATTACTTGCACCTCCATTTTGGTTGACTCAGATTTTTCCTGTACTCTTGTCTCAGTATCCTTAGCTTTATGACTCGTCGTCGGAGTGATCTTTTGGTCTTTGTCAGATAAATCAAGACTTTTCTTTATTACGTCTATTGATCGCGTTATAATCGAAGGTTTTGCCGGTTTTTTAAACTGCGCTGGTACGAATCTTATGTCAACGACGTCAGTCCGGGAATGAGCCTTCTCATGTTTACTTAGTTGTGTCTGATGAGTCGACTCGATCTTGGAATCAATGATTCTTTCTATCATTGTTGCGAGATACAGGGCAGTTCCTAGATCGACAGTTGTGGGCCCTTTATAATTAATGCAGACTGGAGGGTCTTTACATGGATCACCCTCATGCATCTTCATTCCGCATATGCAAATTTCCTGCGCTTCACATCTAGCTGCAGTGTGTCCGAAACGTTGACACTTAAAACATCTCATCGGCTGCGGAATAAATGCCCGTACATCAAGCCGATGGATGCCAGCTCGTACCTTTTCAGGAAGATTTGGCCTATTGAATGTCAAAACATGCGAGACCGAAGGAAGAATCTCACCATTTCGTCTCATAGTAAGTCTGCGACAATGTGTCACTCCCTGACTAGACATTTCCTGCACTATTTCTTCTTCAGTACAGTTAAGAAGATCACGGCAAACAACAACTCCTCTGGATGTATTAAGTGTACTATGCGGTTGGACAGTAACCGCAAATTCACCGATCTTCTTCAACGCCTGGACTTTCTGGCTTTGCATGTCGTTGATAGTTTCAACATGTAATCCATTGAACGTCTTATGGATTTCCTTGACAGGACCACCAGCACAATTAGTAATCTCTCTAGCAATTAGGAATGGATTTACCTTTTGGAAGTTACCATTCTCTTTCGTAATGACCAAAAATCTTGGTTTGGGAACATTGTTTCCAAACAAAGCTCTTCTTAAATCTTTACTGAATTTATCAGCATCTTTTCTCATCTTATCACTTTTTTTCCTCTTCGCTTGTGGCGATTCGGCGGTTTCTAAACGACGGAGTTTACGTGCATCCTCTGCCACGTTAGTTTGTTCAGGAATATTCATGAACATTTATCCCTTCTGCAGCAAGGCTAGCCGCCGGGGTACACCCCCCATCGCAGGGGGCATGTGGACAACGGGTCTCCGTTACACCTGCAATAACATTGACCCTGGCCGCCACATCGCCAGCTCTAAGTTTGGTATGTGTCCACTTCCTAATCAATAAATTGTTCATATCCTGCAGGTAACCGAAAATGAAAATCCATGTGAGGTCCTGAAGGTGGAAACAGGTCAAAAGAAAAGCATATCTGAGGAATTTACTGGGAGCCCCATTAGCCAGCTATATGTATTGTACAGCTGCTATAAGTACTGCTGCTACCGCCCTGGACGTGGAACGTAGATGTTGTGTTCCGGACGTGGGGATTACCTACCTCAGGGCATTATTATTATTATTATTATTATTGTTATTATTATTTCACGTACATATAAAATGTCCTTAAAAATAGTCTTTTTAAAGTAAATTAAATAAATTTTAATTAATAATTATTATTATTTTCTTCTTTTTTTTTTTTTTAATAAAACTATTGCAGAAAATCAAAATTATTGAAAGAAATTTTTTGAGATAATGTATTCAAATATCACATTTTTTAAAATTTATTATTACTACTATTAAAACTCCATAAACTATGATATTTTTCAAACTGTAAAATAAAAATTTAGTTTTAAAAGAAATAAATAATAATCTTAAAACTCTTATATTTACAGATAGGTATTTAAGCCGACTGTCCTTGCAACGAAGTCATAAGTTTATCAGATATTGATAATATATTGTTCATCACTATAACTACTGATGAGTAACACATAATTAATAAATTGAAAAAAATGTAATTTTTTTAATATGATTTTTATGGGTACTTGTAAAAAAAAAAAAAAAAAAAAAAATTATTGTGGTTACTTGTAAAAATGTGAGTAAAACATGGATCAGAAAATATAAGGATTAATATTGAAAGTTGATAAATTAATAAATAATAATGGTTTAATTTAAATTGAAAACCCCATTAAAAGTAAGAATATCAATACTTGTAATGCTAATAACGAGCATAATTTATAAATTCAACAATACTGGAGGAGTAATCAAATAAACCTTTGCCCTGTTTGTTTATTATATAGGCCAATCGCGTCCCCTAGCAATAGCATACGGTGCCAGGATCGCATACACAATTTCGTTTTAAAGAAATTATAAAAAAATACTTTTATATTCTTCAAGTCGTTGAAATTGTTTTCTTTTGAGAATTGATATTTCATGGGTTTCCTTAACGGAATTTAAAACTACATTACTTTAGAGAGCGAATAAACAAACCCAAATAAATGCATATACTTTTATGACATTTCTATATCAGCTTTTTATGTAGATAATGGAAAAAATGTAAATCAAACATGGGGATTTCAATATATAAATCAGTTACTACAATCTGTAACTTATTTAATTTTTTTACCTTATTTCATAAGAATTTTCTTAAAAGATCCTTGCTTTACGACACAAAAAACTTTTATTTGTATTAGTGCCACAAGACAAAGTAGATTCAGATATAAAATTTTAACACTGCATAAAGATATTTTACGCATAAAGAGATTTACGATGGCAAACGTAAACTGTGTATCATCAACACAAGAGTAATAACCTGATCTAGTGTACCCTTATGTTAAATTACCTTACCGATAATAAAGTATTATACCTGTTTTCAAAATAATGACATTGAACTGAAAAATTTACCTCGCCAGATTTAAAATTATGAATGAATATATTTTAGATATTTTTTTTATAATATAATATTTACTATTTTCATAAACACACACACAAATATATATATATAATTTATATGCAAAACTGGTAATAGCTTACCTATATGCATAAAACAAGATGAACTTTTGTTTTTGATGTTTCTTTTCAAACTTGTAAAATATAGTATACTGCTTTAAAAATATACCAGTAGATTAAAATCTGTGGTACCTGTCTAGGTTAGAAATTTTTAATTATTTTGCTTCAAAGAAATTTTAATAAAACTATTAATTAAAACTGGACTTCAAAAAAAATTTGATATTTCTTTTAAAACAACTTTGCATAATTCTGATTATTCTCTAAAAACTATTCTCCAATTATTCTGTACCTTACGGTACAGAATACAGAGAGGGAATCGTAAGTTTGGATGCCATCATCACAATCTAGTCAATACTATATAGAAAGAATAAATAATAAATGTTTGTAGAGGAAAAAAAACAAAAACAGGAGGTAAAAGCTAATAAAAGTTTTTGATTTTAATTTTTGTACAGTTAGTAGATGCAAGGATATTACCAATATTATATAATATTTTGAAAATTTTCAATTATTATTTAAACCTGTATGTAACAATTTTACATTGTAGGACTGAGGGAAAATTTTATACTAGACTGAAAATCAGATATTTGTAAATAATGAAAAATAAATGTTGTTTAAAGCGATATATATAGTTTCATAATTTATAGGGAAAACGGTCCACTGGATTTCCATGCATTTATAACTTTGTAACAAGAACTGACTCTTAAAATATGTTTTCATGATCAGTTACGAGGTACATCACCATCCGTAATTGCAGGCTTTCAACATTTAATTAGTAATGGAAATTGATCAGATGCACATAATATCATTTGCATAGCATGGAAGGAGAGTAAAACTATAGAGAATTCAGAGATTATCAAAATAAAATAAAAAATTGAGGAAACTCAATCGTTTATAAAAGATTTTCAAGTATACTGTTTGACATTTTCGAAACATTCTACATTGATATGTAATTGATACAAAGTGTAGACGTAGATGTTGCTGTTTCCAGTGAGTTATTGAATAAAACATGTAACGTTAAAAATTCCCAATAGATCCACAACAATGAATACAATTTAACATAATAAAAGAAGCTCATAAATAGATTTAAAAAATATCGGAATTTATCTGTTTACCAGATAAATCCTTTATCTGGAATTTTAAAACAGCTTTCTATAATTTTACAGTTATCCAATTACCGATATTTATCGTACGACAGAAAGTGCAGAGAGTTGCTAAATTGGAGTCCATCTTCATAATTGTGTCAATATATTAATAGAATGTTTATTTAAAATATTGTTTGTATTTTTCTTATTTTAATATTTTTCTATTCAGTTCAATTCCACCACAAAAATGCGACAAAACCAGAAGTATAAGATCAAATCTTACTCCCGGAAAAGGCTTATAAATTTAAAATTCTCGCACTGAACCAGTCTCATCAGGTTGCTGGTAGAATTTACATATATACAAGTCTATCGTAACGGTTGTAAGCGGTTGAGTGCAAATCAATAAAATCCCAAAAACAATATTTTAAAAAATAACAAGGATTCTTACCATATAAATCCTAGGACCGTATCTTATATAAATAGCAGGATTACAAGAGAATGAAGTGTGAATTGGTTCCGTAGCCTTTCCCACAGAAATAAATAAATAAATAAATAAATATACATATATATTATATATAATGTTTTTTTTATATGCGATTTTTAAACATTATTTATTACATAAAATAAATCTTTAAAACGTGATTAACAAATATTACAATTTAAAATGTTAGAAATATAATTTTTTTTATTCTCACAAAATATTAGATGGTTCTTTGATTATTTTGGATCCTTTTCAATAAAATGATTCCATCTCTTTAATTATAATTATTAAAAAATAGTAAATATTTTCATTATATAAACTAAAAAAAACTAAAAGTCTGATTATATATGAAATAAGAATATTATTTACCAAGGGAATCGAAAGGAATTTATGAATGTTCGTATAGTTTACCAAAATTTTCGCGTGGCGGGAAACTAAGTACATTAGTATACAACCTGTTACTAAAAGAAAACGTCTTAAGGCAGCAAAGAATTAGCTATGTTTCAAACAATAAATATATTTTATTTTTAGAAACATAATTTAATATTTTATTAAGAGGCCAATGAAAATTTTGTGAGCGTACAAACAAACGAAAGTAATATAATACCATCATAATAATATGTTGTTATGCTGAGAAATACAACAGTACTTAAACAGAATATGTTTTCAGCACAAAAAGTTTTATAATATTATGAGAAAACTGAACTACGTATTTCAAAACAACAACAATAATAATAATAATTTTCGATTTCTTTTTTAAAATGATACAATTGGATTTTGACAGGTACACTGTGAGGTGTAGTAGGGTTATATATTTTAGTTAATCTATTTAGTCATTTGAAATATGATTCGTTGGAATTATTATTTAACATTAGTTATTTTTGTTATAAAACTGATACCTTTTAAACATCATATAAACATGAATTTAAATTCTTTTACTTTTAATGTTACGTTGAGTTGTTTACAGGCAATGCAAACACTAAATATTATTGTAACACTGTTAATTAAGTAACAATGATGTATCTATAATACTATCCTTTATGCGAAATAAACATTTGTACAGTACCCACAGTATTTGATAAAGCAACATGTTTTTTTAAACTGCTTAAACCAATAAACTACTTCAAATATAAATATAAACACAATCCTGTTCACCTACTGGAAATAATTTTCACATTAACTACAAACAAATATTAAGCTTCTGTCACGAAATAATTTATAATTATATATATTTATATATATAAAGTTTTCAGTTCTTCTCGCTTTATATGTGTATTATATATAGTATAATAAATAATTATTATATTTATTTACTACTACTACACAAGCACACACATATAAATAGCAAAAAAATAAAAATATCTTCTTGTTTTTTTGATTATAGTTTCGACCCCCACCAGAACTTATTTGTGTTTGTCGACATACAGGTGAAGTTCCGAATAAGCAAATATTTCTCTTTCACCGACGTATTTTTTGTTAATTGATTCACCGGAGAATATCGACATTTGCCAGATATCGGTCTTTCGCAGTAAGATATCCATTTAATTCATAACTATTTTCAAAAATAATATTAAAAAAATGCTGTTACAAGTTATGACTTAAGAAAACGGTTAATTGAACTATTTAAAATAAATTTCTGTTTCCACTAGTTTCAGCGCTTTTTCATCGATAAACTGTTATAAAATTGAAATTTATAATTTATAAATTATAAAATCATTTTGATACGGTAACTGGAGATAGTAAATAACTACTATCGATGAAATAATCTCCGAAACAATCTACAATTTTATAAAGCTAAAAATAAATGTATATATTTTGTGTCGTCAATTTAACTATATATACGGATTTTTTCAAAAAACAAAAACTAGGAAATTCCATACACAAATGAGCTTATTTATAAAAAAGTGTTCCCTACGTTTTTCTTTAAATACAAGTACATACGATTATTAATATTTAAACTGTTTTTTAATAAAATATCTTAAAACAGAACCGGCTTTTGTTTGCTCTTTATTGCTTTTTTTTATTCACGGTTAAGATGAAATTAAGGTGTTTTTTTAATTAGTTATGATTATAATACATTTTTTTGTTTGTATTTTTAATTGGTGTCATGTTTACACTGCAACTTGGTTCAGAAGCAACAAGTACCATCCTAATGTTCTTTGTGATCAGCGAAAAAAGTGCATAGTTGAACTTAAAAGACTGAAGAAGTTGAGCGAATAAAATTAGTTTGAAGAGAGTAGGAAAAATACAATGGATCGCTTTGTATATGTAAGTAGATGACAAAAATAATCATTAAGATTCATAATTTATAGATACTTTATATAAATATTTAGTTAAAAATAAAATTTATTTATTTTAAGTGAATTTTTCATTCATTTTCTTGATTAAAATGATTACTGCAGATTATTATTGTAGGGAAAAGATAAAACATTTCGTATTTGATCATAGTTTGAACTCGCTTTAATTACCTTGTTACCGTCAAAATATATCGAGTAACAAGCAAAAAGATAACAAGTATTAAACTTCATGGAGTATTTTGCAGTACACTCACTACGTTATATATTATCTGTATAATAATTGTTAAATTGTCAATAGGAGGATCGATAATTTACTCGGGCTACTGTATGGCGCAGATTCTGGGATGTGACCTGCTGGTCCCTGCTGCAAGTTAAGCTCTTAGCAATTAATCACTGTCAAAAAAAAACTTATATATCTTTGACGCCATCAGTACCAAAAGCTTAAGGAAGGCGAAGAGAAATTAACTTTGCTTCTTAATGTTGGTGTTACAGACAAACAAACAAGTATCGACTAACCGCTGTTACAAATTAAGAGTAGCGTGAGATCATCCATTCCTAGAAAATTGTTTACTTAACGTTGTTTATAAATGGATAAAGATAAATTCTGTTTTATAAAAGAAATCGATTACGAATTACGGTAAAATGTAATTTGTCAGGAAGAATAGTTGGAAACATAACTGTTATTAATGAAAAAAAGAAAACGAAATTACTTTTAGTAAATTAAGTTATCCAGTTAAAATATGAGTATAATATATTTTTTTTTAAATGCAACGAAAGGAAAAGACAGGATAAATCTGTGCAGCTGCACTCAAAGTAGAACTAAAGTATAAATTGTACACCTACACTGACACGATAACGAGAATTTTAGATTACCTTAAGAAGGATGAATGAGGCACCCATTAAAATACAAATGTCATATTTACGTATTTCCCTCTGACTAATCTACGTGTAAGCGATACTATTTGGTAGACAGAAAATCTGATTTTATTCCATTATTAAAATACTCGTAAAAAAAAGATTTATTGTCAAAATTAAAATACATTTAAACGAAAAATAAATTTTTATTGAAAAACGTGTTATAGATATTATCAATTAATTCGTAATTTTAAATTGCACTTAAAGTAATTTTTTCATGTTTATTCTTATGATTTCCATAAGTTCGTACATTTTTAATTACACTTAATTAATTAAAAAACAGACGTAGATTAAATTAAATTTAAAGATATTTGGAACAGCCTAAACTAAAAGAATAAATTTCTTCCTCACCGCATAGACCCTAAGAGAAAAAGCTTTCTAATATTTTTGATTAGATATTTTTTTTTAAATATTTTTATTTATGGTTGCATCAACAACTAAAGTCATACCGGCAAATGTGTAGTCTTGAACATACTCAGGCCAATCATTCCTGAGACTTGTGGTTAATTGAAATCAAACCACCAAAGAAGAACAGTATCCACAATCCAGCATTCAAATATGAATTAAAGCAACTACTTTTATTAGGATTTGACTATGAAAACTCTTGACTTCGAAATCAGCTGATTTACGATGACGAGTTAACACTACACCAACCCGGTGGGTTTACAATTCTTTTTTATTATGCTTTTTAGAAATTAAAGTTTTTATTAAATTTGTATGTAATATTATTGTATTATTATTATTATTATTATTTTAAGTAATACAGGTTTATTGTCACCATCAGTATCTCGAGATTTCGCTTAATTAAGGTCTTACCTTTCTTAGGTACATTTGTTAACAATTAATAAATAATATTACCAAAAGTTTTCGGAAAAATCGCATACTTATCCAAAAAAATGCTGTAAATAAACTAGTGACTAAGTGGGTATAGTACATCATTCGTACTTCCTCTCTCCACGAGGACCGCTAGTGTAGCACTGACTGAGCTGCTGCATCAGTTCTCTCTCTTTTTTTCTGTTTAGTCTCCGGAACCACCGCAAGGTATTACTTCAGAAAATTAAAGGATGATATGTATAAATGTAAATGAAATGTAGTCTTGTACAGTCTCAGGTCACTCTGTAGTCATCTTTCTTTTCTTTTTTCCCCTTTCTCATAGGACCGGAACCGCAATTAAGGATTACTCGGACCTGGAAGGTGCCTTGGCCTCTAGCCGCCAAAGCTACCACCCTAGACCCGGTTATGCCGTTCCCAACTCGACAGCTCAGACAGCCGGGATTCAGTCTTTTTGTCTATATGGCTGCCTTTAATTGAGGGTCCCCGAATCATGACTTGGTAATGCCACTCGAGACACCATCATGGGACCGGGTGGTGGTACGGGGATTGTCCCCGGCTCCTGCGCGGACCAGAGTGAGGTTGCGTTCCCCTTATTAGGTGACCTAAACTAAGCGACTTATTTGGCCGTAGGTTGAATTTCTATGTTGCGTAAAACACAATTTTGATTGGTATGAGTGTAGCACTGATTTAACTTTAAACTTGTTCGTTTTCTGAGGCATTCACAGTCACGAACGGTGTTGTCAAATCTGTACTAGGCGCGGGGTCCGCGCTTACGCGATTTCGGTTAGTTAGTCTGAAGGAATCATGTTAGGTTGGATGTGCAGATATCCGTTTGAGCCCTATGTGAAGGCGAAATTTGATATGTATTTACTGATGCAAATGTCTGCCGAGGGATTTACATCGGTGGCATCCCGACTGAGGCCAGGTTGATGACTGTGAAATCTAATCAGTTAGAGGGTCTAAAGACAACCTCCGGTAAAGCCCCTCAGGGCTTGGAACGGAGGGGTTGGTGTGGCGACTGGTAACGTCACAAGGTGGGTGTCTTCCCCTAACGGGGTTCGTGATGTGGGACCCCAACCGGGACTACGGTCATTTACTTTTACCCCTTGCACTCCCCTGAAGACCTAATTCAGTCATCGCATCCCACCTCTCAAGAACAAAGCTGTCCACCCTTTCATAAGCTAGCCCCAAGTACGCCCTCCGTGCCATTCCTTCTCTCTGAGCATCCGAGTGGCGAATCTCTGCCACCATTTGCCACTGTCTCTCCCCTTCTAGCATATAGTCCAGAATGCTTTCTGGAGTAAGATAATCCCGTTCGAGGTCTCCAGTGGCGCTCACCTCCCACAATCGAAGTTTTGTTCCGGTGTGTTTATCTCTCCGCAATAGACACACCCGGAATCCTCCCTTACGTGGAACCTTCGGAGGTATACACCTAACTCGTTGTGACTCGTGAGGAGCTATCATGTAATAATTCAATTCACCGTGGTTCTTTCGGTTCCACGGCGCGATCTTCCTGATCAACTACAGGTCCACCTACCACTCTCCAGCCAGTCCCACTGCTCCTGCCACTATTCCATCATGTGTGCTCTTGATTCTTGTGACAGAGCAACACACCGCCTCCGGACTGTCTTCCACTACTAATTTCACCGGAGGCAACCCTGACACTCGTGCCGCCACCTCCGAGACCGTCCTATATGCTGCCATGACCCGCAACGCCACCATACGCTGTTCGGCCTCCAGTTGATTTGCGTATTTCTTCGTCCACACAGCACTAACCCACGCGGGTGTGGCATATGACATGGTCGAGGCGGCCACCGACATGATTAACCTCCTGATAGAGGTCCGTGGGACCCCCTTCTGGGCATGATCTTACCTAGTGCCGCTACAAAAATCTCCGCCTGTCCTGTTGCATAATGGACATGCCCAATAAAGCTTTTGCCTCTATCCAGGATCACTCCTAAATATCTGGCCCTGGCCTCTGCCTTACCTGGACGCCGTCCACCTCGAGAGTGATCTCTCTTAGCCTCCTCCTTCCTGTCATGGCCAGTACGGCAGTTTTCTAAGCGGGAAGGTGCAGGCTGCTGTCGTTGGGCCACTGACTGTCCAACCTTATAGTAGCGTTCCTCACTTCCTCATCTTCCGATTCATCAACCTTTCAGACCAGGAGCGCAAGATCATCAGCATATTCTACGACTTCCGTATCTCCGGAGTACTCGAGTCAAAGCACTCAGTCGAACACCACGTTTCATAGGAGACGTCCCAGTACTGAACGCTGTGGTACCCTCCCACACATACTGAATTCATAGGTACCGCCCTCCGCTCACCCTGTCACTTTCCTCCGGTGTAAGTAATCATTGAGGACGGCTGTCAGATATACACTGATGGGCCTCCCCAATCCTTCTCCAGGGACACTATTAAAGGCGTTCATGACGTCGAACAGTATAACAACTTGTGTACGCCTTCCATACCCGCTGCCTTCTCGCTGGCTCAACAGATCAGTCTCTATACTGCATTCCACTGTAGGTCTCCCGCGGATAAAACTTTACTGGTTAGGCGAGAGGCCTCCCACAACGTCCAATTCCTCCTGTAGCCAGTATGCGATGATCCTTCATATATTCTTCCCATTGTGTTCAAGACACACAATGGGGAATACGCAACCGGCACTCCTACATCATTGCCAGGCATAGAAAGAAGGACTAATCTGGCATCCATCCAAAAAATAGGGAAGCTTCCCCGCCGCATAGCCTCATTAAAAGAGTCCAGGACCTGCTAGGGTTGTTTCCTCATTGAGGATCTTGCAATCACCTTCGGTCCTCCGTCCGGTCCCGGACTCTTTCTTGTGTTCAGCTCCTTGGTTGCCGTCAACAGTTCGCCGATCGAGAAATTTCCACTCTCTGCAGCCTTTATCTCCTCTCACGCATCTTGCCTCCGCGGGAAGAGCCTCCTCACTTCCCCCTTTACAGTCTCTTCCGTTAGATTATGCAGGCGCCTTCCAAACCTTCCGGTTATTATCTGGAAGGCCTGCCCCCAGGAGTCACCATCCACCTCTGCGCAGAGTCTCCTCCAAGCTTCTCGTTTCTCTCTGCTTGGAGGGTCTACGTCACTCCCAACAACTCCCTTGCTAGGCGGGGATCTTCAGCATCCTGCCTCCTCCTCGTCCATTTCGGGTACTCATGGCCTCCGCCCTCAGTGCCGCTATCCTGTCTGTCCACCAGTAGACCCGTCTTCTCCTCGGGCCCCCGGTTGCAGGCATCACGCGGCACTCTTGTTTGAGGACCACCATGAGCACTTCCGGCCCCGCCAGTGGCTGACGCTTAATCCTGGCAGTACAGGTTTTTACGATCCGCTGAATCTGTGCCACCTTCGGCCTCCAGACAATGGGCTCCTCACCTGGACCCGCCAGCTCCCACTGGACCAGGAAGGTAATGCCTCTATGGTCGCTGGCAAAGTCCTGGTCTATCACCTTCCAGTCGCTGACCTTGTCCCGGTAAAAAAGGGAAGATTTTAGGGGGAATTGGGGGAAATCAAATTGATGGGAAGCTTCCAATACGCAAAGATCCCAAACGGATTTGGGTTTGGGGTCTCCAGTGATGAGTTACAGCGTCGACTAACTCTCACATGTAACTCCTCCTCTTGGACTTGGAATACTTGTTCACCAGTTTTCCAGAAATATTCTAAGCCCTTATTTGTCTTAATACGTCAGTGTGACGTCAGACACCAGTATTGTTCTGCACATCGGACTTTTGAAAACTTCCCGTATTCTACCGTAACATAGTATAACTTATAACGCTATAAGTTATAAGTATAACTTTATAAATTTTAAGTTTATAGTATAACTTATAAATTCTCTTCTTAAACTTACTTGCTATCTCGTCCTGTACCTTTAAAAAAAACATAATTGAAGATCACAATAGTCCTCTATTTAGTCATAAAGTTCACTCTTGGTACAACAACATAATTATAAATATCGGAAAATACTTACGATGTTATTTAACACTATTGCACAAAAAAGTGATAATACCTTACAAACCACCAAAAATATTTACTTCCTCGGGAGTACTTATGCAAGCGTGTTACATCGACCGTATCCATTACTCTAACTCCGCTATAGTTATCTGCTATGTTGTAACGTCACAGGTAAGCGGTAGAATTAAATAAATGAGTAATATTACAAGTGTTAAAAAGTATTTAAGTGACGGCTAGTACCGCCACAAACGCGCTAATGAAATACGGTATGCGCGCACGCTTTAGTTAGAATCATTGAATTAAATAAACAAAAAATATTTAAATAAAATGATAAATCTTTTAAATTAAGTTGTGTGTTTAAGCTACATCAGCAAAAGGCCACGTGACGGGAAAGTCCTACAACTGTTGTCAGCTTTTTTATTCTTAATCTCTCTTAGATATCATTTCAAGAAATAACAGTAAACTTACAACTTAACGAAATTTTTATTAAATGTATAGCATTTATTTATTTACGTAGATTTTTTCAAGGTAAGCTAAACTTAGTATAAAAAAAACTTTAAGATTGAGTAACCTTAAAGAAAAATCAATTTTTTACAATCCAAAAATTGTAAGCATATGTATTTCTATTACCAATAAGTATTAGTCTTGATAAAATATTTGTTTATTATGTAAAATTTAAAAGCTGGTTTTCTCAGTAGCTGGAACAGTTTATTTTTATGATGTATTGCTGTAGTGTGTGTGTGTATGTGTATGTGCGCCCTCATGTGTAAGCAACACTGAATAATATTTCACAAAATATGTAACTGAATTTTGACAAACATTTTTCAAATACAATTTATATTCTTTTAAAAATAACTTTAATACGTTCATTTAAAAATTATTCATATCGTTTTTATAAGTTTAATGTTGTAGGAATTACTATTAGCAAAATCGTTAAATATTTTACATCATCACTGTGATTCAAAAACCTAGTTAAAACATCTCTAGTAAAATATATAGTTATTTCTTTTTTTTTATAAATAACTTATTTTTACGTCCATAGTTCCATTATAGTAAAAGTTATCACGACAAAGTTGTACATTTTCAATTAAGAAAGGAAACGACCATTTTTTGCTAAAAATGGTCGTTTCCTTTCTTAATTGAAAATGTCTGTTTATCAGATACATTGAAAACGTACATCAGATAATTGAAAATGTCTGTTTATCAGATACAAACTTCTGATATGGATGTAAATATAAATATAAATGTAATGTAAATATAAATATAAATGTAAA
The DNA here is from genome assembly GCF_047948215.1 of Lycorma delicatula. Lineage (NCBI taxonomy): Eukaryota > Metazoa > Arthropoda > Insecta > Hemiptera > Fulgoridae > Lycorma > Lycorma delicatula. The sequence goes on from NC_134457.1 coordinate 127,504,304, forward strand.
TCAGAAGGTGAATTCATGCATGTTTTTGCATATATATTTCTGGGTCTTTATAATTAACTTTCATATTATACGATATACTGGAAAATTGCTGTGGCGTATAGTCTGCAGATATACAAGAAGCACTCGTTAATTTATTAATGCATTCACTAATAATGCTGGGCTTTTGGAAAAATTAATACAGTAATTGTTAGATAAACGTATTACACATTTAATACTAGCAGGTACCCGCGGTTTCAATTGTCGAGTTTGTAGATCACCAACAGAACATGTAAAATATTTCTTATTGTGATTGATTAATATCCAAAGTATGAAGCAATAAATTCATCATTCCTGTATTCTCGATACGTAAAATCAATATTTGATAATTTTGAGATATTTATAAACATGCAGTAGCACGATCCACATAAATAGAGAGATGAAATTTTTTCTGTAGAATAATGCAGTGTTTTTACATGCATTTTTACACCAGCTTCTCGTTATAAACTACAATTCGGGTTTTTCTATTATCAGAACAAATAAAGAGCTCCTTGCTCTTGCTTACTCAAGAACATGCCACACACAATTGCCCACTGAGAAAAGCAAGCAGCTCGTAAATTTACACCAGCTGTACGTAAAGTTGGATCTTATGACTTACTGATAGTCATTGCAAAAAATACATTAACTGGAAACTGGAATCTTTTAAATTAAAACGGAAAGTTATTAGATATGAATGGAATTGTAGGGATGAAATACATTTTCTCCTTTGCCGCAGCCTGTTAAAATAGTCGCTTTGATTATTAACTTTTAATGTAGTTCCATTACATAATAATAGTGGCTTCAGGTTACTCGAGTAAAATTGGAACATCTACTTTTAATTTTAATGTGTGAGCTAGTAATACTGATATTTATAAGAATTCAAAAAACTCAGTTGAGTAATGAATTGCATCCTCTTCGCTAAAAAACTGTATTAATGGAGTAGAATATTTTTTCGTCTCCTTGAAATTATTACAGTATGCAGCTATTTAAGGCATTTACTAGTTCAATACTTTGGTGACACTATCACACGCTCATATAGCCACGTCTCATCGTGCAAATTTATAAAACTAATGAGTCCATCACTATTTCGACCAACTCCGCCATTGAAGAAACTGTGTGAAATAATGATGGCGACAGAGGGACAACGGAGCGAGTAATGTGGCGGACTGTCGGACTAACTTGTAGGCGTGTCAAGAAGGCAAGTGAATAAAATTTGTAATAACTCCGGTTCTTTTTAACATAACGATATCAAACAAAAAGGAAAACTTTCTACTCAGTGCCTGCTATTAACGGGTAAATTCTCATTGAAAACGGTTCAATAGATTCTGAGATTAGCGCGGACAAAAACCCAAGTAATTTATTTATTATATATATTATAATATAATAATAATATAGATATAAATAAGTATAATTGTAAGTTTGTTTCCTAAACGAAGGAATTAAATTATAAACAATTTTGTTTTTTTTAATTACGTAAAAGTGTACTGTAATTATAATGAAATATAAATTTATTTTTGATTTCTAGTATATAGTTTTTCAGTAGTCTAGTTTAGTTTCTATAGTCTAGTTTAATTTTTCACAAACGGCTAAGGATAATTAATGCAATAATTTTTTTAAATATTTTATTGGTTAAAGTTAATTTCAGTTCGACAAGTCGGCAAGTCAATTAAATTTTTTTTTTATGTTTCTGAAAAACTTATAAATACCTGTAAGTTAGGTAAAAAGTAGTGGGGTTTTGAAAAAGAATTATTTTATTGTAACACTGAATTTATTATTAATATAAAGAATTATTTTTACGTAACACTGCAACGTCAGTATCTACTGCTTTCTTTTGGAAAACTGACTATTATATTGAGTCGATAGTGAAATTAAATATGCAATTCTGCCAATAGATTAGCGATTACAACTCAAAGAAATAACGCAATAATGCAAGCGTATGACAAAAATAGCTTTAAATTAAAATATGAATTGAAAGATAATACGAAATTGTAGTTTAAAAATTAAAACTCTATATCTTATTCAGTTAGCTTATATACTTCAATAAACAAAATGCGCGTACAAGTGATCAGGCAACCGATTCAAAAGCATTTCCGGTAAATCCTGATGCATATAAAAAAATACGCGACTTTAATATTCAGTAATCTCGCAATACTATATTTTATATTATTAAATATATTTTAAATTTAAATAAAGACATTTTATTTGAGTCTTTTAAGAGTTATGAAATTGTCATTGTCCACAAACAGAAACATTTCACTAATATCTTAGATTAAGTTTTTCTATGACAATAAACAAATAATAAATTCAACTCAGTTTTCGTCATCTGATTGAGAGAAATCCGTATTGCTGTCAGTATTAAGAGATACAACGAGGCTCAATTTGTTTTTTATTATATTATTCAATTTTCAATTATTTGGTTCAATAGTATTAGTTGCAAGTTTTATACAATTTTTCCATTCCTACTGGCCTGTTTTATCGATGGTTTTTAAGCATAAATTTTTAACATCAGATATTTTAAAAGCAGTATTTTCTGACACTACGTAACTTTTGATTTGTCCCCAAATTAACTCGGTTGGGTTGAGTACACAATGACAGGGAGGTAATCGAAGCACGGTTTAGCTACTGGATCTCGTTAACTCATCAATTCTATACACATTAAAATTGCTTTTAATACGGGCAACAATAATGGAAATTAAGTTCATCCTCTTCAAAAATCACTCCTTTTGAACGAAGCCACATTTTTGATATCATTATTTCTCCAAGAAACGGCTGGATTTCTTCCTTTTTACATGAATGATAAGAAACATTGTCTAAGACAATAACAGAATTATCTTCCAGAGAAGCTAACAAATCGATAAATCATTTCTCAATAAACAAAATTCGTGTATATTTTTTTACCAATCGCGTTTTTATTGAAATTGTAAACTTTTACTTCAATTGACCTGCGGAATTTTATTTAACAGACCGTACGGAATTCATTAATAGATTTGTACTCACAAATCATGTTGTACACTGAAACAGCACAGTTTCCACTTATGTTAGCAGTTTTATTAACAACATCCGAAATCTAGGCCGTTGGATTACTCTCTAATTCGCTTTTGTAAGCATTTAAAATGATGTGTTTTCCTGCTCGATTTTAGGGATTTTTTCGCGGCTTTTTTTGAGGGTATATCAATAATACTACATTATTATTAATAATCGTGCATTGTTATCACCTGAATCGGAATCAGACATGATGTTGTCATAATAGTGGTATAACTGAAGTCGTTCAGACACAAATCTAGGAAAAGGCTACATTCCCTTTTTTTATTAAGTAAACTTAATAAAGTTGCATTTTTGTTATATGAATTTTAAATAACATTAGAGTAAATAAATAACAGAAACACAAAAATTGAACACCAGAACAAACGAGAACATATGAAACTGAAAAGTCCGAGGGGTTTTAATAGAACTGAAAGATATAATATTATAAATCTATAAACGTTTGATTCCATAAATTACTAATTAATTATTCGGCGACTAATATGAGTAATGATTATTATGTTGTGTATAAACACGGCCGTGTTGTGAATCAGAACTAATACAAGGGATGTGACTCAGCAGAAACATAACGAAATCACTAAAAAAAATGGAACGATTATTTATTCTTCACGTAAGCTAACTGAATGAAACAGTATAGCAAAATATTGATTTTTGCAAACACAATTAAAATTACAGAAAACCTCTTTTCAGATGATAAATATTGTAATCCTATACACTAAATACTATATTTATTAATTTTATGAAATCAGATCATAAAAGTAAAGGCAAATAAGATTATTAGTTTGAAAGGCATACCTTTTATGTTAAATATTTTGTAAACGGTCTGTAGCAGTTAAATATATATATATATATATATATATATAATTTTAATTTAATTTCATATTTTATAAGTAAATTTATATATTGCAATATTTTAATGATAAGTTACCTGTAATAAAACTGATATAGTAACCTGAATTTGAATATTTTTGTCATATGCAAATTATATTTTAATAAGTAGCTCCCTCTTTATTTAAAGCAAGAGTGGTAATAAACAGCAATTTATTTTTTTCAACCCAGTTATAGACGCTATTTAAAATTATTTACTCCATGAACTCATTAAAAGTGTTATATTTTCATTTACGTAATGTACAAACATGACCAGTTAAATGTTTAACTCACACCCTTGTGGTATTTTAATGCGTAACTCTATGCTTATGTGTATATAGAATAAGTAGCTCTTTTATAAACCAGTGCAGCGGTTTTATACAAGAAAAAATTTCTTGAATTCTTATAGTGTATCTAATTAGTTCTTAAGTAAGTACTAATTTTCTTAAAAAAATAAGTGACCAGTATATTGTCATTTAAACGTAAGAAGATAAGTCACTGCAACCGTACTAAAACTACGCAGAAACCGCAGTTTTCAACTGCATTAAAAACTGTAGAAAAGAATGTTAAAAAAATTTATGATTTTAGAAGTCTATTCATAATTAATTTTGATAAATACAAGCTGTATTTATAAGTGAATTAAAAACAAAAGTCTGATGCGGACACTTCACGACTTCCTTGTACGCCTATTAAATTACGTATACACATTTTTTGATGTGCTTCATTTACACTTATTTCATTCGAAAGTGAGATATGATTCACCAATTCTTTAATAGAGGGGATAGTTACACAATAACTGAAATATTAGTTTTTATTAACATCAAATACTTATACAATTATTAATTCAACAATCTTACATGAAATATTAGGATAGAATAATAGTCCCTTTATTACTCGTACTAGATCAATATTATTCGTATCTTCGTGAGTTGCTGATAAACAAAAATTTTAAATTTCTGGTGTGTCGTATAAGTAAAAGTTAATAATAATTAAACTATTCCGTTTAGTGAATTCATACAAATGTTAATTTTAATCTTGCAGTGTAAAATATTCACTTTTTATTATTAGATTATTTGGTGAATAATCAGAAATGAAAAATAAACTATTAATTAGAAAAAAAGAAAGATAACATGAAGAAATTATCTCAAAAAAAAAAAACGATAAGATGAATATGAAGTGAAAGAAAATGTTTAAAACAAAGTATTTAAAGGAAGAAAATTTTGTTGTTTGTGAATACAACATTAAGAGATGATAAATATTATAAAGAGGAAGAATATGTTAAAACCAATGAAAGAATGAAAAGATTAAGAGAGGATGATGAATATACAAAGCGAGAAAATTTGAAAACAAAAGAACGTGTACACAAATTAAGTTCAGAAGAATTTTATCAACCAAAGAGAGATTAAATAATTGACAACAAAAAACAAATAAACGAAATGACGATCAACAGCGACATGTCCGAAATTATAAGAAGAGTAATGAACTAAAAATAAGAATATTTTGCAACTAATTAACGATCGGGCATGTATGACTCAGTGTATATGTTGTTCATGTGAGGGTCTATTTTTCAGTTACTTTGAAGTTAACTTTAACGTAGATAGAATTACACAGAAATTCCAGAATAAAGAAATAAAATTAAACAGAAAATCCAAAAATAATAGGATTCTAAATTATAATATTCAATTAATATTAAATCTATATATATATATATATATATATATATATATATATATATATATATTAACTATTAAATTACATAACATTTTTAAAGTATGTAAAATTTTATTTCGCTACTAATTACTGATTTTTTCAAATCTTTTTTTTATTGTAATTATTGAAATATTATTTATTGTAAAACGTTTTTTTACAATCACAGGTTAATAAATTATTAAATCAACATATTTCATCTAAAAAAAGTTCAAAAAATAAATTTAAAAAAAAAGGAGATGAAGTCTGATTTAAACCGAAGTGCCTTCCCCCTTAGCTTTTTTTTAAATTTATGCAACTCATACTAGAATAAAAAAAGTGAAACAAGTTTAAATAAATTTTATTACGTAATTAGCATAACATTTTAACAATTTATTAATCAAATTTACAAAATATTAATCCCCATTTAACTCACCGGGTTTTGCTTAAAATAATTTTCATAATTTAAAAAAAACAAACATCAACAATTTAGTATTGGAACTGTTGCTAACTCTTATTCTTTGTAGTATAACTAAGCATATTTTTATAAGCTAAACCTAAATTACAAATTTTCAGTGCTTATTGTAAATAAAAAATGTAATCTGGATACCATATAACTTCCTTGTACGCGTATTAAATTACATATAAACATATTTTTAAAATTAAAAGTACATAAAATTTTATTTCCTTAATAACTCTGATATTTTTTCATACTGTTTTTTTTTATTGTTATTATTGAATTATTATTTATCGTAAAAGTTCTTTTACAATCAGAGGTTAATTAATGAAGCAATATACTTAAATTAAAAAAAAAGGTTAAAAAAAGGAGATGAATTCTGATTTAAACCGATGTACCTACCCCTTTTAAGATCCAAATATTTCTTTAATTAAAATTTTATTTGGCTATAACTCTGGAATCAACGAAAATGAATACCACTTATGATATATCCTTAAAAATCTCTCAATGAGGGCTTATTACTGCAGTTAAGAAAAAGTCCAAAATTCTGTTTTATTTTAAATTTTGGGCTTTTTTGGATAACTTTTGGTTCAGTCGATTGCAATCAAAATGGGAAGTGCACAACTAGAGGTTATAACAGTTCTAAATCCAAAATTTCAACATCCATCGGCTAATCGTTTATGAGTTATGCGAGAGTATATACGTACGTACATGCATTCGTATCTACAGACGTCACACCGAAACTAGTCAAAATGGATTCAGGGATGGTTAAATTGGATATTTCCGTTGAAATCTGATAGCCAAAATTTTTCGCGAATAAATTATATAATAAACTCTAAAATAAATGATACTTCATTTTTTAATTTTTATATAAGAAGTACGCCAAAAAGTAAACGATCAGCCACCTCATTTAATACCTCTTATTAAATTAATGACTAATGAAAAAAGAAAATGGATTTATTAGATATAGAACCAGTATTGATAACCGTTTTTTAACGAGCCATTTAACTTATAAAATGGATGTATAAGCTATAATTTAGTAAACTACATAACATTGATTGATATTACATCTAATCGGATGTGGATCGGGATGGCGTAGTCGGTAAGCGATTTCCTTCGCTTACAGTTAGTTTGATAGTTTGGGATGAACTGTATTTGCTGTATTGTTTCTTCAGTACTGCCTAACGGTCAACATTTTGTAGTTTGAATCTAATTGCAGTATATTCTGACCAAACAATTCAGGGATGTGAGAGGTTTATGCACTGCAATAATAGAAATGAGTGTTGCCTATACATAGATCTCGATTAACAAAGCCGCACTAGATATCCATAAATATACGAAATATAAAAAAAAAAAAAACAAATAATCAATTGGAAATTCTAAACGAAAGTTTTGAAGTTGAGGATTTCAATTTAATTGCAAATGATGACACAAAAGTTACGTATAAGAAAATATTTTTTAGGGTAGGTTGTCCTTAAACTTAGAAAATCAAATTTAGGAATCACGGAAGAATATTTTTGTTAAAAGTGTTATTTCGTATTTAAAATACTATATAAGTTATATGTTAAAAAATAATAATAATAATGTAATAAGTTTTGTTGTGCTGTTCTGAAGTATTAAGTTCAGAATTTGTTGTGCTGTTCTGAAGTATTAATTCTTTTGAATACAATTTAATACAGAATTTTATTCGTTCATTAAACAACCATTTTAAGTAAAATTACAATTTGTTTTTTTTTTTCAATAAGAGAATTTATAAATCATGCTTTCTGCTAGTAAGCATGAGCCTTAGTTACAAGGCTACATTAACTGATCCTTAAAATATAATACTCACCCTTACAAAATAATTAAATAGTTTAACAACACAGTATTCACAGTTGAGTATTCTGAAGATGGTTTTATGTCAAACTGACTCATCAAAAGAAAAACTGTATCTTTTGTTTTGTGGAAAACAACTGGAAATATTCATTGTAAAGTTTTTAAAATAAATTGTTAAATATATATATATATATTTAATATAGATTCATAATGTTAACTATTATCAAACTCAGTCTGGTATAACCTTTTTGTATATTCTTTAACGTCAAAAGCGTCTTTTAATATTAGTTAAATATTAATCGTAAAATATCAGATTCTTCCTAACTTTTATGTAAATAAGTATAAATAAAGTCACTGACTGTCAATGGAATGGGTATAATTAATTTCTCCTCGATGCTTCATATTGAATCTCATGGGAAATACCATTTTTAAAGGAATTTGCCTTGATTCTTTGTTTTACTTGATGTTAAAGAGTTATTGTTAAATAATATACTCGTGTTAAATTTGTTATAATTATTAGATATATAATTAAGTAGTAAAAAATACTTCTTAAAATTTCCATGTTACTTAATTTAATTATTAAACTTTACATAACAATATTACTTCAATTATTCTTAAAAATTTTAGAAAACATAGAGAAACATCGCTAGAAACAAGAAGAAACTTCTTAATGCTAAAGGTTTGGCCTAAAATTTAATTATTAAATGATTAATACTTTTCATCTACTTTAAAAATTTGTTTCAAACAAACTTTTTCTTAGATATTAAAATTAAAAGTGAAGTTCATTTAAAATAGTTTTAAAGTTTGAATTTTTAAGAAAACTTACTTTCCCTACTATAATTCTTAGTAAATATTATGTTTAGATAATAATATATTTATTAAATAGGGACATACTCTATGGTGTGATAATAAATACGATTGATTAGTGCGTAATGGTCCGGCATAAACATGTTTTTAAAAAGCTCTATTTTTTTAAGTTGTAGTAGCTGGCTGGTTGTAGAACTATCAATATTCCAATAAAATCAGACGCTTAAATATGAATATGCGGGAGTAATGTCAGAAATATGAATATGCGTGACTGTGTGCCTTTTAATCTTGTTGAGTATACTTCATGAAAAAATGTAGTGATTCAACTATAAAAACAAATACGTAAAACAATAATTATAAATTTGAAAATAAAGGCCGTCTTCTGAAAAAAAAACCCAATGGACTGCAAGAGACTTGGTAAAAAAGTAATAAAATATTATTAGTATTATTTTCAATTTATTTGAATGTTCAAAATAAAAATATAGTACTAACTTTTTATAAAATAAAAAAAAAAACACAAAAAAATCACAATAACATTCGTATTATTACTTCTAAACAGTTCAAAAATTTTCTCAATAAAAATAAATATAAGAAAAAAGATGTTCAATTTAAGTTCGCTTGATTTGGCCTTTAAGAAGAACATCTTCTTCGTCGTCGACGTCCACTTGAACTGAAACTTGCGATACAGAAAAAGAAAAAGGTGAAAACAAAAAGAAAAAGAGTTAGAATTTAAGTGTTTCCCAATATTTGAGGACAGCTGGCAAAATAACTCACGTTGACTTTATCTGATCTCATCTCTTTTATTCCAACCGTTCAACTTACTCCTTTAATGGTGTTGAATTTAACAATTTCTTAAACTTATTGACCTTTAAATTTTATTGTTTATTTGATGTTCAAATTAATAACTAAACTGTTGTTTAGTTGAAGAGTAGAACGTAGCTTTTTCTTTCTTTAACACATTTATTTATAGATTTATTGCATTAGAACATTAAAAATTAAAAAAAAAAAATAAGTTCAATAATCTCTTTATCATGCAAATGCTGTTTATATAATAGATTAATTTTTTTAAAATAATTTTATCCTACCTAAAGCCAAAGTGTCCACCGTTTAATAAAATAACTGTCATCGAATAATTAATGTGATACTATTGAAACATAACATCAATTTAAAAAAAAGTTGATAGTAATTTAAATATCATTTACCAAAATTATTTCTATAGAATATAGACTTGGTAAAAAAGACTTATAAAACTCTTACTTCAAAAAGAATTGAATTGATTGTAAACCACAACAAAACAAAAACTATTTACTACACAGAAAATAAGCCTAAATTAAAGTGTAATGCCTTAGTGTGGTTCGGAGGCTAAAAAGAAAAAGAGAGAAATGCTCAGCCATCAAACATCACAGCCAGAAACACATACTGATAAACACAGGTGCATGTGTATAAATGTATACAAAGTGATTCAGGAGGAAAGATACATAATTTGGAAACTCATTCTAGAATTTTAATAAGGAAAAATGTTCATTTGAACATATGTACGAAAACTTTTTGTTATCGAGTTATGGCTAGAGAAAACTTTCGCCCGAATTTTAGTCCCCCAGTTAAATAAAATCATACTAATATTTTTTAAGGCTTTACATAACGTGTAAACTTGATGGTTTCTTATATTTAAATTTGAATAAAATAGATTCGAGAACTGTAGTTTTCGTAATTTTAATGATGTCAAAAGTAAATAAAAATATTTGGAGATAAAAACATTTTTTATCTCGTTTTTTAGATTCAATAACTTTGTTAAAAGAGAAATAAATGCGTAAATTTTATTACTATAACCTGTAGAGAATTTAATTCTAAGAAAATAGATGTAACAAAGTCTAACAAAAATCAACTTTATTAATAAAACAGAACAGAACAAAACATAACAGAAAAATGTTATGAATTTGTAAAAATTAAAACCGGCTGTTTTTAGAACAATAAATTTATCCGTTCGAAAAATTCGGTCGGTAACACAAGTATATGCTTTGAAACTATTCTAATACTACTCATTGTTGTCATAAAATTATGGTTACGTGTTAATAACAACTTTAGGTTTTTTAACTGTTTTTGACATAGTTTTGATTGTGTTCAATTAATTTTGAGAATCAATGAAACTATGTTGTGTTTTCTTCAGTTTTTCTCCAAACTGTACCTACATTTTTCCAATTGAATCTGAATTTAAAAAAAAAAAGTGTAATTCCATTCTGAATTCCTTGTTTTGCAAAGATACAATTTTAGTTACCTTAAAATACAATAAAAGTTTCTAAAATAGTTACTTTTTAAGACATTTCATCCTTATCAGACATTAAAACAATTTACGCTAATAATTTATTATTTCCATTTGGTAAAAATATAAATGAATTATTGTAAAATTAGAAAAACAAAACAGATTATCAAGATAAAACTTGGACAAATTTGGACTCATTTTTTTAGGAATTTGTCCATTTCCATTACTGCGAAACCGTGAGATAAGTACAGAAACGTTTTCCCAAACGCTTCAATTAGGGGAATAAATCTCAATTGAATAATTTGAATGAGTGGTTACTACAAAAAATCTCTAAAACTCCTATTTTTACAGTAAAAGTTTATAGATTGTTATTTAAGAATCTTATTAAATAAAAACCTTAATTATTATTTAAAAATCTTAAACGATATTATGTGTGGTGATATTTCCTATACATTTTAAAAGGTAAAAAACATGGAACAGTAACATGTTTAAGTTCAAATCCTATTTATGTATAGTACTCTCAACAATTTCAAACCTTTTTTCTCAATCTTTTTTTTAAAAAAATAACAGAAGCAATCGTTTCAGAGTGCTACTTATTACACCAGATTTCTTAATCCTATTTGAAATTATTGTCAATTAGACAAACACAAGTTTGTCTAATGTTAGTTTTGTCTCTTTGTTAGTTTTATTATGTTTATAAAACATAAACAGGAGCATAGAAATACGACGGAATAAAGTGAAAATAAAATTTTATTTCATGAAGAAAGATTTTAAAATTAATCTATTTTTTTACAAATAAATATAAACGAATATTAGTGTGCTATTTTAAAAGTGATTCCCAGTGAACTAATAACAATATTTAACGTATTACTGAGATTAATTTAATTTATTTATACACATTAGTAATTTGTTTTTTTAGAGATATGGTGTCAATTCTTATAAAAGGATATAATTATAAAAATTAGACAAATTTTGACTGCTTAGGGATGCACTTCTTATTTATTCTTTAATATTTGCAATAAAACAGTTACGATAAAACTTTTGCCAATTTCTTTTTAATTTTGTACATATAAAGTAAGTATTTTTAAATATAAACATTAATAGATGATATAAAAGAATGTTCAAACCTCTGGTATAGAATAAAATCGGTGCACAATACACACTGCTCTGTATTTCTTTCCTTTAAAAGTAATATCGATTCTGGACATTAGCCAAGTATTTTTACTGAAGGCGCCGAGAGTTCTTCGGCCTCAACTAAAATTTTTATGGAAAACTGTAATAAGTCCAGACAAGGGAATGATTTTTGGACCAAAGAGGTAAGGTAAATGGAATTGCTTAGTCACGTACAAGTTAGTATCTTTCATTTCTTCTAAGTAAAAACACCAGAAATACTGTAGATGGTTTAGTCCATAAATCCATATTAAATGTACTGTATATATAAAAAAAAATTGTTTATTTTTTTTAGCGGATGTAAGAAATAACACTTTACTTTGTAAAGTGTTTAAGCTAAAATCTATATCACTAAAATCTAATTATATATGAAAGCAGACGCGCATATACACTCATCTATACCACATCACAGGTTGAAAAGAGAATGAAAAATATCGAGGAGAAAATTTAAAGTAGAATACAGATTTATTACTTTTCCGCCTACTGCTATTGTAGAGATATCTGCTAAAGTGAGGAAATCGGTCCAATTTGGACATATGCGGTTTTCACCGGATCTTTACTTTTTGACACCTATGGAACCCAAAAACCACATGGAAATTTTCCGGATCTTCGTATGTACGCGTATGTTAGGATGTTGGCCTCTAAAGCACCTTATATCTCCAGAACTACTTACTGACTTTGACCAAACTTGCTCAGATTACTACTATATGTGGACCATTGATAACATTTAATTTTCAATTTAAAAGGTCAAGGGATGAGGCTGTAGAGGAAGGTCTTCCTCAATATCTCGACATTTCGCCTAATTAAAGTCTTATATTTTCTTAGGTACATTTGTTAGCAATTAAAAAATTATAATATTTCAACAAAAAAAATTTTAATATCGCACCCCGACCCCAAAAAAACCTCTAAATCAATTAGTGACTAAGTGGGTACAGTGTGTCATTAGTATCCCCTATTGCCACAAGGAGCACTAGTGTAGCACTGACGTACAGTTGCTGTAGTCGTCTTTCTTTTTCTGTTTAGTCTCCGACAGCAGCTGTGCTGTAACGTCACGTGTGAGTGGTAGAATTAAATAAATTAATAATACTTAAACTGCAGAAATGATTTGAAGTGACCGCTAAGTACCACTACACCCACGCGAATGAAATGCGGTATGCGCCCGGGCGCGCGCGCGCGACCGCCTCATTTAGAATAATTCAATAAAATAAAGAAAAAATATTGCATTTGAATAAAATGATAAATATTTTAAATTAAGTTGTATGTGTGTGTGTGAAAGCCATGCATTAAAAAAAGCCGCGTGGTGGGAAAGTCCTACAACTGTTTTTTTAATTTTTTTTATGTGTAATAGAACTTCTAAGAATGAAATAAAAAGATGTTAAAAATTACTAAACATAAATTTTTTCTCGAAAAAATGTAATTATATCCATATTTTAACAGAAAACCAAGTACAACTTAAATCATATGTAAATTACAGCTGTATCTTTGTTTTAATTTTATAAACCGAAACACTGAGCAACAGAAGTTGAAAAACACGTAAGAAGAGATTCACCTTTTTGAATATCCTGAGCCGTATTCTGATCTCCATATAGTAGCATAGAGGCCAGAAAATAAAGGATTTATATCAGATTAAATGAAAAAAGAAAACTATTATTTTAAAGAATAAATTAATAATAATATAAAGTTCTTCATTAATTGCAAACTAATTGTATAATAAAACTAAAATTTAGAAAAAATAATTTGTTTTTTGTTTTCTTAATTGAATAGTAGACATCAGTAACCAATTTAATACCCATAATTGTAACAGTAGTTTAATAGTGCATGAACTAACTCATTTATACAAATAAAATAATTAAAATAAAACTGAAAAAAAAAAACATTAAAAAACAATTATCTTTAGCTACGGACAGTAATATCATTGATTCATTTTTTATACGTTAATCACACATAATGAAGAAAAAGAAACAAATAAAGCAAATGTAAAATATAAAATCATAACCTTCCGTTGCTAGTAAATGACAGTTACAAGAATTTGTAATTAACAAAATGCTTTTATTGTTTTCCAATATTATCAATTTTCCTGATATAAAAGTTTTTCTGATACCGATTATATAAATTATAAAAAATGTTCAATTTATTATTTTCCGGTATAGATATTGAATAATAGAAACAAAATTTAGTTTGTCTCCGTCTGGATATTCAAGTGCCCCGAAACTAATCTTATATGAAAATTTGTTAGCACTACGATACAACCACGGCGGTACTCCTTAAATCATGTTATACATTATTCATAATTCCACCTGACTAAGCCAACTATTATAAGTAGCTCAGAGGTAGACAATATTATTAGGTTTACAGAGATGTTATTATTAGATAATTCATACATTAATCGAAACTTTGCTACTGATAAAATCAGGTGAATAAACACCGTTAATTGAATGATACAGGAAAAAGTGAAAACTCAAACTTTTCTCAGTAACTGAAAAATAGTTTAATAATAATATAATGTTGTAGTCTCGTATCATGTTGCAGTAATTCATCTACTACTAGAGTGTGCTTTTGGAAAAACACAAATTCATATCTTTGTTTAAGAGGATATTTATGGACGTTAAGATTTATGAATCGTAAAACACAACATGAGTATTGATGTAGATAATAAACTATATATAAAATTTTCTCGTATAATGTTACAGTTAGCCTGAAAACAAACGGCAGAGAATATACAGGATATAGGCTGACAACAATGGGTTTTAGTAACCATTAATAAGATAGTTTATTAAAAAAATTACAAACATTTTATATAAAATATATCAAGAAAAAAATCAGGACACTGAATGTAATACAGCTTTTAGCATTTATAGAAAAAATTGTAGATAATAGAATTAATACTAGATATTGTAATAATAAAATGAAGGTATAGATTATTACATAACTTCAAGACGTTTATAAATATATACAAATTCATCAATCTTGTAAAAATGTCATTAAGTTACAACAAAACTGAAAATTAAAAATAACGTTTAAAGATAATTGTAAAAATATTTCTTTAATAAATTTATCTGAAAAGAAAAACAGACGTGCGTTTTTCTGACAATTATAATTGTTAGACATTTATATTTAAAAAAGGTAGAGGAAGATATAAATATCTCCATTGTGTTATGATTATAAATAAGTTAACTGCAAACTTTGAAAGTTCCTTTTGTCTTTATATAATAATAAAATACAATTAATAATGCTATAATTGCCAATAAATGTTTAGATTTTTAGCTTGTCCACTGTGTTATTGTACAATAATAAACATATGTGAAAGAAATGTTTGTCGGTTATGGTAGTTTAATTATAAAAGGATAATGTTGAAGTATTTTGGAAAGGTCTGACTACTGAAAAAAATATGTACAATAGTTACAAACCGCATACAATATTTAAATAATTCTATCAAGCAGTACTGCTACTTTCAGATAGGAGGACTCATGCAAAATAATAATAGGGTCTACTTGTTGAAAAATAACTAATAAAACACACTGATTGGATTAATGTGGTTTGATATAATTAAGGCCGTCTAATGTAAAGACAAGATAGTCATGTGCTATTTAATTATGATAAGAGATATCAGATGGTTTTTATGAAGTTGTATGTCTGGATTATATGGACCTAGGATGGGAAAAATAGCTCAATTGTGCCACTTTTCAAAATCCAGTTTTTCAGGAGTAATTCGCCGAAGATTGGACAAATTAGTTCGCTATAAGGTGACAGTATTTGAATATTGTTATTAGGAGAAAGATGTAGAAAGAAAGTAAATAAAATATAATTATATATTCATGAAATATTGTGTTAATGTTTTTTTTTGTTGTTCTTTATAAAGTTTTTGTATTGCGTATTTATAAAGACGTTTGTAATAACATTTTTTATGGTTTTCATCGTTGATAGCAATTTTTAAAAAATTTCAGATCTTCTGCAATCAATTTAACTGCTTTCTTCCCATGAGGTCACAACGAATCTCAACGATTATACCAAAAAGGATTTTTTTTTATTTGTATTACGGTAGTTTTATTTTAATAATAAAAAACTTAATAAAAATTTTTGTAAACCTAAAGTTTCCAACTTTAAACAGCATTGATTACTTGGGCGTAAAATTTAACAAAAACTTTATCACTAATAAAATCGATATAGACATTTACAGAAAGCCGACTAAACGGAATACTGCAATGCATTTCAGATCTATTCATCCTTGGACTCAAAAAATGGCAATCTTTAATTCATTAATTTATAGAGCGTTAAAATACTTAAAATATAATAATATAAAATTAAATAATGAAATAAATAATTAACATATAGCTTTAAATAATGGAGATACACATAAGGACAAAATAAAGCTAACGAATAAATAATATAATAAATTAATGTGCTAAAATTGAATACAATATAAATGATAATAAAATATTTAAAACTGTTAAATTAAAAACAGCATGTACAACAAATAATATACGTAAATAATGATGATCCTTCTATAACAATAAATCATGATAATAATTATAATTTAGCAAAAAACAAGGAATATATATATATATATAGTCTTAACTGCGAAAACTGAGACTTAAAGTATACTGGAATGATACATCGTTCATTTGCCATATGAGTTAAAAAAAAACATATTAATTGTATAATTAAAAAAAATAAAGAAAAATTTAATTTCACTAAACACATTTTGCATTCACTAAACAACTAGTCATGCATCAAAAATCTTAACTAGAATTCTATACAGAAGAATTGAGAGGAGAGTGGAGGAAGTCTTAGGAGAAGACCAATTTGGTTTCAGGAAAAGTATAGGGACAAGGGAAGCAATTTTAGGCCTCAGATTAATAGTAGAAGGAAGATTAAAGAAAAACAAACTAACATACTTGGCGTTTATAGACCTAGAAAAGACATTCGATAACGTAGACTGGAATAAAATGTTCAGCATTTTAAAAAAATTACGGTTCAAATACAGAGATAGAAGAACAATTGCTAACATGTACAGGAACCAAACAGCAACAGTAACAATTGAAGAACATAAGAAAGAAGCCGTAATAAGAAAGGGAGTCCGACAAGGATGTTCCCTGTCTCCGTTACTTTTTAATCTTTACATGGAACTAGCAGTTAATGATGTTAACGAACAATTTAGATTCGGAGTAACAGTACAAGGTGAAAAGATAAAGATGCTACGATTTGCTGATGATATAGTAATTCTAGCCGAGAGTAAAAAGGATTTAGAAGAAACAATGAACGGCATAGATGAAGACCTACGCAAGAATTATCGCATGAAAAAAAACAAGAATAAAACAAAAGTAATGAAATGTAGTAGAAATAACAAAGATGGACCACTGAATGTGAAAATAGGAGGAGAAAAGATTATGGAGGTAGAAGAATTTTGTTATTTGGGAAGTAGAACTACTAAAGATGGACGAAGCAGGAGCGATATAAAATGCCGAATAGCACAAGCGAAACGACCCTTTAGTAAGAAATATAATTTTTTTACATCAAAAATTAATTTAAATGTCAGGAAAAGATTTTTGAAAGTGTATGTTTGGATTGTCGCTTTGTATGGAAGTGAAACTTGGACAATCGGAGTATCTGAGAAGAAAAGATTAGAAGCTTTTGAAATGTGGTGTTATAGGAGAATGTTAAAAATCAGATGGGTGGATAAAGTGACAAATGAAGAGGTATTGCGGCAAATAGATGAAGAAAGAAGCATTTGGAAAAATATAGTTAAAAGAAGAGACAGACTTATAGGCCACATACTAAGGCATCCTGGAATAGTCGCTTTAATATTGGAAGGACAGGTAGAAGGAAAAAATTGTGTAGGCATGCCACGTTTGGAGTATGTAAAACAAATTGTTAGGGATGTAGGATGTAGAGGATATACTGAAATGAAACGACTAGCACTAGAAAGGGATTCTTGGAGAGCTGCATCAAACCAGTCAAATGACTGAAGACAAAAAAAAAAAAAAAAATCTTTTTCTAGGATTTTCATCTCTATCTTGTCACACCTTGAACGGGTATTTCGGAGCTTTTCTTCTCCCGTTTTAAAATATCTTCTCTGGATGGAGTGCAGTCTCCCTTACATCCTTTACCGGTCCACCAGCAGCTTCCGTGATGTCTCGGGCTATCACGAAAGGTCTTGTCTTGTTTTTAATTACCAAATATTTTGGTATTACAGCTTTGATTTGACAGTCGAAACTTGGTTCGATCCGTCATCTCGATTTCCATATACTTTTATTTATCATTAAATTCGACGCTCTTCCTCCTCTTTGCCCGCAAAGACGGAGGCTTTCCAGAACAAGGGTTTTTACACGGAACAAGGGCCTTCTGCCACGGAAGATGTGGATGAAAGGTATTCGTAATCCCTTGGTAATGCCAATCGGTATGTCAAAAGATGGGAGCGGAGAGACGGTTGGGTGTGTCCCGGATCATAGATCCTGGGTTCCCCCAGTCCGCCGCCTCAAACAAATTTAACCCAGACCGGGGAGTCAGGTATTGCCTGACCCCCGGTCTGAGTAAAACTGAGTAAAAAGGATTTAGAAGAAACAATGAACGGCATAGATGAAGTCCTAAGCAAGAACTATCGCATGAAAATAAACAAGAACAAAAAAAAAGTAATGAAATGTAGTAGAAATAACAACTATGGACCACTGAATGTGAAAATAGGAGGAGAAAAGATTATGGAGGTAGAAGAATTTTGTTATTTCGGAAGTAGAATTACTAAAGATGGACGAAGCAGGAGCGATATAAAATCGCTAATAGCACAAGCTAAACGAGCCTTCAGTAAGAAATATAATTTGTTTACATCAAAAATTAATTTAAATGTCAGGAAAAGTTTTTTGAAAGTGTATGTTTGGAGTGTCGCTTTATATGGAAGTGAAACTTGGACGATCGGAGTATCTGAGAAGAAAGATTAGAAGCTTTTGAAATGTGGTGCTATAGGAGAATGTTAAAAATCAGATGTGTGGATAAAGTGACAAATGAAGAGGTATTGCGGCAAATAGATGAAGAAAGAAGAATTTGGGAAAATATAGTTAAAGAAGCCACATACTAAGGCATCCTGGAATAGTCGCTTTAATATTGGAAGGACAGGTAGAAGGGAAAAATTGTATAGGCAGGCCACGTTTGGAATATGTAAAACAAATTGTTGGGGATGTAGGTTGTAGAGGGTATACTGAAATGAAACGACTAGCACTAGATAGGGAATCTTGGCGAGCTGCATCAAATCAATCAAATGACTGAAGACAAAAAAAAAACACATTTTATAAAATGGACATAATTATAACCCTAACGAATATATTAAAATAATATAATACACTAATAATTATTATAATACCAGCATATTTGAAAAATTACATATATATTTGAATAATAGTAAATCCATGAACGAACAAGTCAAATTCCATAATGACATCCTACATATATAAATTATAGAATAATTAATTATTAATAAGTTGGTAATACTTCATTTATATTTCATAATAGCCGTAAACATCTTACGGATATAAGGTTACATTCTTATTAACGGATAAATTAAATTTTACTTTTGGCGATAGACTATTATGAACATAACAATTTTAATTAAAAATATAATTATATATAGAGAAATTAAAAATATGAATTTTGAATTACATCTTCTATGAAATCTTTGATGATGGAGTAATGACTCCGAAAGTACTAGGACATATATATTGAAAATTGTTGGTAAGTGGAAACTTTAATTTATACAACTTATATTAATACGAACGGCGCCAAGTGCTTAGGAAATTAAATCTTAATAAAAATATTTAAATATATTTCTTTGTACTATAAGCTAAATATTTTGATTATATTTAACACAAAATCTTCTCAAAAGATCAAGAATACTTTGAAACCCAACTCATTAGTTAATTAGATAAATAATTTTATTATTAAAATAATTAAAAATGCCAATAGCGTTATATTAGTTTGACGGAAAATTAATATGTCATTTCATTTTTCTAAAATTATGACAGAATCTAAATCAATTAATTTTTGATAATAAATTTGTTTCAGGAACTTAAAAATAGTAATAATAATAATAATAATAAAAATAAATTGGAAGTTTACATAACAGATTTTGGTGTACTCTGGCTAAGTATAAATACGATTTTATTTAAATGAATCATAAATAATATTTTAATGGGTAAAGTAATAATTTCATTAATAAATTTTACTAGACTTATGCTCGTAATTGCTTTGAGAAAATAAATTAGAAGATACTCATATATATAATGAATGAAGCAAGGATGGTGAAAGTAATTTTGAAAGAAAGATTATGCAACAAAAGAAGGACGAAACCAAGAAAGGGGTGGTTAGATGATAGACTGTCTTGATTGACTAGTTTTGTAAGTGTAAGTAAAAGGGGCTGTAAAAGATTAGTAGAAGAAAGAGAAGATTGGGGGCGGTTTGTAAAGAAGCCACAGCCTACTAAGGATACTGGAACAAGTGAAGAAGAGAAGATATAATACAGTCTACCTCTCAAAGTAGTGGTGGATACGTGTGCGGTATAAAACTACTCAATTTTATTCTTCAGACCTGCAAAAAAGTTAAGTTTCTTTTTAATACTAACAATAAAAGTAAAAATGGGAATTTTTAATTAAAAGAGGTTAACGGTAAATATTTTTGTAAAATTATTTGTTTACTAGTAATATATTATTTTATTTACTATTTCACGCTTAAAGAAATTTTTATTCTAGTGCAAGTAATGGCTTTCAATTCAAAAAAGTATGACTTATTTTAACAATATTATTTGACAATTTAAAAAATTTTATTTTTTTCTACCCGATCAATCGAAGCCTATAGAAATAGATATTTCTATAATATGAATACAAATTTATCATACACAATATTTACTTAATGTCGAATAACCTATAGAGTTGTAAAATTACAAAAAGGAAAAACAGATTATTTGGGTCGAATTTAACATTCCCATTATTAAATTTGGATAATTAAAAGTATTCATTAATATTTTATTTTACACCGCCCAATTAATATTTTACACCACTCAATTAATATCTTACACTGGAGGTGTATTTCACGGGAATATACAATTCCTTAAACCTGGCTTTTTTAAAAGTATTAGTTGTTTTCTTTAAATATTACCAGAATTTTATAATTAATTAAGTACATATTACGTAAGATTTTAGTTTTACACCATTTTATTTATTTATTATTTATTTTTTTGTTGACTAACTGGTAATATCTAATACTAAAGTAATTAATACTGACCTATAAAGATCCAGAATGTTCTATTACATATAAACATCCTCGTCACGGCTATATGGTTACTTGCGTTTCCTGTCGCGGTTATTTTTTTTTCACTATAAGATTTTTTATCAAGAAACGGAGGGAGATCCAGCCAGTAGCTTCGCAGATGCAGTAACAGTGGCAGGACTGTGTTGGTTAATCTGACGCACCGCACACCATTGCACCCATTAAAAAATCGAAATTCAAAAAAAACCCGAAATTGGTTTTTAAGTATTTATATGAAGAGTATTTTTAATCTCAAATCTAGTAGTGAATATCGCGTTTACTTCAGTCAAAAATGGGAAAAATTTGGAATTAGTTTTCAAAAATTTATACATTTCTTCACGCCTTTCTAGGTCGAATTTAAAAAAAACTGGAAATTGATGACACATTAAAAATCAAATTAATGGCTTTTTTTGTCATCAATAAATAAAAAAGAACCGGGTTTCAAACAAAATTCAAAAATCGATTTTAACCTTTTAAACTCGGAATTTCAAAAAAATCTAAAAATTGAGTTTTAGAAATTCACATGAAGACTACAAAATCAAAAATAAAGTTGATATCTACATTTGTTACCGATAAATTAAAAAAAAAATAATAAATTTCATTGGTCTCGATTTTAATAATTTAAACTCAGTTTTGCACTTATACCGAAGAAAAATGTTACACAAATTTTCATCAATCTCTGTGTCTGTAGTTTAGTTACAGAATATCTGCTGTAGCTTTTGCTGGGCGTTGTCTATGAATCACGTATGTCATCTCGTTTTAGATTAAAGATAGCCCGATTTGTTTTATTTCTAGCAAATAAATTGATTTATAAATTACAACCTAGCTGTATTAGATCTAAATATTAACAATTAAACTGCATTTTATTTAAACTTACGAGAATCGATCGATAATGGCCAAAAAAAGAAGAAAAATAAGACTCTGCTATAGTAGATGGATGGACCGGATATTTTAATTACAAAGGTATTCCATCTTATTATGTATGTATGGAATCCGATCTTGCTTTATCCTGAAACATCAAACTATATTCCAGAAATAGCTGAAATTACTTTTTGTATTATTAACAAAAACCACTCTTACACATGAAGCACAACCAGTATGAGTATTTTTTTGAAATTAATAGGAGAATAAGGGGAATTAATTTAATTATTATTAAATTTATGTTGAATCTATTACTCAAACCAAGCATTAATGGATGTGGCAATGAACATCTCAATCAAGTTTTATAAATATTAGCCTAAAAGGTAAAAATGCATTTATAAATAAACTAGTCAACATTAGTTTATCTACGCTACCGAATCTTTGAAAGTAGAGACGCAGAATGATGTAGGAATTAAAAAAAATAGTTTAGAAATAAAGAAATACAACTTCCAAAAGAGATTTATCAAAGTTTCTTTCTCTAGCTATATAGGTTACTTCTTTTGGACCCACCGGGTTGGTCTAGTGGTGAACTTGTCATCGCAAATCAACTGATTTCGAAGTCGAGAGTTTTAAGGTTCAAATACTAGTAAAGGCAGTTACTTTTATACGGATTTGAATACTAGATCGTGGATACCGGTGTTCTTTGATGGTTATCAACACATCTCAGGAATAGTCGACCTGAGACTGTACAATACTACTCCATTTACATTCATACATATCATCCTCATTCATCCTCTGAAGTAATATCTTACGCTGGTTTTAAAGGCTAAACCTTGAAATACAATAATGTTTTCAGTTGAAAGGTTTACGAATCTCATTTAACAAACCGAATTTATACAATTATCTTAAAATTCAAAAAATAAAAGTTGAAATTCCCCTTGAAAGTGAAGCGTATTACCAAAATGTATAAATCCATACAGATTCTTTTGCAGTCAAATTTCTACATAACTACGATGTTATAGATTAATACGTAAAAGGTTATACATTTATGAAATGGCCTTTTTTAAAAGTAATCAGTAATCACCATTTTAGTTAGGTTTATTAAATACATGAAATTATGAGCCAACCTGAAGGGTGTTATCGTAAAAAAAAATAAATCATTTAAAAAAAATTAACTAAAGTTTTATTTACAGCAAATTCATTATTCATCACATTATTCATACATTATTCATCTGTAATGATAATGATACAATCAATTGGTGTAAATCAGGTTACATCTAACGTAATGTTATTGTTTGTAATACAATATTAAAGGGCCACTCAAACTATTGTAATAATAAATACCAATTTGTTCGTTCTTTATGTTTATAATAAATAAATTATAGCTTTTTGTGATTCTCCAAAACATTACGCTGCTGCATTTCCCGGGGATCTGTAAGTACTAATGATAGGCTAGCTGGGTGTTTACGGAAAGAAAAAAAAACAACAAATGATTTATTTTAAACCAATATCTGCAACGGTTTTCCAGTAGTAATAAAACACCGCCAATTTGTATCTAATCTGCATTTGGTTAAATCCAACATGTATATTTAATTTGT
Organism: Lycorma delicatula; assembly: GCF_047948215.1. NCBI lineage: Eukaryota > Metazoa > Arthropoda > Insecta > Hemiptera > Fulgoridae > Lycorma > Lycorma delicatula. The sequence continues at coordinate 127,528,170 of NC_134457.1, forward strand.
TTCTTTTTTTGCATTTTTTTGTAATTATTTATTTATCTCTACGTTCTTTAGAACCGGGTTACAAAACAGCGTTATCACTTTCATTAATATTTACTTCACTTATGTTTTAATCTCGTTTGGTTTAATTACCGAAAAATTTAATTTACATTAAGTCTACATGAAGCAATTTACTTTTATTTGTACTTTATAGTAGGTTACTATCATTATTTTTACCTCTATTTATTCGGCATTTTATTTATTTATCCCACTCATTTAATTTATATTTTTTTATAACCTTCTGGAAGTACAAATTTATACATATTCCACAAAATAAATAATACTCTTATTTAAATAAATAAAATAAGATTTTTCTTTTAATATATAAAATTAATTAAATTATAACAAAATAAATTGCTGATTTTAATATTTTATAAAATTATTTATTAAAGTAATAAACTAATGATGTACATTTAATACACTACATAGTAATGTCAAAAAATCTCTTTATTTGAACACAACTATAATACACCTCAGTTAAAATTATATTCGACGACTCGAATTTGACGCCCTTACTAATATTTATAGATACAATGTTACAACATGCTACTACAAAATTACTAGAGTATATTATTGCGACTGTAGCATTTATTTATAACTTTATTTTTTCATTACTTATAGAAGCACTATTTATCGATGTAAGAGATACATTAATTTATTGAAATTATCTGTTTCAGTTTTAAAAATAGTGTGACGAGAGTAAATCGTGATAACATACACTATTCTCAGTTTCTTGTTGCTTTCTGTGATAGTAATGATATTCACTATAAATCAGTTCCTATGTTGAAATGAGTAAAATTGTAACTTAAAATTCTGAGATAATCATTGAATCTTCGTAGTCTTAGACATATTAGAATGCAACAATATAATTCTGTCTGTGAATAAGTCAGCGGAGAAAATACTTCATACTACATCCCCGGTAAGTTTGTCGGCCTATCCTAAGTCAACATGCGGTTGTTGACAAGGACTATCAACTTATGCGAGATCTAGTACAGCTGAGATGCTAGGAAAGATATTTGTTACTAATTAAAATGAAGATCATTTAAGCGATGAAGATTTTTGTGTGTTTTTAATTTCCTTTATGATAAAATGAATCCTTAAAAAAACCATTTCCTAATCAATTAATCATTTTAAAATAATCATAATGTCAGAAAAACCAAATCGGAAAAATAAAAATTGTAATGCCTCTAATAGAACTTGTTTTATTTTTCAGTGCGAGGTAAATTTAGAGAAAGTTGTTATCATTCTAAATCTACGGCTTTGAAACTGTTTCAGTGACTGAAACAGTTAGTATCATGGAATGGAATGCAAAGTTGGCAGGAGTCTATTACTCCCTACTTTATTGCAGAACCTGGACAGAGTCCCTTGCTGCTGGATCTTTCTAATCGGGCTTGTTTTTTTTAAAAGGTTATTTTTTAATCTCGGATCTAATTTTTCAATTTTTGTCTATTATTATTTTAGTGAATTTAAGACGGATTTAATTGCATTCCAATCCGTTGTTGAACCAGCGTTATCGAACCCATTTCATGGGCCGACCGCGGAAGGCTAGGCTTATGAAGCCTGTCCTCCCGACGTAATTCCCCTTCAGACCGTCCACTGAAGTCCTTTCGGTGCTAACTCTTTAATAGGCTAGCAGGAATACGCCACAACGGGGCACTAACTGTAAGGAGGGAGCAATGCGTCCCCTTTTCCGGAGGAGTCGCAATTGCTGGGTTATTTTGTCTGATTGTAAGTTTTGAAATAGGAGAGGTTGTGCAGAAGCTCTTCATCCGCTTCTGGTATGGCTGCCCTTCAGGACGCATCTCTGCTGGGCTCTGTTCCGGACTCCAGTCCGTGATGTTGAGACGAGTGGGTGGTCTTCCTTCTTCTTCATCTTCATCTTCTCCCTCTTCTTCTCCCGAAGACCTCTTCGTTCTTCTTTGGCCTGCACTTTCCAAGAATTGGTAGTAACCGAAGTTACATACCATTAACCTTGTAATTCCCGAAGCCCCGAAGGGCTGAACGGGGGAAAGTGCAGGTTTCTTCGCTCTTCTGTGCTGTCAGTAGCTGCTGTGCAGGTGACTGCTGGGCAGGTGGCTGCTGGGCAGGTGGCTGCTGGGCTTGCGACTGATGGGCTGATGGCTGCTGGGCTGATGGCTGCTGGGCTCGTTCCCTCTTTCTTCTTTCTTGAAAGGAAAGGAAGGTAATAGGGAACTTACAAATGGTGATACCTATTCGCGATCGCGGTTTTGGGGCGGCGATTTTTGTGGAAGAAGCAAACAGTAATTATTCACTCCACGTAATTATTAACCTTCAGACACACGTGTGTCTGAGAAGGGGTTGGGGGGACCGCGTGGCCGCAGTGAAGAAACCATTTGTTTTGTGGTGGCTGTTGGTATCTGCAACAAAAGAAGCAGAACACACAAAAAAAAAAATAAATAAAAAAAAAAAAAAGAATTTATTAAATTTAGACCACGTTTTTGTTGTATGCGCGACTTACCGTATTTGAAGTCTTCAAATTATATAACTCGCGAAAAACTATTCACTCGCGACCCCGGAAACGCGTCTGACGCACTATTCCGTTTATGGCTCACGCGATATGGAGGCCCCTAAGCCTGGTTTGTCGATTTTCGGCTACCGCACCGCACCATCACGGTGGTTCGTCCAGTACGGCGTGAGGCCGCTTCCTTACAACTGTCGGAGTTGGGTCCTCTCTGCAGATGTCCCGAAGATGACTGTGTTCGGACACAGCCGCTCTCCCGAACAGTCTGCGCGCAGTTAGTATCAGGGTCCTCGTATAGGCTGCCGTATCTCCAGCCAGCCACCTATCTTGCCAGACATTATAGGTCACGTGCCGAACCAAGTCTGTCCATATTCCAGCATACCTGTTCGTCCTCTCCTTAACCAGTAGATCATTGGGTAAGACACGAGATAACATGCAGTCAGCATCATATGATGTGGTCCTACATAACCTACCTTTCTTTCTTTCTTTCTTTTTCCTGTTTAGCCTCCGGTAACTACCGTTCATATAATACTTCAGAGGATGATATGTATGAATCTAAATGAAGTGTAGTCTTGTACCCTTAGTTTGACCATTCCTGATAAGTGTGGTTAATTGAAACCCAACCACTACCAAACCTACCTAACCAGCTAAAATAAAAATAATGAACAATCTGCGGTTCAATACGTATGAAATAATCTATTTCGCGAAAACAGGAATAATATTTATAATACAAAATTATAAGGATAAAAATAGTAATTTTTTAAACCTCTAATTAAAGAAATGTTTTTACTGAATGTTATTCAATGAGATGCATAAACAAAATATTTTATTAATATAAACATATCAGATTTTAAAAGTGATCTATAGAAAGAAAACCAATTAGAATAGGAATAATTACTACACTGTGCAATATAAAAAAAATTAGGTATTTCGATGATTTAAAAAAAGAAATAGACAATTGTAAAAAAACAATTGGAACCTTACAAATGTTTATCTGCATTAAGGACAAATGATGATAGTAAGCAGAAATGACAATGTCCTAGTATTGAGCCATTTTATGAATAGAAACCTAAAAAAATAAATCGATTTAAAAAGTGGAAAGGTATTTTTTAATCGGAAATGTTTTAAGTCTATTCTAACCGTCTATTATGTCCGTCGTTAAGTATATTATAATTGTTTAACCGTCGTTAAGCCTATTTTAATCGTTTAACAGATTTCAAGTAAAAAAAAAATATATGCAGTGTAAAGTAGAACTGAAGGTAGATGAACAAGATAACTGCATGAACTAATCTTCAAATATTCAGACACGAGGTATTAAAGGAGATCATTTTATTCCAGTCCTGTAAGCTGAGTATCTATACTACGCGTAGATTAAATATTTTTTTTTTTAAAAGTAGTCATGCGTATTTTATATACTAGAGAGAAGTTAAGGTAAATTAAGGGCTCCCGTTGATTAGTTCATTAAAATAATACAAAAAACTACGTCTGCAAATAATTTTTGTAAATTAGTAATGTTCTTTGGTTGCATTGCGTTACCGGTTCTACTCGTCAATATGGAGAGGGGAGATGATATAATTTGTTAGTAATTCATTTACGATAAACTTTTAACAAAGTCTAGATCTTGTAACAAAGTCTATTTAAGTTTATTCTCAATAAATGTGACCAAAATTGTACTATATTTATGAACAAATATTGTTTAATACAAGTGTCCTGAAACATAACTTCCCGTAACGGAGCGTGGTATAAAATATAACAATACTTATTTCACAGTATGTGATATGATTTCAATTCAGCTTTGAATCGTACTTTTATAATATTGAACGTATTTACCCTCGAAAGGAAAAATTAAAAGACAAACGATATGAAGAAAACTTTGAAATAATTTTACATTTGGTATTCTGAAAAAAATTACAGTTTTAATCATATGAGTTGGCGAATATAATCAGTCTAAATATGAAAAATTATGATGGGGAATAAATGTATGACATATTTTGATGCTTTTTTTTACCGGTTTTTATCAGCGAAGTGAAGGGTTCAGATTATGTCCTTCGTACATAATTAAGTTAAATATTTTAATGTAGTAAAGTGAGTGAGTCACATCAAAGGATGTTAAATAAATAAAGCATTTTACTAAATGGTCGTTGAGTCTCCGAATTGCTGTGAAATTGCCTTAGGCCCTTTAGCGTAGGCAAGCAACCATCCCTCACCCCTTCTCCCAAGAGGAAAATAGCTTTTCAGCCGCTTGTTACTCATTATGTGTATTATGGTATACTTAAAATAAAAAAATAAAAATAATAACTAGAGAGAAAAGAGATTTATTTCAGTGAATTAATACAAAAATTGAAATAAAAAAAGAATAATTATTACCACTTTTTTTTTGTTTTTGGTTTACTGTAGAAAGCATAAAATTAATGGAGTAATTATACGAAAATTAAATGAATTTAATACTTAGATGAAACAATTTTTATTCTATTTTCCCGATGTTTTTTCTCCAGAATTTTACATTACATGGTTGAATATTTTTAAATCTAGCAAATATTATTTTAACAATTAAATGTTTTATACAATAGTTCAAATAAAACTGGATGATATTAAATATTTTTATTTAATGTGAATTAAATTGCAGACTAATATTTATTTAACATATTTGATAAACGGTAATGTGAAAAAGAGTATAAAAATGTCAAAAGTGACAAACGCAAAACTTTCTTCCTTTACAGTTACCGACGTCAATCAATATATTGGTTTTCTAAAGGTTCATCTCTTTTCGAAAAATACACTGTAGCTTCGTTCGTCCATGTCAATTACTGAATATTGCCTCACGAAAAAAAAATATATAAGCCCTATTTCAATTTTTAGGAAAAAGTTTATTAGATAAGATAAAAAAAAAACAAAAACTGAGAATTATTGGAGTTGTAGCTTTCATCTCCACAATCTTTCTTACGCTGAGAAATTTTTCCTGTAATCTATTTTATTGGAATTTATTTCCTCCGTTAACCAAATAAATATGAATAACAACTATAAATAATCTATAACAAACTATAATAAACTACAAATAATGATATTAATCTATTAACAAAATTTATAAATATTAATTTTTCTTTTAACAATTAATTCACCATTTAAATTCAAAATTCCTGCGTGGGAAAACGGTGTGAACATTTTATAGCGTAAAAAAAAATAAAACCGATCGCGATTGAAAATCATAATCTTTCAAATGAAAGACCGAGACACTACACCTCGGTTTGCTATAATTAATTACAAATTTCTTGCAGGGAAACATATAATTCCCTTCGAATGTATAATATGGAAATCCTTAATCGTAAAAACTATAAAACACAGTATATTTGTTTCCGAAAGTACTTAAAAACATCAAAGAACAAAACAAGTCGATAAAGTTTACAAATTCATCAAGAAAAAATTAAAAAAAAGAGTATTTTAAAACAAAATAGTTTTTTTATCTGAAGGGCATTTCAGTGCAAGAAAAGCAGACAATTTTTGAGATCCTCAAATGTATTTCAAGAGAGTGATTTTTGAATGTATCTGAAATCTTTTGCGTTTCTGCAGCAATTATAATATGATCAACAAAAAAAATTCCAAAAATAATTAAACTAATCTAATTATTTTTAGAAAAATACATTTTTTTTGTTTTTAATTATTTTTATTTTAAAATCTACGTTTAGTTTCTAGTTAGATAACTGATACAATTTCGTAAAATTTTTGAGAACATAAATACTTTCATTTTAAGTTTATAATACTTAATAGATTTATAAAATTACTGAATTACCCAAAACAGATAATGTATAGCACGCACTATGCTTCAAGTTAACGGTAAAAAACTGAATTTTATTTGGAATTTTTATATGGTATATCAGGAGTATTACATTAACATAATTAAAATTCACTTTTTCAAATAAAAATTATGAATAAAATTAGTATGTAAATAAATCTGTGGTTAAAATATTAGTTCCGCTATATAAAAATATCCTAGAAAACTCCTTTTAAGTAAATGTGAAATTCACATATTAAAATAAAAAGGTGTTAGTAAAAAATTAATTTAAAATTTTACTAAGTATAACAATTTTTTTATAAGTAAAAATTAACTGTGTATTTAAAGGTTCTTTATATTATTTTTAACGTGCAAGCAAATTATGTAATAAAAAAAAAGAAGCGTAATAGGGAAATGAAAGGTGAATAACAAATTTAGGAGTAGTCTACCGAAAGAAAGGATGATTTAATTAATATATTTATCAAGAAGATATATTACTGATAATGTTTATTTTCTAGGAAAAACAAAAAATCGATTTAAAAAAATACTAAACTAAATCCTCTTTGAAAGCAAATTAGAATATTATGAAATGTATATTAATAATTTAAAATACTAAGATGATATTACTTTGTGTGATAAAAAGCTACATAAAGTAAATTTTAAAACGGTGAATGTATATTCATGAGTCTAGTCAAAAATATGTAAATTATATGGTTGTGAAACACATTTAATACTACTAAAATATGTAAAAATATATATGATGACATACAAAATACTTAAAATGTCAGTGGACAGGTACGAAATATTTGCAGAAATCATTATATTTTATTATTTGAGAATATTTATAAATTGTGCGTAAAAGATCTGTAAACAGTGAGAGATTTGTATAGTTAATGTGATTGTAAAAAGAATGAGTTTTTGTATGAAGTAAAGATATTGTGAAAGAATTCAGAGTACTGAAAATTTATCTGGGGTTTAAATTAATAACATCAAATTTATTATTATAGAATGTTCGCAAAATTACCGCTGACTCAATTGTGAGAAAAGATAAGATAAAATGGAATAATTGGTGAGGAATAACAGAAAAAATACAGTGATTGGATTACAATGGGTTTGAATGAAAATTAAGGTAATTTAATCTATTATACCCGTTAGAAAACCAGCTGGGTACCCGTATTATGATAAGATAGGGGAACCCAACTTTAGTTTCAATGAATATGTAAAATCTATTATAGAGATCGCTATTACTTCTATGTCTAATTTTCTAGTTACAATAGTAATCGAAATTAAGTTCGATATACAAATAGAAATATTTTCGTTTTTTCATTATAAATTAATACCTATTAATATTATTGTTTTGCTATTTAACACACATGGACATCATTGTAAATACAATAACAAAAAATCATATATTTCTACTTAAAAGCCGCAATTCACGTTGCAATTGTTATAATTTTATATTCAAAACAAATTACGTAAGGAATTAGACAGCATTAGACAGGATTTATTATGTAAATAAATCTGTGGTTAAAATATTAGTTCCGCTACATAAAAATATCCTAGAAAATCTCTTTTTAAGTAAATGTGAAGTTCACGTATTAAAATAATACGGTGTTAGTAAAAAATTAGTTTAAAATTTTACTAAGTATAAAATTTTTTTATAAGTAAAAATTAACTGTGTATTTAATGGTTCTTTATATTATTTTTTACTTGCAAGCAAATTATGTAACAAAAAAAAAGAAAGGATAATAGGGAAACGAAAGTAATAATATGAAGCATATTTAATAAAAATGTTTCATATTTATGAAATCCCAAAGCTAGTATTCAATAATTTAAATATTTCAAAACAGATAACGATTCATGATACGTTATATCATATTTACTTTTCGAATACATGTATATTTTAACGAGTGATCGTAAAAATACATGAGTAAAACGTTTATGAATTTTCAATACAATTTATAACGGCAGAGGCAGATTTAAGAATCAATGAACGATCAAAGTACCACTATTCATTGGTTTTTCTGAGAAGATTTATTTATCAGTGGCTCCTTCTAAACACTTAACGTGCATGAAAACAATGTTATATGACACAAATCTCATTTTCCTTCTCCCATACCAATGGTGATAAAAATAAACCACTGACAATACACATTCACTCTCGTGTATCGCAGATATACGATAATACGCAGATGTACGACAATCACAATACCGTATTTTCCTAACCAATCAAAATTACTGAAACGATTGACCAATCAAAAGGTCACTAATTCCCACCAATGGGAACTGTAATACAGATTGATAAATGATGAGACAGTAAATTTCAACCAATCATAATCCTTGATCTTTAACCAATCATAATGTGATAATAAAACTTACCACATGGAAGAAAACCATTTTTGACGGATAAGGTAGGTGAAGTCCATGAATGTTGAACAGTACATCATATACATATAAAAACTATACATTTAAGTAAGACACAAAGACCGTCAACCATCCAGATAAGAATTCATTTTGATGAAACACAAAATAGAACAACCAACATTATTTTATTCGAAAATCATAAGAACAGTACTTGTTAACCAGTCCAAATGCATATATTATTTAAGATTTATACAACTCACTGTATACATATATTGCAAGCTTTTAATTGAATATTTGAAATCGTAAACAATTTGTACGCAAAGTAACGTATTACATGTTCCTTTTTATGTATTCTTCAACGTAATATCGATATCTCTGGAACTCGCAAGAATAGGCTACGGATTTTCTCGGAATTGAAAATTAAATTTAAAACTTTAGAATTAATTTCCCATTTTATTTCACTAGTCGAGAAAAGCTAAAGGCGTAGAGTGGGTTTTAATTTGTATCATGTAACGAAAAAATAAATTATGCAGGTTTTACAGAATTGCACTACCGAATATTTAGTTTTTACAAAAGAATCGTGAGAGGGAAGACAAAGTAACTGGAAATTTGGCATTAAGGTTATTAACAGAACCCTACATTATAATCACCAGTCTCGGCAAATATACAAACAGGAACTAAACAATGGAGATATACAGTCTTCCTTGGTGATCAAACGTTAACATTTCTGATATATAAAAAAAATACATTTATTAGAAATTGTGATTAAAATATTTCGACAATAGTTTCGGAATTTCGCTTCTCAGCATATTTAATTTTATTGTATGAAATTGAATAGAAATGCAATTTTGACACTTAGTATTAGAATAAATAATTTAGAATTTTCTAGTAGGAAATTATAATTTACCTTTGCTAAGTAAAATGACTACATTATTGCAAATAAATATTTGATGGTTGGTTATACTTTTTATATTTTTTCCCGGTAAGAAATTTATGTTAAATATTAATTTCTATACCTTTCGAATTCAAACTTCCTTTTTTAATTTGCAATTCACTGGTTTTATTCCGATAATTTCTGGCTACAATATAATATTCATTTTTTTTTAATGATCTCCTGAATCTTAATTATACAAGTTCTGAATTACCTGATAGGTAAACGCATCAGAAATGTTTTTTTTTTTGTGTTTTACTAGCTGTAGTCACGTTGCGGAAGAATTAGAGTAATACTTGATGTATTTAAAGACAAGAATTTATATATATACTAAAAATCATTTTATAAAAAGTGATAGTAATAACAAAACAATAAAGGAATTAATTATGTATTTATATGACCACGTAGTTGAAAGTTAAAGTCAAATTGAATTAATAAGTTATGTATTTCTGCAAGCTAGGGTTAATTTCTTTCATTTTTACATAAAAATTTTAATCTGTGTAAATTCAATAGCCATCTAATTGACAGCTTCATTCCTTTACCATTGATATGCAGCTACTGTATACAAGTACATTTTCTAACTTCATAATTGATTTGAATAATTGCACATTTGTTCTACAAAACTTTATTCTTCAATGAAACCAGATCATCTCAGAAAGATTGCTATTTCCAGAACCACCTTCATCATAGAAACGACCATTTTTATTAATATAATGGTATTATTTTAATATTTTGGTAACTGTAATTGGTATATGGTATACATATAATAAAAACGATTTTTTTAATATTAATCTTATACATTATATTGTAACGAAATTTTGACTCCCGTAGAACGCCTTAAATTTTTTTTTTTTATTATTATTTTTGGTTAACTTCTACTTTTATTTTAACTTTAATGTCTATATGTTTCGTAAGCTAATTAATCTGAACTTTCCATTTGTTAATACAAGTAGACAAATAAAACTAAATAAATGTGACAATATGCTATATTAGTAGTTGTTTCCCTACTTTTATATTGTTTATTACTTTTTAATTATGTCTGGAATGCACTCGTAATTATTATATTTCACCAACGTGATATAATGGATATAAAGTTATGTTAAATATTTTGAAATGAAATTGTTTATAATTATTTTATTACAAAAAATATAAATAAAAAAAATTCAACAAATACAATGAAGGAGCTACGTATCTAAAAAAGCAGAGAGAATACGCAAGAATACGTAAATTATTTAAAAATAATTTCAGCATATAACGGCGAATATCTGGTGATCAATTTAAAAGTTACCAGATTTATTATTCAATAGCTATCAGTTCCATCGTATTTCTGCTTGCATGCATGTATACCATCCTCGGGGGAACCTTTGTAAAATTATTTTCAAAAAGGTGGAAACCACCTCTCCGCTCCACTTACCCAAAATCAAAATTCTTAAACAGCAATGGTCACATTTAATTTCATTAAAAATAATGAATTTTTTTGAAAAGAAATTTAAAATCCGCCCACCTCTTCGCTCGGTAGGTACGAAAACCGTTTGGGGTAGTAAGTTTTTAAATTTAACAAAAATAACTATAAAATTACGTTATATCACTTTTTGAACCAGATTGAAATAATCATAATCTGTGAATTAAAAGCGTAAAAATTATTTTTTAAATTACCAACAAAAAATGTCGTTCTTAAATGTTTTCTAAATCTTCAAGGGTAAAATATTACTTTTTTTTAAATGAGACGATATAACTTGTGACACTAATTGGAAGGCCCTTTGAATGGCAAGAAATTTTGTCCAAATAAAATAAAATTTGGTTCACTGATATTGAATTTATGATTAAAAATGTGTTTTTTTTAGGTTATGTTGGGATGCAGTGTTACTGACCCAAAATATTAGGTCTGAAATCGTCTGTTCTTTTTGAAAATATGGGTTATATGTTTCTCCAGTACTGAACAAACGTACCAGTAAACACAACAGTATAATATTAGTCAAGCAAACAAAAAACCAATAGTAAGATACCTACTTCTTTGATGAAAAATGTTGAAAAATTACCTTGTTATAACAGGATATAACTTTCTACCAATTATTGAAATCTTAGTCTACGTGATAAATTTTTGTACATTGTTTTCTTTTATATTTTATGTATTTAGTGGCAAAAAGTATTTGTTGTATTTATTACATCACGTTTTATTTAAATGTTGTGTTCTTTAGTTAAAATTGGCATTTGGTTTGTGTTATTGTTCTACCATTTGGCCTTTCATGTTTTTTGTAAATTGTCTTGCTAAAATGACTTACAATCTGGAAGAAAGAACTGAAATAATTTTTACATATGGAAAATAAAATAGTACTAGAAGAACTGCCCAACCGTTTGATGAACTGCACCCAAATAAAAATGTTTCACACTTGCACTGAAAAACTTGTTAAAAAAAATACAAGATACGGGATCTGTAATGAATAAGAAACGTGTAGGGCAAAAGGTTTTACACGAATTAACTTTGGTGGAAATCTTGGAAATATAGTAGCAAATCCTTAGAGCTCAATTCCTCTGAAACTGGGGTTTTTTGTGGTTCTGTTATTACTACGTTAAAATTCAGTAAATCTTTTCTGTGTAAAATTCAACTATATCAAGAACTAAATGAGGATGATGCTGACAGAAGAATTGAATCCGTAAGAAATGATCCAATTAAGTGTTGCCAATCCAATGTTTAAGAAAAATATTTGTTTTTCTGACGAATTCACCTTCTTTCTAAATGACTTTGTTAATAAACATAACTGTCGATACTGGAGCGATGTAAATATTCATTTTTCAAAGTTGGAAACACGCAACATCCTGAAACATTAAATGTGTGGGCTGGGATTTACGGTGATAACATAATCGGTCCAGTGTTTATCGATGGGAATTTGCAGTTGCTGGATGAAGTTATTCATCAACTGAAAGTCCACCCCTTACAAAATCAGTTAGATGACAATGGAAACATGTTACTTAACGAAGAAATGCTTCACTTTCACTAAGATGGAACCTACGCACTGTTCATTTCCATTTCGACAATGGTTGAACCGAATTTTTCCTGCGCATTCGATAGGTAGAAGTGGAACAGCTGAGTGGCCGGCAAGATCTGTTGATCTTACACCATTGGACCTTTTTTTGTGGAACATTTAAACATTTAAAAATATTTGGCATATTAATATTGTTAATATTTGCTTAGTTATATAAATTGTATTTCTTGTTTAAATATATTGTTCCTTATTTTAGTGAATAGACTTAAATTTCTGTATTTTTTTATTTTGTGATTTGCTACAGAAATTAAGACCCTACCATCAAAATTATAAAATTAAATTATTTTTTTTTATATAAAATTAAATCAAAAACATTAAAGTTCTTTTTTATTCCAAATTTTACTCAAAATATTGTTGGTTTTCATTCTATAGTAAAACTTACTCAAAACCTTGAACATTCTTTATAAAATAATTGTATATTTTTTTTGATTAAACGAAATTAATAGAGGTATGTTAAAATGGTATAGAACACAACAAAATAATAAAGATATAATGCATTTAAAATCTTGAGTATTTTCTTTCGGTTTAGGGGAAGTAAAAATACAGATTTAAAATTACGTATAAATTCAGGCGTTATTTTATTTATTTATGTCTTTAATTTACCTCATTTACAAAGAAATAAATATAAATAAAATAAAATAAAGGCGAACGATTATAGTCTTGAGACTTTCCCTAACATTATATTATTCGAAATATAATTTTATGAGTTAGGATTACAGTTTTAAGAACAAGAAGGGTTGCAGGGAAAATAAATTTCTATTTTGTTTGTTTTCGGTAATTGACTCGTAAAATCATACTGTAATTGACGTATTAACCCTCTTCATCACCGTCAACTTAGTTCAATGAAAGCCAAACTTTATTCCTCTGAACGTTTACCTTTTTTTTTAAAAAAAAAATCTTTTTTACTTTTTCTCCTCTTTTCTGTTGTGTTTTTAATAAGGTTTATTACTTCCTTTTGATTTCTCTTTTCTCAGTTCTTTTCAGCCAAATATTCATTTAGTCTTATTCTGCCTATATAATCATACATATATACTTACCTCATATATTCTTGTCTTTATTATTCATTAAATATAATTTTTATTTAATTTGCAAGTATTTAATATAAATATTAATAAACAAATAAAATATTTATTGCCTATACAAATTAATGTATCCTGCTAATTATGGCCGCTGCTACACTTAAATTACTCAATTTAAATACCGTGTTATATACTAAAAATAATATTGTCTTCAAGAAAATAATATATTTAAGTTTATATTTAAAATTCTAATTCTATATCATAAAATTTAGACATCAATCCAAAAATTCATATTTAAATGTATTTTCACAGTTATTAAATAGGTTGCAATGAAATGTTATTGCATCTACGCGGCTTCATATTTTCTTTTGTTTTTTGTAGTGTCGAGTTTATTTAAAATCTTTCTAGATTATCCGCTAGGATCGAAGTGGTTTGTTTGTTCACTGGCTTCCTTGTTAGATCGCTGTTTACCACTGGGTCCGGAATAAATGTGCTTATCATGATCTAAGTTGAATCTTCGTAATCATCGAAGTGACATTCAGACATATTTTGAATTACTAAAGGATTTAAAAAACCACTAAGTTATTTTTAACCTGGACGATAGTAAGTTCAAGTTTTTATGTTCTTCTTGTATTTATGTGATTACAGCTAGAAAAATTTAATATTTATTACTATATTAAGTATAAAATATAACTAATCTAAAAAATATTTACAAAATAATACAAAAAAATATAACTACTTCTGTAATAAATTTATCAAAAATTATCTAAAGAAAAAACTGAATAAAAGGGAGAAGATTAAAACGCTACTCTACCAACCTTCTTGCAGAGTAACGTTTTATTTGTTCATTTTTTCATGTAGTACGTTCCGAGTTTGATTCCAATCAAGCATGACATTTTCCATACGCAACAAAATTTCCACCCCATGGCTTCATGTTATAGACATGTATTAAATTAATTATCTATAAAAAAAAAGTCAAATTATATTATTGAATCTTATTATACGGTTAATTTTATTTTAGGGTTCGATTTACATGACTATTCAGTTACACTCTGACGATCTCCGTACCGGAGTGTTAACGCCTTTTCCTATCATATGTCGGATTTGAAATTTTTTATATCCTTCAATTTCAATCACAAAAAAAATGGTAGGGTAGGTTCATTTGGGAGAAGGCCTGTATTAACCAGAAAGGGAATAAAATATATACGTATCTGATACTATATTTTCACACGACTGCCCAAAACGTATTATAATTTATTTAGGATGTAGGTACGTATATATGTTTGTTTTACCGTAGCAGCTCAACGACCAAACCGATTTAGATGTATGACCTCGCATTGGAAACCTTACGTTACCGGGAGTGTTATAGGTTATGTAAATAAACACACACACACACACACACACACACACACACACACAAAAGAAGATTTGCCGGTTCAAGAACAAACTTTAATGAATTGACTTTAATGATTCAAATCAATTGAATCAATAATATTACAAAAGTGGTATAATTGAATTTGTGTTTAATAAAATAAAATTAAACAAACTTAGAAAATTTCTGTTTAATAATAATGGGCTTTCCTTGCATGTGAGGCTAGAATGGCGATGTGATGCAAGCACCTCGTGCGGGACTTCACCAATTATCACCATCAACCGGTAACAAACGGGGTGCCCCTGGGGGGCTGTTTTGGAGGTTCTCTGCAAAAAAATTATCCGATTTTCAAAATTCAAACGGCGGTGTTTGCTAATATAAAACAAAATCACGATAGAACCAAACCAGAACAAAAATTAACTGATATACTCAGATATGGACCTTACTTACAAGACTGCCCAAAAAGGAGTGCAATGTATTTAGGATGTATGTATGTTTGTTCAACCATAGCAGTTCAATGGCTGAACCGATTTATATGTATGACCCCGCATTGGAAGCTTTACATTACTAAGAGTGTTATAGGCTATAAATATGTAAATGTATTAATATGTGTGTGTGTGTGTGTGTGTGTGTGTGTGTGTGCGCGCGTGTGTGTGTGTGTGTGTGTGTGTGACTGTGTGTGTGTGTGTGTGTATAAAAATGTGTTTAAATAAATTTTGAAAAATCGAAAAAAATTTTTTACTATATACAAAATTGTAATCCGTATACTCTATAATTATCCTATATTAGTAATGTTTATTTATCCCACATTAAGAGCAATGCTTGTCAGCAATATTTTTTTTTTGGCAGTCATGTATTTTAATTCTTAATATGTATTTCTTATTTAGATTATTTACGTTTAAATAAATCGTTAAAGACGACTATTTTACTATTTTTGATCACTATTTTCTCAAACTGCACTTTATAATAAATTTATAAATAAACTTAAAACAGACATGAAAGTCCAATTTATTTTACGGACTAAATTTAGTGACTAGAATAATGTACAGGTAATAATGTATAAATAATAACAATTAAAGCTAATTTACAAAAATATAAAAACAATGCATTTTGAGAAAAAAAAGCTTAAACCAGCAAATATTATCATACTTCTAAGTAATTAATAAAAAAATGTGATTTAAATCAACCTATAAAATCAAAACAAAAAGAAATTAATGAAAGTTTTTATATCAACTTATATTATAAAATTCATATTTCAACAACAAAATATTTGTTGGAATTATCTAATAAGAAATTATCTGAAATTCAATTACGTGCAATAAAAAGTCGAAAAAATACAATGAAAACCAATAATAATAAACAAAAGAATAATTACGTGTATCAATATAAAAAAATATTATCGAGAAAATAAAGAAACTGGAATTAAAAAATGGAAGCAGGCAGAGTAACACGATTTTCATGAAAAGAAACAAGTAACGAATGTGGTAGAGTCTATTACGAATTGTACATAGAAAAATAATACTCATATCAAGAGAAAAAACTTATAGATTTCCCAGAGGAAAATATAAAAAATAAACCGAAAAAACTACTTGAAGTATGGAAAAAGCAGAAAAATAAATATCCTTTCTTACACCGATCTGAAAATAAATTATACTTGGCTATTATTAAAAAATAGTTTTTTAAATTTAAAATTTATGTAGCCTATACTTTTTCATTAGACAAATAAAAAATCGTTGTGAAAAATTAGCAGTGAGTGATTTGAAAGTTCGTCAGATATTTCAATCCAAAACTTGAAAATTAATATTCAAACAGAATTTTTCCCGAACATAAATTCTGATTTTATTACACTTGTAAATATATTTCTTAAAATTATAATCCGTTATTGTTATTTCTTTTGTTCAATTAAATATATCAACTGTTATTTTTACGTGTAGCAGTGTTTATTTTTAGTGCTGTTTACTTGATATATTTTTGAAAAAAGTGGTTGTGCAGATTACTGTTGGCTCGTAACAAAATTTCAATTAAAAAAAATATTGTGTAAGGTATTTTTATTTATACATCAATTAGGTCTTTCTATTTTTTTTTTTAATCGTTCGGCCGAGTTAACCTATATGCCATAAGAAAATATAAACAGGGATCATCCTGACCCCGTAGGGGAAGACACCTTCCATGTGGCAGTTTCGGTAGTTACGCCATCCCATCCGTACCTAGCCCTTATCGGCATTACCGGAGGTCATCTTCAGAACTTCGGTAAAAAGCACCTCTCGGCTTTGTTCTTGTCCCATTCAGGATGTCACCGATGCGAATGCCTCATGTGATATTCCCATCAGTGTACTACTAGTAAATAAACCCTTTAAAACAAGACAAATGTATGTCGAGTTATTAACAAGACATTAATGTGAAGGGACTGAAATTTAAACGCAACTACCTACCTACCCGATAGCTTAGAAGTCGAGTTCAACACGCAACCATAACATAACACAAAACAAGAAGTAGTCTTCGTCCTCATAAATTGGTATTTTTTGCATTCGTAAATTACATAGTATGCGTAATCTAGTTGTCCAAAATCTTGACACACACCTGAATCCACTAGGCTCGCTGAAGTCTGTCTCGGTAGACGTCATGACCAGAAAGAGATTTCGTCACGTACTTGTTAGGGTAAACCCAAGAGGCGCCTCGCAAACCAACAACATCTGGAAAAAGATCTAGCAGAGGTATGCGCACCTCTACCCAACCCATCTGGCTTGACATGTCGTTTTAAATCACGATTTTTTCTGAAATCAATTCACCTGACTTCCTAGCAACATAACGCTGCTGCTTTTCTGATGAAGTTAAATCTATCGATTTCACGCCAGCAATCACCAAGATTGCCTCTTGTGAAATTGTACGGTAACCTCCCGTTACCGTTAGTAATATAAGGCATTGAACTCTTAAAAATATATCCCAATAGCATTTAAGTTTTAGCCTATCCACCCAAACAGGCACCGCATATAGCATAATTACCTCGTTTAAGCCCTTTTTTTTTTCACTAGTTGGTTTCCATGGCATTTCTCCTGCCACTACATCATTCGGTCGCCGTAAAGCATAAGACCGAATGTCTGTGCCACAAACGGCTACTGAGCGTCGAATCAGTTAAGCAACCAGTCTTAACTAGCTCCTGGAGCTAACCTAATTGCGTGAGTGAACTAAGCGTGGTGCCACTCGCTTTGTGTCCCACCGCTCACTTGTCATATATTACTAAAAAATAAAAATGGATAGGCGCAACCCGTTAATTAATAAAATGTTTATGACACTCAATAAATTAATTTACATCGTCAAGACAGCAATCCGCTGCCAATCCTAGGTCGCTGAATGCCAGCAAGTACCAGTCCACCATATTAAAGTGCTTGAGCTTTATTGGCTGGTGGTCAGCCATCACTCTCGGGTAGCTTCCCACAGAAGTACGGTAAGAGTAATTTTTCTCCAAAAAACTACTGATGCCGATTGAACAATGCAACGACATCAAGGAACACCCATACGGTCCGACAATGAGGCTCTCGCCACATTGACTCGCCGCTTATGAGGAGCCAATTTGCCCCTTGACCTATAAGGTTCAGAGCGGCCTGAGTTCTGGTCTCCCCAAGAGCTGGGGAGTCGAACATCATGTGTCCGTTTGATTGGACCTCTCCGCAGACGTACAGCTCATCAGCTACCAGGCGGAATCAAAACGAAATATTGGTTGAAGTTTGCGTGGTTGGAGAGCACCTGGGCACCCGTTGTATTAAAAACAAAGGAGAGGCATACCATCTCCCCAAGTCCTGTATAAATCTATACAACGACCATCCCTTAGTCGTGGCGTGCCTTTCTTGCTGCCGAGAATCCATCGCGTGGCTATAAAGCCTCCTTTGAAGGCAACAGTTGCCCATCTCCTGATGTTTGAAATTTAGAATTCAGAAACTTATTTCCGCTCCGGTACTGGCCCGGCCTGTAACCGCATCCCAAATATCTAGGCCTGCTTGCCTCTTTGCAATTTCCACATGGCTGCGTGAACTTTCACTACTAAATCAATTGGGAGAGCCTTTCCCAGTACGGTGGTAGGAGGTTGTTTTAAAAACACCAGTGCACATAATTAAAGCTCTGTGCTGGACACTCCTTAAATTTTGAAGAGGTGCTCTATTCATATCCAACCTATGCGCCCAAATGGGCGCCGCGTAAAGGGTCATGCTTTCAAAAACACCTCGGTACACTATGTACATTTAATGGCCCGCCGCTACTTGCTTAATGTGGTTGCTAAACAGCAACTTCTCATCAAACAAAACTCCTAGGTACTTATGAACTCTAACTCGGCTGATTACACAGCCTTTATACTTAATGTGTGGGTTCCGACTGTACGATAACTTGTTTGCACCCTGAGAAGCATGTACTTCGTCTTGGGCATATAAATCTTTAAATTTTGCATGTCCATCCAGTCCTCTGCGGTTGACAAAGCCGCATGCGCTCGATCTTCTAGCTGCCGTTGTGAGTTACCATGAACTAATAGGAGATAGTCATCGGCGAAAACCTGGGCCGTAACCACTTCTGGGAATGTCAATTCCAGAAATCCGTCAAAGACCAGATTCCACAGCAAGGGACAAAAAACGGAACTCTGTGGGCTCCCCTTGATGATGGATTTTACCACAACTAGGTGCACATCTTTAAACACAGCCGTGCGGTTAGACAAATATCCACGTACTACGGCCTGTAGAGCTACGGGAACATTGCGGCGTTCCCACTCATAGAGGACAGAACTCCAACACAAGGAAGGAATTCTGCCTTATATAGAACGCCATTATATAAAATACTCATACTCTTAAAATAAAGACCCAAATCAGGATTGACCACTCTCGAATAAGAAAGAAGGAACGACAGGCCTTCGCCGCTAAACAGGGATCAGCTGACAGCTGATCTGAATGATGATTTTAAGACATCGTCATGCGGGAATTGTTTACAAAACTCTCTCAACCTAACACGAGAGTTTGGCTGAGCATAATGTGCCTGTATCTCGTAGAAATAGGATGCCACATATTCGGAACAATGCGTCTGATGACTTACCTTCGCCGAATAGATTTGATAACCCGTTTGAGGATACAAGAGCTAATATTAGCCATAAGGCTAATATCAGATCTCTGCCAATATTCCTTTATAGAAAAACTGACTTAATACAATTATATGAACTACTTGAAACGGTAATATGAAAGGAAGATTATAGTGTGCTGCTGGTCGGTGCTAACCAACTTCGTGCTTCAAAGAACTTCGGGGTAATCCAGAAAATTATAGACTTGGTTCGTGAGCAAAAACTAATCACACATACGTTCCCTAAGAAGTATGAAAGGGTTTTTTGGGCGGTGATCAGGAATTTAGACTACTATAAATTGACATGATCAAGAAGGAAATTGACATGGGGATAGGGTGCGAAGCATAATGAATCCTCGTCACAGACCAACAAAGGATCAGATATCAACGATCTTTGTGAACCTCAAACTCAAGAGATTAATAGGAAAAAAAAGAGAGAGAGAATAATAGAGATATTTTTGGCTTAAAATACAATTCAATGACGGAGGTGCTGGAGGTAGGCAAATAAGGAAATACTCAAAAAAGGCTTCAGGCGTTGAGTAGATGACACGTAAAATGCTAGTTGCGCTCCCGTTCAAGGTCATGAAGTACATTACCCACATTTCCAATGGCATTCTTCGGAACATCGTACTTTCGATCAGAATGGAAGGTCTCACAAGTAGTAATGACTCCAAATTTAGGTAAAACCTCACACGACACATCTTCCTACAGACCAGTAAGTCTTTCACCGAATTTGTCAAAATTATTTTAGAAGCTATTTCTTAGGAGACTGTGGCCAAACTTAGTGCGAGAAAATTTTATTTCGGATCATCAGTTTGGTTTCAGAAGTGGACTTTCTACCGTTGAACAGACGCATAGGACAGTGAATGTCATCACCAAGTGCCTGGAAGAAAAGAAGTTCTGCTCAGCGGTCTTCTTAAATATTCTAGACATTTGACAAGGTCTGACTTCCTCGACTGCTCTATAAGCTAAAACACAGCCTTCCTCAATCTTTCTATTCACTCTTGCGGAACTACCTCAATGGGCGTTTTTCCCAGGTCAGGTGGAACGACAAGATATCTTAATTCTTTTAGATTAGATTGGGATTTCCTCAAGGCTATGTTTTGGGACCAGTCCTGTACTCAATTTTCACTGCAGATCTTCTAGTTACGAAGTTTGTAACCATTACCTCATTTGCTGATGACACAGCCATTCTGGCTTTTGATGAAAACTCTCAGGGAAGCTTTAATCGGCGTTAGACATGATTGCGAGCTCTTAGCAAACTAATGAATAAAAGTAAATCTCAATAAATCGAGTCATATCATGATTGCGTTAAGGAGGGATGGCTGTCCCCGGGTCAACCTAGATGGCGTTTTCATCCCGCATTCTGACCAAGTATGGTATCTCGGGCTCCGCCTTGACTGTCGCTTGACATGGAAGAACCGCGTAAAAAAGAAGAGCGAACATGTAAATATCAGCTTTATTCGTTACTACGTAGGAATTCACATTTGCTGCTCTCTATATAATATTATAATTATATTAATTCTTAACAATAATAATTATTTATTTATTTATAATAAAAGTCAACAACATACTCTCAGTGTCAACAATATTAAACACAAACAGAATTACCACTATTTCTAATAATAGAAACATGTTACCCTACATCGTAACTTCTCTTATATTAAAAATCATAATCTTCTTTTATCACAATTAGTTTATTTACAATGGGTTCCAAGAAAGAACCATAAATAAATAAAATTAAACAATCGCTTGATGAGGGGTTTCCATTGAATCCATTAAATCAATAACGTAAGTAATGTTTAATATATAAATAACCATAATAGTTACGTTTCCCATTTATAGAATTGTTCTTATACTGTTTTAAGTGATAATGAAGTAAAATTATTGGCACAAGAATAAAGGTGGCATTACGTATAAGACTCCAATGTACTAAATCGATTGATTCTTAACTATTGTATGTGTCTAAGTATGTGTGTAAAAAAAAAAAATTATCCTGAAACTCAAAATGTGTATTATCCATTTGATATATTGATAAAGGAATATATTTTAAAATACGAACATATTAATTTTTATTCCTCATTAACATTTTAAAGATTTTTTATATTTTCATTTTTTATGATTGACTGGAAATAAAAATATATTTTGTAGTTTAATCTAAACGATATCAGCTTTAGAAACAAGATCATATTCTTCTAACGAAAAAATATCGTAGTTGGCTTGGGCAATGATAATATAAAAACTTTGTGGGATATTAGACATAAGCTAAAAAACTCGAAAGTTGAAACTCTGTGTTGGAGTTTCGAGAAGGCACCCCCCAGTTGTGGTAGTTGAACGTTGACCCGAATGCATTCGTACTACTTTTCCGTTCGTTATGGTAATTTTTATCTTTTTTTTCTTTTCCATTTCTAATCTGTAGAATTTTTTTCCATTTCATATCTTTATTTCAATATGAAACGTAATAGTTTTATTTTTGCTTTAAATTTATTTAAAAGGAATAACTATTGAAATTTAGTTTATGAAAATGTAATTAATAATTAAATTACTAGTTCTGATTTAATTTCTAATTATCTAAATTATATATTACTATTTTATTTTAACTTCCCTGGTTGCATAACTTTATCCGGCGAAGCCGGAAAAGACATGAAGTATGCAAATAAAGATGTGTGCAAAGAATTATTCTACCTTTTAGTAAAATTTTGAGATATGGGACCGTTTGTGCTCTTTTGATCAATTTTGACCAATTTCAAGCAAAATTATACATCTTTAATTACCTGTATTTTAAGTCATCGTACAAAATTCATAAACATCGGTTAATCCATTCTGAAGATATCAAACAAAACGAGAAAAAACAAAGTTTATTATCCTTCATATCAGAATGAATTGGCCCAGGTACTTAACCATACTGATAAATGAATGTAATTGATTCTTCTAATTAGTACAAGGATGTGACAATTTGTGTGTCATCCCAACCTCTGTAGGGGGAAGACAGCCGACTTGTGACGATTCCGATCGCTATATCAAACCCCCCGTTTCTAGCCCTGATGGGGATTATCGGAGGTCGTTTTTTGACCCTCTAACTGATTACATCTTACAGTAATAACAATTTGTTTGTCAGAGTGAATGTGTCAACGTGAAACGATAAAAAAGAAAAGTAGTTAATCTTTTTAAGTTAAATGGAAGTGCGACGTGAATGTGACTCGCCGAGAATAAGTGGCGGTGACCAGACTCAGAATCGGTCACACACGAATAAAAAATTCATATTTATTAACCGGCAAATGTGCGGTGTTTGTAATAAGAGTTTACAGACAAGCATCTAATGGAATAGTGTACTACATATGAGGACCTCAGAATGAGGTTCGGTCTGATATTCTGTATTGTTATTTTGGTGTTTTTAAATATAATGTAAGGACCCTTTACAACCATACATATGACGAACTTAGTGGTGATTTAAACCCTATTTTAAAAAAATGTGACGAGAGGTAATGACCGTAGAAGTCCATTTAACTAAAGAAAAAAAAATAATAGAAATAATAATAAATTAACAAGTGAACTAATATTTACTATAAGTTATGAAAAATATATATGAAAAGTGGAGGATAATTATTTTATTTAAATCAGAACATCTGCATCAATTCACCACTGTAAATTGGTAAGTTAAATTTTTTATTACTATTTCTGTATATATGGTTTTAAATTTCTACCATCCTTTCCAGCTTTTGTCGGCAACCATGGGAGCCTAACTGAAGAGAACTACATTATTTCTAACAATTTTTTTAAACGATGACTGGCAATTTTCATTACTGATTATGTTTCACACACTCACACACACACACACACACACACACACACACACACACACACACACACACACACACACACACACACACACACACACACATATATATATATATATATATAAATGTAAATTTATTATTATATTATTTTTTATACCTGTTATCTTATTATATTTTAGGTTTATAGCAAATTTCTGTTAATTAATTTTTTTTTCACAAATGCTTATTTTACTGACGTTGATCTGTTTGGTAACTTCCTGTTCCAATGGCAATGAAGAGATAAATTATTATAGTATAGTATCATTTTAGTATAAACTGAATCGAATTCTTCGGCTAACGCCAAATATGCTTGCATTTTTAAAAAAAAATTATAATTGTGTGTTTAAGTTTTATACTTGCATGTGTTTCATTAGATTAAAGCTTCGCTACACTAATTTGAGGGCTAGAAGATGTCCGCCGATTAAACCAATCATGGCTAGAAAAGGAGGTGGCGGTGTGGAAACCGGAAATGTCACAAGGCGGGTTTTCTTCTCCCTCGGAGGGCAATTGAAATGTACTACACTAAATACTTTTGGAAGTTGGTCATCTGTATATTTTCTATTTATAATATTTTTAGGATACTTATTATATGCACACTTCGTACTACAGGTAGGAGATAACTATTTCTTAAACTATTTATATAAAATTTAAGAATTAATTAATACTGTTATAAAAGTATGTTCCCGATAAATATTAGGCATTATCTCATTTGTTTAATTTTGAGTTCAAAAACTATCTGTAGCTCATGTCTGTTGCTTTTGTTTCCACGATTAGGCAAAAATTAATTATTATATTTATTAATAAAAAATAATCTTTATGTATAATATTTTTGTAGAAATAACTTAATGTATAAATAGCCTCCTTCATAAAGTTAAAAAGAATAAAAATAAAAATTAACAACTAATTATAAACAAGAAAATATTATTTTATTATAACTATAATAAGCAGTTAAGTAATAAAAATTTTTATCATTATTTTTCGTTAACAGTACCGCAAACAAACATCAAAACCCACTACAATTACTACGAACTACCACTTACGCCAATATTACCTACAATAAATTAAATAAAATTAATATTATAAACAAAACGATGTTTTTTAGTTTGCTTACCTTCAAAATAATTTTCTTAGTTTAAATGGAGAGTGGTGGCAGGAAATCTATTTTATAAAACGTGCGCTATATGAAATCTCGTATTTACCAAGTAATTTCATTTCCACTTCTGGAGAAACCTGAAAAAAAAATTTTCATAAGTTTTTGGTGTTGTCGACGAATGCATACTTCTGTGCAAGAACACACACACACACACACACACACATATATATACACACACACACACACACATGAGACATAACATCATAATTTATATTTAAACATAAAATTAAAATATTTGTAATTTTTTAATTTCCTAGTTATGATTTTTAAGTCATATATTGTAAACTTTTATCTTCCAGGTAAATTCAAAGCTGATGCTTTGCCGGGTTAGGCTTGAGATAGCTAATGCCGAAAGCCAAAAAATTATTTATTCATGCAACAATTAAATAAAGAAATTAATTATGTGTAATTAATTTCTGATTATATTTAATTGATCAGATTTTATTCATTTATCTATACAGGTTTACGTCCACTTTTAGTTATCGATAGATGAAAATGAATTTTTTAGCATGTGAAAAAGTCATACCTGAAAGGCCGAGTCGCTACCAATCCGCCGCAGAGATCGGCAGATTTATTAATTGCAGTTTAAAATCTCGGTATTGCGACATCCATATTTTAACGAGGGAAGTAAAATAAATGATTGGTAAAATATTGACAGTCCTTGACAGGATTTCACTCGAAATACGTAATCTAGAAACAAATTTCGGGACGAATATCAATATTTGGTGTAAGAAAAATAATACTCGACCAGTTTAAAAATCAAATTACCTATGTTTTATTTTTGACCTGTATATTAACTATTTCTGTTACTGGAATCAACAGCTGTTAACAAAAAATAAGCAGTTTTTAAATATAGTCCGTGATGACACTTTTTTGTTCAGTATTTAGTGTGCATAACAGTCAGCCTAATTACAGTTTGTAGTTGTTTCATCTTATGTTGTCTCGGACTAACCAGCCCTAAGATAGCAACGTTAAATGAACTAGATAATTGGATTTCTGTTTAGTTTGGACAAATAACGTATTGGTAACCCTATATTATCTCCTCTAACGACTTAAGATAAATATCCTCTTCATAGAACATTTAATTAATTAAAGATAATAAAAGTAATAATTTCTCAACATTAATTCTTCTTACTCACGGACTAACGGGGGGCTTGTTATGTATACGTTCGTTCGCGCGCGCGCATTCTTATTTTTAAATGTATATTTTAACAGGTAATCGGTGTTGTTTTAGTAACATAGTTTATAATAAATTTTCAACAAAATTTCAAAAATATAAAATTGATAAATACATTGATAACATATCGTAACGTATTAAAAATACGTTTTTCTTATTTTAGGCTCTTCAGAACAACTCATAATGAAACATAAATAAATTGTAATTTCCTACAAAGAAAATAAGAATGATTTTATTGAAAAATTTTATTTTATTTCCAAACATAGTTTATTGCGGTACAAAATGTATTTACGTGCAAGAAATATTGTTAGACTGAAAATATTTCTCTTACCCTTTCATATGTTGGGCACCCATATTTTTATCCGGACTTATCGTTGGGATAAATATGTCGTCTAGAAAATGTTGGCTATGACCTTGGATTTCTTGGAGCATTCGAATATGTTCCCTACTTTATATTACATCTTAAATTATATAAATATATTGTTTAAATTTTTTTCAGTATATAAAATATATTGTTATACAACAAAAACTATTGTAAAAAGTACAAAATTGTTATATTCTTATTTAAGATAATAATTACAAGAACATCACAGACATATTCGTACATGTATTCTTACATACTACATATAAATTTATATCCACAATGATATATGAAACCATAACTGTACATAATACTAAGATGTGATTCTTCTATACACAACATCGGCTTTTAGAATAGGTTTAGTTGCTAATTTAAAATTACCGAATTACAAACTAAGTTACTGTTCATTTATAAAAAAAGTAAGTACTTATAATCTTCCGTAATTCAGAGTAAAAAAAAAAACCGTATAATTTTTCTATAATTTTATCCACCGTACACCTAATCACGAAATAAATAAAAATCAAAATCGAATTCAATACATAAAATGTATACATTTAATACACATTTTACTCACGCGAAATATTTTTTTGTCTCACAAATCATGTACGTATAATCGCTTCCGATTAAGGAACCACAAGTAAATTGTATTAAAAAAAGCACGTGAAGAAGGGTTTCTTTCAACACTCCTTATGAACAGTGTATACATAAATAAACATAGTTATTATAAGCAATATATTTATTATAATATTTTTATAAAAGCACAAACGTGTTGTCCTGTGGTCAAGTGTTAAAAATTCTTTCTCACTCAATAAGGCATTTTTGGATCCACCAGATCCATCATCAGTTGTTAAGATACTACAGTCAACAAAACATTGAGGTAATTGATCACTAAGACCAAGATTATTTTAAAATTATATAAACGAAAACACATAGAATAGTGAACGTTTAAAATAAAGGAAAATATGCTATTGTATATAAACCGGTGAATAAGATTTCGAGGAACAAAAGTTTAATACTTGAGGAAGGCTGCGTTTCAAATTATGGAGAAGACCAGGCAGTCAGACGTTGTCAATGATCTGCTACACATCCAAGAAGACTGCTGAGCAGAATCTCCTTTTTTCTACGCACTGTATTATGACATTAACAGATCTGTGCGATTTCTCAACGGTAGAATGCTTCTCTTTGAATCCAGATTGATAATACGGAATAATGTTTTTCTGTTCCAATCACAACCACAGCCTTTGAAGAATCAGTCACTCAAATAATTTCGATAGAATCGGCAGGTGGCTTATTGGCCTATAGGAAGGAAGACATCTCGTGCATAGATTTACCCGGCTTTAGAATCATAATTACTTGAGACACTTTCCATTCTGATTGGAAGTACGGCTTTCGAAGGATACTGAAGAGATCAGTAATGTTTTTGATGGCTTTGAAAGAGAGCACGACTAACACCTTTTGAATAAATACATCAAAACCTGGTTATTTTCTTGAGAGTTTCCCTGTTTGATAACCCATAACCCCTAGTTGAGATAGTCCTAATCGGAAAGCTTAAAGGCTTTTTCCAAGACGTAATCTACTTCCTTATCATCTGGACTCCCTCCTTCGTGTAGGAAAATTGTCTAATAAGATGTGTAGTAAACAGGTTCGTTTTTTGTCGGTCACTCCTGAACCATGATCCATCAGACGGTTTCAGTAGAATGAGTGGTGGTTTAAATCGTTAAAAAACCCAAGTGGGAAAGATTCTCCATATAATCTTTGAAAATCTCATTCATTGTTCAGTTTAATGTAAATATGAACACTCTCTTGTCTTTCTTCTTTATGTAAAACACATGAAGTATTTAATTTAGTTGTCTCATCACCAGCTGGTAGTTTTGTAATATTTTTTTATTAATTTTTTCTATTGTTCATTGTAATTTAACATCATGAACTGTTAAAATACACTTTTCATATTTCTTTTGTACAACAATATAATATAAAAAGATAATCATATCTTCAATGTAATAATTATTGCAGTTCATTTAAACATATAATCACTGAGTTATTAAGTGAAAGTGAATCAGTGACACCAAAGTTACCTAAAAACATTTTACCATTCATCATTATCCTCAGCAATCTTTTCAACCTGCGCGCTACCCTATTTAAGAATGTTCTGTCCTCGGGACTCCTGTAGCATTGCCACTTCCTCCTTAGTGGTCTCTTTTATATCAATAAGTCTCACAACCTCTCTCTGATAGTCCACGACTTTCCTTCCCTCATATCTCTTCTCAGCTTTTGATCACCAGGCTCCCTTTCGCATGATCGACGTCTAATATTATCCCGTAATCGATACATCAAATCACTTCAATGGAGCCGATTCAACTAGCTCCTCTTCAGTGCAGCTCAGATATAAGTTTCATTCCGTTCTGTTGTTGTGAATGACAGGCTTTTTCTTACCATCGTCATACATCAGGTGAGTAGATCAGGCGATCGGTCCGAACTGTAATCGTAACTATTTCAAACATAGTGGTGTAGATAGACTACAAACCCGAAATGACGTAGAAGTCTACTAAGTCCGGTATTTTAGTTGGGTCGCGAGTAAGTAGGTTGTAACCCTGAGACCACATTGAGATCTAAGATTGAGAATATAGTTCCTTAACGCTCCACGTCGAAGGGTTGAAAGCTGAGACCCCCATACAGAATGTTTCGCGTTCCAGACCTCCCTGTGATAAACCAGGAACCTAAAACTCCTATTTAATTGAATAGGAAGTATATATTGTAGGATAGCTTATTCAGTAATTTTACTTGATTTTTGACATTTTTTGTTCTACCACCTTTCTTTTTTGACTCAATATAAGCAAAACAATCACATTTACAATAACTAATGATTAATTCTTAATGTGATGAATGAAATGCACTTTAATTGGATGACTTGTTCCATACATTTATCTGCTTTAATTTTTTAAACCCAAATTTCAGTCAGTTTCATGAAAATTAAAAAGTATCTGACGGTTGGATAACCCAGCAATGGAAAATTTACTACGTTAACGAAAGATACACCTGCTAAAGGTAATTGTTTTTTAAACTGTGCTTCTGGAAATAATGCAGAAAATAATTTTAGTATCTTATAATGTATATTAATTATTTATAATAACATATACAACATAAACAAATTACACACACACACACACACACACACACAGAGAGAGAGAGAGAGAGAGAGAGAGAGAGAGAGAGAGAGAGAGAGAGAGAGAGAGAGAGAGAGAGAGAGAGAGAGAGAGAGAGAGAGAGAGAGAGAGAGAGAGAGAGAGAGAGAGAGAGAGAGAGAGAGAGAGAGAGAGAGAGAGAGTTAGTGAGTGAGTGAGTGTGAGGGGGCGGGGGAGGGAGAGAGAGAGAGAGAGAGAGAGAGGGTTAGTGAGTGAGTGAGTGTGGGGGGGCGGGGGAGGGAGAGAGAGAGAGAGAGACATACTCCCACACACACACACATATATATTTATATATATATGTTATTTACTCATGAAAATTGTTTTAATTTATTTTGAAACAATCAGCGATAAAAAATTATAACTGAGTGTTTTATCCAAAAATTCCATAAAAATTAGCGAATACTTTATAAAGAAATAAAAATTTTCCCTATGCTGGAAAACTGGAATGAGTTCAAACATATCAATACAGTTTTTATTATCGTAAAAATAGGTTCTCCCATACAATTTGTTTTTTATTGAGCTCTTTCAATTTCAGAGATAGCAATGTTGGCCCAGTTGAAATGAACACTGCATACATACGAGAGCGTATTATATACTCGTATATTTTGTTATTTTATTTAATTGCTTTAATAACTCAACTAAAGATAATTTAGAAAAATTATTTCGAGTTCGTTACACAATTCATACTTACTTTTTACTATTTTTGAAAACATATAGATATGTAAATTGGTTTCTTTCTTCCTTTTTATTTGTTAAAATTTTGGTCAATTTCCAATATACAAATGATACGTTTGTAAATAACATGCTGGTTTTGTGAACGTTAAATAAAGAGGTTTACATTTAATTTCAATATTACTTCATACAACAGCTACAAAACCAGCAGTAGCGAAATAAAGTTGTCTACATTTTATTGATTTTTACATTAAAACCACCACTTATTATTTAACTCAGTGTATATGATAAAATGTTTATTAAACGAAATAAAATGAACACTTAACGTTGTTTATTGCCGTAAGTGTACCGAGAGTATGTAAATATCTAATCAAATAAAAGCGTAATTACTCAATAGAGTCAGACTAAATCATAATAAACCATCGATTCGAATAACTACAAAATTTTTATAATACGAGCAGCTCAACCAGCCAAATCTAATATAAAATCTCTCCAAAAAACTATGTTTAATTTCGAAAAGAAAATTAAATATCAATCCTGATTACGTGAAATGTTTATATTTTTTTCAGTCCTTTATTATTTTTCATTTATTCTTTGATTTTTTATTTTATTAGAAGATTTTTGGCTTATTACTTCTCCTAGGAGGAAGTTAATGTATGTGGTTTATTTTAATATAACTCTTAAATCCAGAAAATTTGCACCATTTTAATTAGATGAGTTTTAAATAATTCGTCTCAATAGCAAAAATTACATTTATGTATAAAAAGAACATGAATTTTTAGAGGAAAAATGATGACAGAAAACACTATTTTCTATTAAAAAAGGGCAAAGCTCTTTGTAACTCAACTGGAATACTAATTAAAACTGCTTAATTAAAAACCAATTTTAAATAAAATCTGTATTTTGTTTCCTTTACAATATTGTGCATGATAAATAATTATAAGAAATAATAATAACAGTAGCAAATATATATACACATAATCCCGTATATATATAAATATATAATATATATATATATATATATATATATATATATAAAAGTGAACTAATGGCCATAGATCCTCTGGTAATAGAGCACATTACGGTAAACAATCAGAAAATTAAAATAGTAAAACAATTTAAATATCTAGGGGAAATAATAACTTATAATTTAAATGAAAAAGTGACATGGCAAAACAGGACAAATAAAATGATTAAATCCCAAAAATTAACTTGGTCAACTTATAACAAAAAATGCCTTTCGACTAAAACAAAACTTAAACATTATAAACTGTAGGTCAGCCAGAAGTCACCTACGGAAGCGAAACCCTTTTCAAAATCACTCAGAAAAACTGAATTGATAAAATTCTGAAAATAGAGAGGAGAATTATCAGAACGTGTATCAATAAAAAACACCAAAAAGAAGGCCAATGGTGGATTGTGCCAAATGAGGTGGTGTATCGAGAAATAGAGCCTGTTACTGATACTATGCGGAAAAAAAGATTCTCTTTCTTTGGTCATCTCATAAGGAGACCGGAAACAAGACTGTCAAGAAATATCATTGAAATGCTCTGGTTCCAAAAGCTAGAAGTAGGATGGATCAAAGAAATTAAAGAAGATATGAAAGAATTGGGAATTTCCCTGACTGACCTATAGAAAAATTACAAAGCTAAAAGACAAAAACATTAGATTTAAACAAAAGACAGACAAACGACAAAATACAACGAAGAGGGTGTTTACAGATGAAGAAAAGAAAGCAAGATGTGAACGGATGAAGAAATACTGGGGAGCTCGGAAGAGTAAAATAATACGCTTTTCTCAGAAAAGATATAACTAAAATTGACTTAAGTGGTCCCATGTTGGCGGTTAAAGGATAATAATAATATATATATATATATACGGGATGAAAATGTATTAATAACAAATACATTTAGTTATTATTTATAAAATCAATAAAAAAGAATTTGAATGCGAACAGGAAATTTTAAATCGTTTTAAATTTAATCCCTGAAATAACTGGGGGAAAATATCCTAAATTGCATTGAAAAAACAAGCTACGTATTAACAATGAATGAATAAACGTAAGGTAAATATTCATTTTAGTATACGAAAAAAAATTATAATTAATTCATTTTTATAAAATAATAAATTCATTTAAACCTTATCAAGCTGTGTAATAAGTGATACTAGGTAGCTACCAATTTTTAAAAATATAGGAATAGCATTGTTCAATATTTATGAAGTTATTTTCACGTAATCAACGTAACAGTATATGTGCGTGATTGAATAAAACCTTTATTCTGCAAGAAAAAATAATACGTTTTAAAGCATGTGATCGTAGAAAATAAAAATACAAAAATTGTATCAGAAAAAAAAACAGAATTTAATCTCTGTACTGAACAAACTATCAGTTCAAGTGTTAAGAAAAGTAACTGGGTTGTTCAAGTGAAAAATTAAAAAAAAAACACACTGTTGATTTAAATTGATTTATTCATAAACATTTCCTTTACATTATGAAGTCTTTTCCCAAAGATTTACGAGTCATAACTTGTAAATTCCGGATTTATTGTTTTATCGCGGAAAAAGCTTGACACTAGTACTCTTTTTAATTACTTAAATTGTTAAGGTATTTGTTCCTCATATGGTTTTCCAAATTCTGGAACAAGTAAAAATCTGTTGGTGAGAGTTCTAGAAAATGTCCGGGTTGAGACTTATCTCCCATTCAATTTTCACTATTTCGTTGTGAGTCGTCTTTGCCGTTTGAGGTCGTGCGTGATGAAAAAACAAAACTTTCTTCTTGTTTACCATTGCTGATTATTTTCTTTTTCCTTCAAAAGTCTTCGTGAACTCTTTCCAGAAACTGTAAGCAATGGCAGATAGTTTTTGTCATCCTTAAAACTCTATATGAATGATTTCAGCTACAGATTCAGAATACTTCAAAATATATTTTTAGGTCAATTGCACTTTTGTTTATATGTAAAGAGTTATTTGACTTGTTTCTATATACACAAAAGCTTTACTCTTTTAATTTTATTACATGTTCCATTTCTCATCAACGTTAAAGTGAAGAATATTTTACTAAAGTAAAGATCAGTTTTTGACTGAATGAGATAAATGGATATTGTGAGCCGTTTGAGCTTGTTCTCAGCTTTCAAATTACGGTGAACCCTTTTGTTTAACTTCTATCTCTTTCTTAATGAAGATTTTCTTTATTATCATTAAAACTTTCTGTGCCGTTGATCTGTCAATTTTTAATTCATCTTGATTACCGGCCTCAAATCCTCGTCATTAAAAGAAAGTGGTCTTCCATATCGAGATATTTTTCAAAACTCTTATCTCTTAAAGAAAAATTTTGGTACAAATTTTAAGCATTTCGTTGCTTTATTGCATCTCCTCCAAACGCCATACAAATATTTTGAGAGGCCTCTGACAGGTTAGAATAATCTCTTGGATGGTCACCAACAATCTGTTTTTAGCTAACGATATTGGAGGTGTAAGGAAATTCTTACTTTGGTGTTTATTGTTTATAAGTGGTTGTAAACAACAACAATTACAATTGTTGTAAACGACAATTATAGCTGTTTATCGTTCATACATATAAGGGGTAAATCAGAAAAATTCCTATAATTGTCACCTCAAGAATCAGCAAGACCTTTCTGGGTATCCATTATTTGATTACTCATAAGTTAACCAAAATTCTATGGAATCACGCCAGCGAATGGAATACCACTGTGCAAATATGGATGGATACATATCATTCAGAAAGATATAAACCAATATAATTGTACTATATATATATATATATATATATATATATATATATATATACAAATCATAAAGTAAACTTACTATCAATATTAATTATTTAAATTTAAATAAAATATGATTAAAAAAAGGAAAAATTGTTTTAAAAATATGCATAATCTTTTACAATTCATTTTTCCTACTAATAATCTAAGGAAAATAAAATAAAACGGAAATGAAAATTCAAAAAGGAAAAAAAATAGTATAGGTTTTAAGACATAAAATTGTACGAAATTTACGTAATTTTATTCGTAAATAATTTAATTTATAGTAAAAAGATTTACTTATTTTTAAACACCTATTAATTCATTTTGGTGTTGTATTATACGGATGGGTTCAATCTTGGATAATATTTTTATTTTTTTTTTTTTTGAGCTATTTAGGGTCATCGACTACTTTGGGCATTAGCCCCATCAAACTTAAAAAAAAAAAAAAAAAAAAGGTTCAATTATTCACATTCTTATGAATCAAAAATGTTCAAAAGTTTACGTTCTTCTAACTTCGAATCCAGAATATTACTTTCTAGGCTTTCCTTTCGGCCATCCTTTCTTGCGTTTCTCCATTCTTCTGACGGCCTCAACCTCTGATAACAGCGTATCTGAGGCCTCAGACATGGCATCGTCTTCCTCTCTTTCGGATGCCAGTGACGTTCTGCGGCTGACGTCAGTTGATGAAAGTTTCGTCGGTGCTGTTAACAACATCTTTGCTAGGGAATCTAAACTAATAAGCGATGCAGTTTCCGCGGCGGATGAGCTGGACTCTATCTCTACTGCAGTACTGGGTCCAGCTGAAATAGATGCTCTCACCGACGCTGATCTTTGCGCTTTTGGAGGCGCTATTGGTACAGGTTTTATATTCTCTACGTCTGGTGGTTTCTCAATAGTAACTTGCACCTCTATTTCCGTAGATTCAGATTTTCTTGTCACAATTTCTTTAAGCTTGTGACTAGACGACGGAGTGATCCGTTTCTCTTTGCTAGATAAGTCAAGATTTTTTTATTCTTACTTCAGTTGGTGGCTTAGTTTAGCCGCCAGGTTTAGCCGGTGATTTAAACTGTGCTGGTGCGTCTCTCATGTCAACGGCGTCAGACGGAGAGTGAGCCTTCTCATGTTTAGTTTGTTCCATCCGATGAGTCGACTCAATCTTTGAATCAATGATTCTTTCAATCATCGTCGCAAGACTTGGAGCCACCGTGTTAAGCAACTGCTCCACGTTAATTTTAGATGTGGAAGGGGCAGCCGCTGCTTCTGCGTAAGATGTCGATGGTCGTGGTGTACGCTGATTAACAATTTTCTTCGCTTCAGGATAACTGACCTTCTGAAGCGT
Source organism: Lycorma delicatula (assembly GCF_047948215.1). Taxonomy (NCBI): domain Eukaryota; kingdom Metazoa; phylum Arthropoda; class Insecta; order Hemiptera; family Fulgoridae; genus Lycorma; species Lycorma delicatula. The sequence continues at coordinate 127,563,768 of NC_134457.1, forward strand.
TTTAACTTCCTGAATCGCTGTTCCTAATTTATATGTAGGGCAGTTTCTTGAACGACAATTGTGATGCCCTTTACAGTTAACGCAGGTTGGAGGGTCTTTACATGGGTCACCCTCATGTGTTTTTTCTTCCCATATACATATTTCCTGCGCTTCACATCTTGCTGCTGTGTGTCCGAATCGTTGGCACTTAAAACATCTCATCGGCTGCGGAATAAATGCTCGTACATCAAGCCGATGGATGCCAGCTCGTACCTTTTCAGGAAGATTCGGCCTATTAAATGTCAAAACATGTGAGGCCAAAGGAAGAATCTCACCATTTCTTCTCATAGTAAGTCTGCGACACTGAGTCACTCCCTGACTCGACATTTCTTGTACAATTTCTTCTTCTGTACAATTAAGAAGATCGCGACAAACAACAACTCCTCTGGATGAGTTCAGTGTGCTATGCGGTTGATCAGAAACCGCAAATCACCAATCTTCTTCAACGCCTGGACTTTCTGGCTTTGCACGTCGTTGATAGTTTTGACGTGCAATCCATTAAAAGTCTTTCGAATTTCTTTAACGGGACCACCAGCACAATTTGTAATTTATTTTGCGATTAAGAATGGACTAACTTTTTGGAAGTTTCCATTCTCCTTTGTAATAATGAAAAATCTTGGCTTAGGTACACTATAGCCAAATAAGCTTTTACGTAAATCTTTACTGATTCTATCAGCATCTTTCTTGATTTTGTCACACTCTTTGCTCTTTTTCCTCTTCGCTTGTGGCGAATCGGAGGATTCTAAACGAGGGTGTTTACGTGCACCCTCTGCCACGTTTGATTGTTCAATATTCATGAACGGTTGATCCCTTCTGTAGCAAGGCTAGCCGCCGGGGTACACCCCCACTCCAGGGCTACTAACCTTAGAGGTCCGATCCGGTACTCCGGTGGAACCGGCATATGTCCTGGCAGAGAGCGGATGCGCAGTCTCTGCACTGACTCCAGGCTCCTACTCACCGAAGTTTTCAGAGCTCCCATGCACCGACATACATGGGCACCATTGCTACATACTTGCCATCGCAGGGGGCACGTGGACAACGGAAGGGTCTCCGTTACACCTGCAATAACGTTGACCCTGGCCGCCACATCGCCAGCTCTAAGAATGGTATGAGTCCATTTCCAAAATCGTTTATTATTCCATTTCCTGCAGGTAGCAGGAAAAAATCTAGTCCGTTTAGTGACCTGAAGTTGGAAACAGGTCAAACGTAAAAAAGCATAACCGAGGAATTAACTCGGAACCCCGTTAGCCAGCTATATGTAATGTACGTAAGTACAGCTGTTGCCGCCCTGGATGTGGAACATAGATGTTGTGTTCCGGACGTGGGGATTATCTACCTCAGGGCGATAATAATATTATTACCAATAATGTATCGCTTCCAAAAGAAAGGTGTAGGGTACATTAATTTACTTGATATTTTCTCCCACTCCCATTTCTTACCGTTGTGACGCATTTAAAGTATCTGAGTACAAACGATATTAGACCTAGTCTGTTTCCCTTAGAGTAATACGTTCATAAAACACTAGATCCTGTAGTGAACAAAAAAAGATATCATATGTGAAGCCGAGTATCGCCTACATTTTGCTAAGTTAGATGTGTTGATATACGAGGATGTACGAGCATCCTCGTACAAACAGAACACGCTCATGCACACACACACACACACACACACACACACACACACACACACACACACACACACACACACACACACGCGCGCGCACACACATTAGAAGAATTTTGAAATCAGATTATGTCAAAATTTGATGATGTCATTGTAGATCTCTTAATTACGACTAACGCTTATATAATTGAACTTTTATTGTTGTTGGATATTACAATTATTTTTATATTCTTCAATTTAATTATTTATCAATGAATCAGATATTATAAAGAAATTTAATAACTTATTTGTTTAAATATTTACTAAATATTTAACCAATAATTCCATTTTATGATTTCTACCTGCTAAGCTAATCTAATTTCTATCTTTGTGTTATACGTATCATGTCTCCTGGAAAAGGTGCAACAGTCCTTATAGATCATGTACAGATAATGTTTTGTACAACTAGAAACTCAAACTCAATAAAATGTCAATTTTCGTCTCGTTTCACGTCTGTATCTGTGATCTGAATATTTGACACTAAATGTTTTATTCATTTAACATCTCAGTAAGATCAGATCGCAATGAATATTCCATCAAATCTAGTTATTCATCGTAAATGAACAAATGCGTTTTATAATTATTTGTCATAATAAAACTTTTGTAATCTTTTTTTAAAATAATTTTCTTTTCTTTGAGAAATAACTGTACTAAAGAGGCTTATAAATTGCTTTTTTAATAGGAATAAAATATAATAAATAATAAGGTGAAATTATGTACGTATATAAATTATATCTTATATGTATTATAAGATTATACCATCGTAAAGGTTTTATAGATGAATTACGTAGAGATAAATTGATACTTTTTAACAATTACTAGTTCAGTTAAACCAATATTAATCGAAAGGTAAAATAAACTCTTTTATACCTGAAAATCTTTATACACACTTCTTTACCACAAAATAAAAAATATAGGCATTTCATGATATTGTATTTAATTGATATATATAAAATTAATACTATTTAATTAAAATCTTACGTTAGAAATGCTGTAAAAAATATTAATTACTAAAGCCTAACATTGTTTAAGAATAAATACTTTTTACGTTCTTGTTTAATTAAATGGTTCTCCTTCATGAGTGTATTTCATTTATATAGCGGTAAAGTGAAGCTTGTTTTTGTATACATGTGTAGGCTGGGTTAAATTTAAGTACTTCACTGAAGCTGGTTATATTGCGTGAGATAATTGTTGCTCCCACTCCACAAATAGGCTACATATGTTCAGTAAGAAAATTATAGACATATATTATTTAATTACAATAAAATACATTTTCAAAAAACAACAAAAAACTCTACATTATTGTTACTTATTTCATGAAATAAGTAAAAATACCCATAATATTCAGTTACGGCAATCGTGAGATAAATTATTCAAGTCATAATATTTGTAAAAACATATCGAATATAACAGGAAAAATACTACTGAGTTATAAAAAAAATAATACGCTTAAATTAGTTGGAAAAAAGAATATTAAATATAGACCCTTGAGTGAGAATGATAAATAGATATTGAAATAAAATGACAAACATAAAGTTCAATAACGAATTAAAAAATACTAAAAGTTTATAGATATACTTTAGCTTTCCTTTTTAGTATATTTTTTGATTGTCAGTTTTTGCTTTATAGATAAAACAGATCGCAAATTGCATTAATGCTTCGTAAGTAGTAATTGTAGTAATTATTTATCATTTTATTTATTTACTGGTTCATGTATATTTTTATTTAATTCTAGTATGCGTATATGATGATCAATGTATGCTATCTAATTATGAATTTTTTGATTAGTGAAATGCTCATATAATCGTAGATTTTATTTCTTTAAAAACATGTTTTTAGCCTCTCCTTTTTATACACTTGATCTTTTATTTTAACAAGTTAAATTTATATAAGTTAACATATTACTACTAACAATCCCCTAAAAAAGATGGTTCAATCCATTAATTTGGGGTAATAATTTTTTCTGCATTATTACTGATCACTTATTTCAAAACAAAACAGTGATAGTTTTGTTTGCATCAACAATACTTTGTGTACCAACCTGTCAACGTTACAGTTCTCCGTATGTAACGCAAATTCCTTCATATTATTCCTTCTCTATTGCCCTAATCCAATCAAATAAGATTTTTTCAGAACAAAAGTATTTACATGTATAAGCTGGTACGATTGGTAGTACATTTATACCATCTAAGAAATACCTTTCTGTGTGAAACTAATTGGCAGGGTAAACCCTCATTCTGAGGCTTTTAACCACAGTTCACAACTTTGTAGAACCACCTAATTTTTTGAAACATTAGATGCCAAAACATTGCAGGGACTCCTGTTTTCTACAAACCATAAGCTGATCAGTCCTTCCTTATTCCGATCTACGATAAAACAATAACAGCAGATCCCAGGTTGTGGGCTTAAAAAATAAACAGTCATTAGTCTAAATGCAAGTATTTTCAAAAGCCGTATTACTACTAGCGAAAGTAGAATCGTTCCAATTCTTACTCAATAAAATAATATTGTGATTTTAAGGCTAACTAAAGCTTTTCAAAAAGAGATTTTTTTTTCAGTCTACCCTCCGGGCCGGATCCACAACAAAGCAAAGCACAGCCCAGGGGGTTGTCTGCTCAAATGGGCCTCCCCGTCCGCCGGCCATAAGTCTAGTCCAACAGGTCAGCCCGCCGATTAGATCTTTTTATAGCCTGCGTCTAACCCCTATAGTGGGGTATCGTTTCTGGATCCCACTCCAGAAACGATATACGGGACTCGGTCTTGACGCCAATGCCTCTAGTGAGAGTACTCTGTATAGGGGACTCATACCGGGTCTTGCTCTTTTTCGTGAAGGGATGACGGATTTCCAGTGCCTCATCAATAAATACACAGACGAACGGCAGCTACGAAGGGGGCTGTCCCTTAACCTCTCACCGCCCTATCCTCCCTGGCTTTGTGCTGGAGTATCCTTGTGACAAAGTCAGTTACCGCACGGAACTACTCTGCCCCTGACAACATACAGTTTATGATTGTGTTAACTGTAAGGAGCCCAGTCACCAATTTACAGCAGTCACGTTCAGCAGCTCACTACCGGCAGCCGAACACGACGTGTTCCGGTGCATCGAGTTTTCCGCAAAAAAGAAAAAAGGGGTCGTCAGCTCTCCTCCTGGCATGTAAGTATACGCGAAACACGCCGTGTCCAGATAAAAATTTGGTCAACCAGTATATCCCTCACCAAATCTACGGTTGACCCAAGGCTCGACCTGCCGGATTAGGTGATGTATCCATCGTCCCGTGGAGAACAGGTCCCACCGGACCTGCCATTGTCGGAACAACCACCTGTGCATATCACTCCCGTCAGATCTTCCAATAATCCCAATCCTCATCCCGGCTAATTGTTTAAATGGAGAGATAGCCGCAATGACTAAGACTGCCTCAGTCGAAACTGAAGAGTATACCGAAACGATTCGGATGGCAATCCGCCTCTGTACACCCTCCAGTACCCGCCGGTTTCGATCGCACCCCAGAGCTTTTGACCAAAAAATGACCCCATATAATAGTACAGAATTGATCACATGGCCGTAAAACTTCCTTTTGGATGACCAGGGGCTGGCCACGTTGCCCAGGAATTACTCAGTGTCTGTACCATCGCACCGGCATGATCAGATGTCTCTCGCATGTGTACGGAAAACGCATGTTGTCGGTCAAGCCATACCCCCAAATATTTTACCGACTCCACCTGGGGTACTAAGGCTCCGCCAACCGTGATCTGGATTGGAGAAAGAGAACGCCTGCTCGCTAGACAGGTGAATGATGTCTTCTTAGGAGACAAGGTTAGCCCCCTCTCCATCAACCAGTGCTGCACTAGATTTGTAGCTACACTGGCCGCTGTCGCTATATCGTATTAGGAAGATTATATAGTGTGAACCGAACCAACCTGTCACTTTAACGGGAGCTTGGATTTCTTCATTGCTAAGGGCTAGTAAAATCATATTTGTACTCCATGCACTAGATTATTAAGGTGCTTTTGTTAATATGACTAATTGTGATTCACAATAACCAGTGATCGTTCTAATGGTTAGGATATTTAAATTTAACTTTTTGTAGTTCGTAATTTTTCTTTATTGATCATCATAAAACATACAGTCTATCATCGTAGACTATATGTTTCATGATTACCGGATTACAAGATTAGCTATTTATTTTTTTTATTAAATTTATGAAATTAATTTTTTATTTAATTAAGTTTAACATTTTAATTAGTAATAATGGAAAGTCTAATAAAGTAATTAAACATATTTACCTTATCTCGATTTTCTAAGTTTTCCCATTATTAATTTCATAACTTAATTATTTAACTTTGAAAAACAATTAGTAAATAGATAATATATATATATAATTATCATTACAATTAGTATAAATGTACTTAAAAAAAATCTATTGTAATTAAACTAGTTAATGTTTGTTGCTAATAAAAAATGAATTATATTTTAGAATGTAATTTTTAAAACGTAAGGTTTGTTTAATTACCAAGTTATGACTATTCGGTAATTTTATAACACGTATAAATAATTTACTAATAACATATTTAGAGTTACGAAGTTTTAGAGATATTTTTTTATATCCTTTATTATATGAAATGGCCCTGTTGTTCAATGTGTTTTTAAGTGAGTGAACTAATAATATCCGTATCAGATGTTCTAGCGTCTGTTTTACTTTACATTTCAAGAACAGTCTAACCTTCAATCACGAAAAAAATTGATGTGGTAGTTTTTATAACTATGGAGCTGATTCTATTAAATATAAAAAGAAACCACCATATAACAGTTAAAAAATCCTATATCACCAGATTTATCCAGTTTTATTATGTTCTTAATTTCTAGCTTAAGAAAAAATTAAAACTGTAAGAAACACTAGCTACCACAGAAAAAATTAAATACACATATTTATGTATTAACAAAAATTATTCCCTACCCATAAGAACTGGAGTTTAATTATTTTTTCATATTTAAAATTTCGGATTTAAACCTTAATATAGAATCTTCAAAATTAGTTTTCGTTAAGTTAAATGTTATTAGAGAGAAATTAGTTCTTATAGCTAAATAAGAACTAATCCGGGGTCAGGGTTAAATTTCCCTAAAAGTTATAAATATTTTTCCTTATTCTATAGATTGGATGGCAGAGATTGTCCTCCAGTATTCCTTACATTACCTTCAATCCCTCATATTGATATATTCGAATATCCTCTTAAACCTTATCAAATATTTTGTTCTCAGTCTACCTCTTCTTTTACCTTCTACTAGTATATTTATCTCGAAATTATTGTGTCTATGTATGCCCAACAATCTGATTTCTTCTTTTCTTTCCTGTATAAAAAATGCTAATCTTTCATCAATCTTTCAAGGAACTCCTTGTTTTTAACCTTTTAATACATCACAGGATTATCTTCCATCTCCCCAGTCTCTTTTTAAATGGGTTTCTATTATTCTCATTTAACATATTTCCAATTATTTTTTGTACGATATTCTTGCAGGTGATATTTTCAAATCCGATAGGGCTGCATCCCTCAAATAGCAAATAATAATTATAATTCACTATAAAGTTTTGTTACATTCATATTCTATATAAAAAGCATATTTTTGTTGTTTCTGAGACAATAATAAATTTAGAATTGGGAAATATATAAAGTTTATATATTTCCCAATATATAAAGTTTAGAATTTCCCAATTCTAAACTTTATATAAATTGAATATTTTCTTCTAAATAGGCTAATATTTTATCTTGTTTCGTGGTGTTTCTATTTTTTAAATTAATAAGGAGTTTTATCTTCATTGTCACGGACTTTATGAAATTGTTTTCAAGTAAAATGTTAACGCTCACAAACAGTGACTCCCTAGGTTTGAATTAGCTAGATATTTTATCGCGGAGTTTCATTAAAGATTGGGTTAATGTACCACCTTTGCCTGCTGATTTTGTTGAGCTAAGATTTCGAATTAACACCGCAGCTGCAGTGGTAACCCCGACTTGCTGGCTACAGTCTGGAATGAAATCGACTTAAGATGGGATGTAAGTCGTATTACAAGTTGAAGCCATATTGTACCAAAGTGAATGTTAGATGACAAACTTGGTCTGTTTTTCTTTTTCTGTGATGTGTGTTTTTCTTTTATTTAACTAAACAAATTTTCATATGCTTTTAAAGTTGCAAAGTCCCAGTATTTTTTTAATCACTCAATATTTAAGATAATAATATTAATAAATCTTTGTATCTAGTATTAATATTACATTGTAAAATATGTTTGGTATATAATATATATATATATAAATCTTATTACAAAAGTGTGATGTCACTTTTTTATAGATTTCATTACTATGAAAAAATAATTATATATGAATAAAAAGAGTATCCAACTACACTTAATACAGGTAATTAGGGTCATGGAGTGGGTTAATCGTAACTACTGAAATTTTAATGCAATCTGCAACTACTAATCGAATTCACAAGAGGAATGAAATATGTGATAACTATAATCTACGATTAATAAACAATCTATTATTAATTAAAATTATAATATTGTTGAAATATGAATTTCAACAATTTTAGTTTATAATATTAGTTAATTTTTTCTATTTCTAATTCAAGGTTTTTTAAAACTGTATTCTCATTATCGTTATTTTTTTACTGTTTGATATTGCGTAAAGATATTAAAGTTAGTTCATATTATTTTATGTTATATAACAATATATCACGCTTTTAATAATATAAGAATTAGGTCAATTAAAAAAGAAAAAAAGAAAGATAAATTTCAAGAGGATAAGTGGATGCAAGAAAAGTGGATGAATTGTGTGTAGTGGAACGGAGATGAGCTGTTATATTACAACCCAGTAGAAAAGTGGTAGATGGTCGTTATATTAGCGACATCGTCTAAGCTCAGGGTAAAAAGTGACAACATTTCTCCATCCCTTAATCCGTTCAAATCGAAAAGGCACGATCATCCTTCTTCACTCTTCTTGCTATCTGTTACTTAAATTCAAACAAGACAAGTTTGTTGTCCCGTTAAGAGTAATACTTTGTTGAAATTGGAGATTTTAGTATTGTTTTCAAAAACTTTCTGCATCTGTATTAAATATCTACTTAATATATGTAAAACGATTAGCTTAAAACCTTAAAGATTTTTCCTCACATTTCTCTGGTTATAACTTAAATTATTATTATCGTTAAAATTACTATTGTTTTTTTCAAATTTAGCGGTGACCAGGAAACCCATTTACTGATTTACAATAATGTAAGGTAAAAAAAAGATAACCCGAATTTCAATGGGTACAGTTTTCATTTGTGCCCAGAGTGCAACAATTGGTTAAAACTTTGAACAAGGTTTTCTGCGAAAATACTTTAAATTTCCGTTTATTAGTCGCGTGCAAATAAATTCTATTTTAAAATGCATCATTTCATCACTTAACATAAATTTAAAAAATAATCCGTTTGAGGTGAATGGTGCCGCATCACACTTGTAAAAAAAATATATATCATAAAACTGTCATAAAATAAATTCATTAGTGATGAAACTATATGAAATGGTTTTCTAGAAAAATGTTAACTCACAAAAATTTAATAGCTAAAACAATAAATAACAATACATAACTAAAACAATAAATAACCAAATCAATAAACACACAACAAATACATTATAGTAGATTTTAGTTAATAATACTAGCAAACAGCCGGCTTAAAATAAGTCAACGTAATTAGTTGTAGACTTAGAACAGTCAATCCTAAAATAAAGTTTTTTTTTCTTTTTTATTTGCCCCGGCCTCCACTTAAGCATAAACTCAACTCCGAGGGGTGCCAGTGTATCAAACTACCTGAGCAGTAAGCCTGGGCCCGGCTTTGTTGATCCCAAGGCCCCACCATGGCAGCCGGGCTCAGTCTTTCGCGCCATGCTTCTAGTGAGAAGACCTCCCTAAAATAAAGTTTTTGAATACTTCTTATCACCAAAAAATAACTAATTTTTTATTCTGTTTATTCTTCTAAATTTTCTATGTGTGATATCCCGACGGAAAATTTACAGACTACTCTTTTTTGTTGAAATAAATATAACAGAAGTTGCTTATTTGAGTATGCTACTTTTATGTCTCTTTCGTCGACTGCAAGGTGGAATGGAGAATTTTATTTGACAAAAAAAGGTGCGCCTCTTAACTGCATAACTGTACGGAATCGGTTAAATGATATTTTTCCCAATCAATGGATCGTTTGTCATGTTCGATAACACAGCTCGTTTATGGTGACCTTCAAAATCATCCGCTGTGACCCCATGTGGTTTTTTCCTTTGAGTTTTATAAAGGATTTTGTGTGTGTCCCCGCTACTTACTGATCTACAAGATTTGAGGAACATGTTAAAAAAACAGCTATCGTTTCTATTACACCAAACTGATTAGAGTGTGGAATGAAATCTCATCTAGGTTGGATGTGTGTTACGTGTTGAAAGGTATTCACGTTAAACGCTTGTAAGGAAAAATTAAAAGAATTACTCTTTCACTTTATTTATGATTTATTTTTGTAAGTCAAATTTAAGAAATAGCAAATAGCTTTATCCCCGATATGCTCTTTTGCATGTGTGTGCATACGAGTATATATGGCAATCACGACAGGGAATTGGATTGATATGCTCTTTAAATATTTACAGTACTTAGAAAGCGTATGTTAATACTTAAAATAATAATATTTAAATTATAATAACTAAAAATATCATAAGTCTATGACAACGAGAATAATTTATCATTAATAAATAAAATGATAAAAAGTAACTTGCTAATAAGTAAGCATACTGATGAAATTCCACATCAACATTGAGTAATACAGTTTACGAAAATTAGTAACGGATATAATGACCACACAGGTATTCTTCGTATGGATTCAGTAACGCATTCTTATATAGGCCTGGATTGTTTTCATTAATTGCAAAACACAGCTTAAATATAATATTATCAATTTGTGAGTAGTATGTTACAAGTAAATTATAAAACAAGTTTCAAAGGTTTACTGAAGACGAATTGAAACCGATTAAAAATAGAGTTAAAATTTTATTCCATTTATCTTATAACTGATTCAAAATTGATTTGTCAAAAAATACACATCGATTCTTCATAGCGTGCACATCCTTTTAGTTAAAAAAATAAATTATATACATATATATATATATATATATATATATATATATATATATATATATATATTATTTGAAATTAACTAATAAAATTCGATATAATAGTTCCCAAAAAATTAAGGCGGAAAATTTTGATCCCAAGTGCAATATTTAAAAATATTTCCCAACAAAAATCGGATTTGAATAATTAATGTTTTATTGTAAGTTAGCTTATATGATTTAAATTTATCTTGAACATCTAAAAGAAATTGCCTTCTTGCGTGATCTTAAGAAAAACAGACAAAAATAGAAAGATAAATAGTTACAGGAATTTTAAATTGATAGTATTTATCTTAGTTTCGTGAAAAATTGTCACGTAACCGTTTTATGTACATAGAAAGTGAAAATTTTATACAATAGCGAAAAACATCTATAACAATGGCATTTTACACCAAATTCGAGAGTGCACCAATAATAATAGATAACTACAATTTTAATTATAATTAATGGATTTTTATATATAATTTTTTCTTATAACTAAAAATACTGTAAATAAAACCAAATAAATTAGTTAATACTGTTCTCAACCAGTAATGTTAAATCGAATAATTCAGTTAGAAATGTAATAACTAGTATGTATTTTCTCTCAACTTTAAAGTTGTAGTAAACATTATATATTCCCAATTACAGTTCATATTGATTGTACAGCAAAAAATATTGATTAGTATATTAAGTATTCTAATTTCATGACTACATTTATATAAATACGAATTTGTTCAGTCAAAAGATAGGCATTCCTGTTAGACTGCTGTTAACTGGTAAAAAGATTGTAGTGTATGTGGCTACTGAAATTCATTTAAAAGTAAATTATGATGTTTGAAATCCTACGTACATCCCACAGCTAGGTAGTGCGAGAGTTTTTCATAATTTTTACTTAAAAGTAATAAAAGGGTTTTAGACTTTCATGATTAATAAACTGTCTAAACTTTCTACTCTCCTTGACAATGTAGAATAATTTTACCTATAGATAGGTATTACCCTGCATTTTCATTTCGTTCCTTTTTATTCCATTCCATCAAATTTTAATCGATCAAACTTTTGTTCATAACTTCGTTAGAGGAAACTTTGTTAAATACTAAGGGAAATAAGTTGTTACTGCGTTAATGTAATTCATGATTATTTCCAATAGAGTTTGCCAGTGATCTCTGTGTTTCTACTTTTGATAAGAGATGAATTTAGAAAATTTGTCTATGTAATTTTGTTTCAAAATTTCTAACCGCTTAAAGTGTTTTATAACATTAATTTTAATATTAAAATTTCTATATAAAAAAATCTGATGTGAACACAACATGACTTCCTTGTACGCCTATTAAACTGGATATACAAATTTGTTGCTGCGCTTCATTTAAACTTATTTCATTTGAAAGTGAGATACGATACTCCAATTCTTTAAAAAAGTCCCGGTGGGGATGCCCTACTCGGGGTATCCCCGTTAGAGGCATTGGCATAAAGACCGAGTCCCAGCTCCCGGAGTGGGGACCCAGGGACAGCATAGCCGGGCCTGGTGGCTCCTACTCTGGGCGTTTGAAGCGGGCGCAAAGTGAGATCCGACCGGCGGACTGAGACGTGGAAGCTCGTTAGAGTAAAGAACACTCTCCTGGGCTGTGTGATACTTAAACTGCAGGATCCGGCCCAGGGGTGAAGAAGAAGATAAAGAAAGAAAGAAATTCTTTAATAAGGTGAACAGTTACACAATTGGCTGAAATATTAGTTTTTATTAACATCAAATATTTATACAATAATTAATTCAACAATCTTACATGAAATATTAGGATAGAGTAAAAGTCCCTTTATTACTCGTATAACTAGGGGTGAGTATTATTCCTATCTTCGTGAGTTGCTGATTAACAAAAGTTTCAGATTTCTGGTGTGTCGTATAAATAAAAGTTAATAATAATAATTAAACTATTCCGTTTAGTGAACTCCTGTATACTGGTTACAAATGTTACTTTCGACCTAACGGTGTAAAGTATACAGTTTTTATTATTGGATTACTTTGTGAATAATCAGAAAAGATAAAATGAAAAAATATATCTCAAAAACTACAAGAAGATGAATATGATGAGGAAGAAACTGTTGCAAATAAGAAAGAATAAAAACATTAAGAGAAAATGATAAATATAAAAAGGAAGAAAACATTAAAACCAAGGAATGAATAAAAAGATTAAGAGAGGATGATGAATATAAAGAGGGAGAAAAGTTTAAAACTAGAGAACGTGTACAAGATTAAGATCAGAAGAATTATATCAAGTCAAGGAGCAATTAAATGGTTGGTAACAAAAAACAAAATGATCATCAACTCCGGACTTATTGTCCGAAAATATCACAAGGGTAATGAAATAAAAGATAAGAAATTTTGCAATTTATTAAAGATCGGGCATGTATGCCTCAGTGTATACGTTGTTCTTGTGAGATTCTATTTTTCAGTCATTCTGAAGTTAACTTCAATGTATATAAAATTAAAGAGAAATTCCAGAATAATTAAATAAAATTAAACAGAAATTCCAGAATAATTAAATAAAATTAAACTAGAAAATCCAAAAATACGAGTAATACGACTCTAAATTATAATTTTCAATTAAAATTAAATAATCAGATGTTTCGCCAAATCTATTACATACACACATGTGTAATAATGCCTATTAGGTTGTTCCAGTACCAAAGAAATGTCGTCCTATTTCCTTGACGTGCGCTATGGGAAAAATACTCGAAAAAATGATTCATAATCGACTCGTTTGGGTTTTAGAAAAAGAAAACCTGATATCACCATATCAAGCAGGTTTTCGACAATACCACTCTACCACCGATCAAATGATCAACTTAGAGAATATTATATATAACAGCTTTATTACAAGAAAACATTGTGTCGGAGTCTTCTTTGATCTTCAGAAGGCTTTTGATATGACCTGGCGTCATGGTATAATCCTCCAGATACATGAATGGGGCATTCGTGGCAATCTGCCAGTATCTGCTCAGCAACTATGTTAATGACCGTACCTTCCAAGTACGTGTCAATAATGAATATTCATCTGAAAGAATGTTGGAAAATGGCATACCACAAGGTTCGCCGTTGAGCGGTTCCTTGTTTACCATCGCCATTAATAAATTGATATTAGCCGTTCCAGTAGAAATCAGCAAAAGCGTCTATGTTGATGAGTTGGCAATTGTGTATATAAGCAACAAGACTGCTATGGTGAAGTACAAATTGCAACGAGCGATTAACGCTCTAAATGAAGTTGCAAGGAATAATGGATTCCAATTTTCACCAGAAAAAAACGTGTTCTGTACAATTCTGTAGGAAGGGAATTCCTCATCAAAGTCCTATGTTGAAAATTGGCAATGATCCAATACAATATAAAGACAACGTGAGATTTTTAGGACTAGTATTGGATAAATCCCTTACGTGGGGACTACACATACAGGACTTGAGTGTTAGATGCAAAAAAGCCCTAAACATTATTAAATGTTTATCGAACATTAATTGGGGCTCAGATAAAGAGATATTATTGAGATTGTATAAGGCATTGGTTCAATCAAAACTAGACTACGGATGTATTGTATATTCATCCGCTAGGAAGTCGCATTTAAGAAAGTTAGACGTTATTCACAATAGCGGAATAAGATATGCGACAGGCGCTTTCCGCTTAAGTCCGACGACTAGTCTAATGTCTAAAGCCGTAATACTGCCACTACATTATAGAAGAGAGATCCTTTTGCCTTAGAAAAAGGATCTCTCTAATATTTGCTGCGTATCTTAATACGCAGCAAATATATGGGCTTTTCCTGCCCATATAAATAACAAACTTTTCAACAAACATCCTATGGCTGCATTATACGAACGTCTTGCTACCTATTCCAGACCAGCCGGAATTAGGTACCTCGAATTAAAAAGGAAATACGAAATTGCTATTCCAGAGACACTAGCAATTTCTACTAGAGAAATACCGCCATGGCTTTTGCCAACGGTAAATTCAAGGTTGGATCTCTCTCAGGGAGAATAAAAAAAGAAGCCAGCAGTTATCATCCAACAGGAATTTTTGGCAATCGTCAGTAGTTACGAAGAATAATTTATACTGACGGTTCTAAAACCGAACATGGTGTTGGATGCTCCATATATATAAATGGAGAAGCCCATTGTTGGAAACTGCCAGATATGGCCAGTGTCTACATGGAAGAACTAACTGCCATTCAGCAAGCTCTTCACTACATGGAACATTATTGCGAAGAGAGAGTGCTAATATGTTCCGATTCATTAAGTGCACTTGTTGCAATTCGGAATAAGAACATTAAGGATGTCCTAATTGCAAACATCCTGTCCATTTTGTATGTTCTAAACCAACGAGGACAGCGATGCGTATTTGTATGGACTCCAGGGCATGCTGGTATTACAGGTAATGAAAGCGCAGACGAAGCTGCCAGAAAGGCAACAGTCTGCGATGGTTTGGATGCATTCCTGTAAGAGTGGCCGATGTTAAAAACTGTCTAACGAACATAGTAAGAAACAAATGGAATACTGATTGGAGGAGTTTAAATACAAAATTAAACTCAGTGAAAACTTCTCCATATAAATGGAAAAGCGACTTTAAGTTGACTCGCCGTGAACAAGTAGCTGTGACCAGACTTAGAATCGGTCACACGCGATTGACAAATTCATATTTGTTAACCGGCGAAGAGAGACCAATGTGCGGTATTTGTAATAAAACACTTACAATTAAGCATCTAATAGAAGAGTGTACAATATGTGAGGGGCTCAGAAAGAGGTTCCGTCTAAGAAGTGACATTACTGCTGATATGCATAATAGAAATGAAGAAAAGCATTTTTACACGCCAGTGGACTTCTTAGAAGTCTGTAAAAGTTGGAAAATTTTTAAAGCCGTGTAAAGAATCTCTAAGTGGAATTCATTATGTATATGGGAGTCTCGAAGCGTGGCACGTGTAGTGACGGGAGGTAGCCTCTTGCCTAGGCCATCCTGGCTCGTCTGCATTCAAGAGCAGTGAATCGGGTTGTGTCCAATGATGGCATGGGGGACCCTCAAGGGTAAACTGAGGGCGCGAGGGTATGGGTGGGCATGGTGTATGCCTGTAACCTATTTATAAGGAGGAGTCAACTGCCACGGCGCCCTGACGCGACTGATATGCTGCTCAACGGCGGTTCTGGTCGCCCCGAGGGTGCTTAAACAAACTATAAACGAGACAGGTAGAAGGAAATGGTATTGATAAGTTGTATTTTTAATTTCATGGTCTTTTGAGAACCTTATCTCAAATTTTTATATCGGGGCCCTTTACACCCCGTAAGTGTTGTGTTTGTCTTCGTTGTTTGTGTCTTAATGTTTTTGTGTAGTTTTGAGCTTTTAAATAAAATGTAAGGGCCCTTTATATGACGATCCTGATGGTGATACTAACTTCTTTCTAAGAACGTGACGAGGGCTAATGACCTTAGTAGTCGATGCCCGTAAAAATTCAAGGGAAAAAAATACTACATAAAATTTTATTTCACTTATAACTTCTCAGTTTTTCATATTTTTTTTTTATTGTAATTGTTGAATTAATATTTATTGTTAACTTTTT
The DNA here is from genome assembly GCF_047948215.1 of Lycorma delicatula. Taxonomy (NCBI): domain Eukaryota; kingdom Metazoa; phylum Arthropoda; class Insecta; order Hemiptera; family Fulgoridae; genus Lycorma; species Lycorma delicatula. The sequence goes on from NC_134457.1 coordinate 127,580,217, forward strand.
TTACAATCACGGATAAATAATTAATAGTAAATAAATATACTTAAATTAAAAAAAAGAAGGTAAACAAAAAGGAGATGAAGTCTGATTCGAACCAATGTGCCTTCCGTTGTATGATCCAAACATTTCACTTATTAAATTTTATTTGGCTATAACTCTGGAACCAATTAAAATAAGTACCCTTATGATATATCGTTTAAAAGTACTCAATCAGGGCTTATTACTGCAGTTAAGAAAAAGTAAAAACTCCAGATTTTTGAGGATTTTTAGCTTTTTTGGATACATTTGTTCAGTCGATTGCAACCAAAAGGGGAAGTGAGAAACTAGATATCACACGTCACGCCAAAACTAGTCAAAATGGATTCAGGGATGGTCGAAATGGATATTTCCGTTGAAATCTGAAAACAGAATTTTTTCGCGATCACAATATTTCCTTTATGTAGTACAAGGTTTATCGTCGTGAACCTACATAAAGCAGTACAGAAATTTTGTTTTTTCAGAAAATTATGTTTTCTTTGATATTTCTACTATCTCTGTGCACTTTAATCTAAGTTTGAACCCGTACTGCTTAAGTAAGGTTTTTTGTTATAGTTAAGTTTGCTATCACTATACAGGAGGCTATTTATCCTATATTCATCTTCCTTTTTATTAAATATCAGCACTACTTGTTACTTCTGTTTTTAATGTGAATTTTTTTTAAAGATTTTGCGTGATTTGGAAAGAAAAACTATATTTCCGAATGCACAGTATCATACCTAAACGAGTTTTGTGCCCGAGATCTTCCGAGTAAAAGACTGAGACGCTACCACTCCGTCACAGATTTATTTCTAGGCAATGACTGAATTCTATGGACGTATTTCTAATGGCCCTTTCTTTTTCTTGTTTAGCCTCCGGTAATACTAAGCTATTTAGAATATTAATATTTATAATATTCAGAGGATGAATGAGGATGATACGTATGAGTGCAGTCTTGTACAGTTCTTAGTTCGACTATTCCTGAGATGTGAGGTTAATTGAAACCCAACCACCAAAGAACACCGGTTCCACGATTTAGTATTCAAATCTGTGTAAAAATAAATCACTTTACTAGGACTTGAACGCTGTAACTCTCGACTTCCAAACCAGCTGATTTGGGAAAACGCGATCGCCACTAGAGGGTTACTTGTAATGGCCCACTTAAGGTTTTTAAAACCTTATTACCCATCTTTCTCCAAAACACTTTTTAATTATATCACTTCATGTCTATTAAATCACATTTTTATCTTTCTTTCTATTAAATATATTTCCTTATTTTACATTCAGAGAAAATTATTTATTTGACAGATTAAGAAACAATGAGTATTTTATAACTCGCTTATGCAAAGGTTCTACGTTATTATGACTAAAAAATCTTTATAGAACTATTGTTATTATAAACTTTCCCTAACAATATATTCAACCATATAGGCCTAAAAATAACTGAACGTTTTATACAAACTGTACTTTGTTCTAATATACCATTTAGGTACACACAGCAGTATAGTGAAAGTTTCACCGGTCGTTTAAATTTCATTGAAAACAATTTCGACTGAATGTCCTCTTCTTAGTGTGATGTAATTCCACTTCGTAAAACGAGGTAGGTAACTATTTTTTGTTTGAATTTTTTACAATTATGATACTCTTATTCATTTATTATTAGTTTTTATTTGTATTTATATACATAGGTCTTATATTAAATTTCTTTTATTTAAATTTAAATAGCTTAATATTTATTTTTATAAAAAGTAGAACAAACATAGAAAGCGATAAGTACGAAATATTTATTTAAAATATAATGTACGAGTAAATACAAAAAAAAAATGGTTTACTTTAGAACAATATAAATAGAAAAAATAAAATCTGGTAATTATCACACGGAATTTCATTTCATATTTTTTAAACCTGAATAATTTTGTTTTTGTTTTTATCTTTTTAAAAGTAGATTCTATATTATTCATATAAATTTTCCAAAATAAAATAATACATGTATTTAAACTCAATGGGAATTGAATCGAACGAGAAATCACAACAAAACTTTAGTATTTAGTATATTGAATTCAATATTCAATATCCTGATACTTTTAAAATACATTTTTAAAACTAAAAATTTATAGTATTTAATTATGCTTTATGAATCGTTCATGTAAAAATTATTAATGGTAAAAATTTGAATAATTTTCATATAAAAATTTACATAAAGCTTAAAATTTGTAAATACATACGAACATTTATACCAGCACATGAATAATACAAAAACCATTAGTAATAATAAAAATAAAAACCAAATAAATGCTTAAATGAAGTTCCGTTACAAATACAGTTCGGGAAAAAATATTATATTAAAAAAAATGAATGTATCGTTATATTTCTATCAGTTTGTAAGTTTAATGGTAACACTTTAACGAAAATAGTACCGAAACCGCACAATGAAGAAATTTGAAATTTTCCATACAATAACTTCTATTTACCATAATTTATAAGATTGTAATTGAATGCGGAAAAACAATTAAGCAGAGCATTCAAATATAAAAATACGTAAACAAAAAAAACAACAGTGTACAATAGTTAATAAACAAACCTCATTTTCTAGAAACATTTTTAACCACTAAAAAATGATAGCAACTAGTCACATTTTTATATAAATGAAGTAGTATTTCACTATAATTCATTTGAAAATAAAAAAAGAAGTGAATAATAATTGTTATTATGAAAAAGTTATCTTAAATTACGAATTTAAAATGATTTTCCTGTTTTAACGTTAGATAAATGTGAAAATAAGTGACAGCACATTGACAGATTAAACAAATTTATGTTATTAATAAAAAAAAAGTTTAAAAATTAATAATTTTTACAATTTTATAGAATTGTAACAAAACTAACTTTCTCATTCTTCATTATTTTTCAACCACAGCGTCGAATTAAGGGTTAAAAAAATATTGGTAGTTGTTATTAATAAAAAGAACCGAAATTTAAAGAGGAATTAAAAAGTTATACACTTTTTTACTTTTTACGTTTAATTGAAGTAGTCTTTACTTTTTAAATTACTGATCTTATTTTACATTGTTTTAAATTTATTTGAACTTAAAATGTATTTAGGATTACAAAAGATGCAACCGGAAGAAAAGTTTTGGAAAAAACAAAAATGCAAAAGCTTCGTACCTTACTCAGAAAGGAGTGCAGAGAAAAATAATGTAAACATTGCCAGTTGTCCATGAAACACATATCCAAAGTGCGAGATTACATACTATTTTCTTACTTAGTAAGTAATTCAAGTACTTGAAAAAAGATTTACTGACACACTTGATATTAATCAGATATGAGCTTCAATCGCAGAATTATTATAAATCAAAACGTACTTTTAATTTTTTAAATTGATAATACGAGTAAAAATGTTTCAAAATAAGCCTTGTAAATTAAGATAGATAAATTTATGAAAATTTCCCATTTTAGTTTTAAAATATAATATCAAACTATTTTCTTGATATTCATATAATTCAGTGGATTGAATTTTGAATAATGTAAAAATTATATAGATTTTGCTCTGATTACGATACGATGGAAGTCAAAACGAAATTTTAGGTTAAATTGCTTTTGTTTCCTAGCCAAATCAAGTCACGTAGTAATGATCTAACTATTCCTGAAGTACCCTTCATTTCATACAAAAAGTTTTATTCCCTGATCTGCTCTGCATAATTCCTGTTCTTCATACAAAAATATACATAGCCATTTTATAAGTAAAGTTAGATATCCTCCTTCATCTCCACTCCTTTAATGATTAATAATATTTAATATTATTAAAAATTAAAAAGGTAATATTTATAAATATTAATATTTTATAAAGGTATTACATTCAGCGAAGGGGCATTTAGCAAGCAAAAGACATTTTTTTTATTTCTTCATCCTAATAATAATTGGAATATTTCTTAAAATATGGCTATTCTATTCGATTTTTAAACGCATTTATTATTATTATTATTTTTTTAGAAATATAATCAAATTTTAAATTTTAAAATTTATAAATTTCTTAGGTAATGAAATATTAATTGTTAAAAATGGAAATAAATTCAACGTTTAAGTAATTTCTGTCTGCAGTAGTGCTACGTTTATTGTACTAGACAATTATATTTATACAATAAATTATTTTATATACATACTCTGTTAATATATTTTTACATTCCTCATGCAATTTCTGGTTTTTCAAGTCTGTTAATAAAATTTAGATTTCAAAGTCAACCATTCAGTTTACAATAATTTATTTTTACCTTAATTTTAGTTCATTTTGTGATAATATTTCATTTATTTTATATAATAGAATATTCACTTTAATCCTGTGTTTAACCCTGGGTTAATGTCTTGGAGGTTTGTTTAATATTAATAAACCTCATAAGTTTCCATTAAGTAGGTTAGTACTAGTATAATGCATTGGAACGTTGACGTAAGACTGAACTAGTTTGCATTCTTTTATATAGCATAGAGTTCACTAAGAAAATAACTTGCTCTTATCATGAGATATGGAAAAGGCAGCGGGCCAACATAGTAAAGCGCAAACATTGTGATATCACGTTTTTCCAATAAAAACAGAGTAAACTTGTCAACCACATTGAAAAGCTGATGTTTTTATATTTGGCAGTATGTCGTGAATAATATGTAAATATAACTACATCTAGACCAAATTACGCTTTATATTTCTTAAATACGGTATAGAGTTCTTACTTTGTGAAGTAATTTGTTGTTTTAAAGTATATTATTAATTTACTTATCTATTTCAATAAATATTTCATCATATATATATATATATATATATATATATATATATATATATATATATATATATATAGAATCAGTCAAAGTCTATGACATATGAATTATTTACAAACATTTTTTAATATTTTATAAAATAAGGTGATAATTATAATGCGAAATTAAATGTATAGTTTTTTTGAATTAATGAGTAAATAAATATCAATTGAGATAAAAAGAAGAATGAATAATTATATACAGTAAGAGTAAAACGTAATTTAAATTTTAAATTATCCTTTTTATCTTTACAAATATTGAACTTTATGAAAGAAGTTACTTAAAATACTTAATTAAAACATTTGAATAAATATGAAAGAATTAAATGATGTAAGATAATGTGGAACTAGAAGCTTTGAACTCGATTACAAGGAATTATTCCCGTAAGCCGACTTTAGTCGTTTTGAGTAAACTCGTTTAAACATTAACCTCCCTAACTCTCACTAACCCTAAAAATATTAATCTTTATGTTCGGATTTTCCCATCACTTTTTTTTGTCAAGAATTTAATGAAACCTAAAAATGTTTAAAGGCTTTACTTTGAAATATGAAAAAAATTGATCCACAAATGTTTAATATCGCTTAATATTTTTGTTTTAAATTATTATACTATAATATTAATTTAAAACCAAACTATTTAAAAATTTGGCTACTTTAAAGGTTTCTATTAAATTGAGTTATATTTCGTAATTTTATTGTGAATTTCTTCTACCAAAGGTTCTAAGAATAAAAAAATAAAATAATTTTTAATATTAAAAGTTTATCGTGCAAGCGATATCTAAGTAAAGTATTTCCTAGGAGACACCATTAATGTCCATTTATTGTAAAAAAAAACAAAAATTATTAAAATTTACTCATTCAAAAAGAATCAGTGATATAAACTAATTTTATAATAGGCAAGTAAATATACAAAACGTTTAGTAGTTGAAAGGGGAAGAAATAAAAGTATTACTCTAAAAAAAAAGACACAAAGGCTAAAGTTAGGAGGGAAATAGAATTATATACAGGTTCATAGTCGTAGATTCTTTCCTACAACGTATACTAAACGCGTTATATTTTTGCCAGTGAGTTGATGTAGATATAGCATAATAGGTAAAAAAAAAAAAAAAAAAATCAAAAAAATCAATAAGCGTCTTATTTTGTTTCCTATTTTGTTTTTAATTAACTAATTCAATTTTATTATTACTGTAACTTTTTATTCATAAAAACCAAAAAAATTACCTAAACAAAATGAACTCTTATAGAATTACTTTTATACTTGTGTAATTTACGATTATATGAATGAGAAAAAAAATCATTCTCAAGATGTGTTCCTATTTATTACATGCAAATTATTTTTCATTGTCTTCGTCCGGCTGGGATGCCTCGTACCAATAGTTTCCAACAACAATTTAAGTTGTTGAAAATTTCATTCAGAAATGGTCATATTTTAAAATAAATAAACAGATTTGACATGTTCATTTAAATAAGACGAGAATGAAAGTACTTAGTTTATATTAATTTAAAGTAATCATTATTTCTACTGGGATGAAATGCTGTTTAAAATAATATTTTTGTTATAAAAAATTATGCTTATTCCTTAAAAGAGAGAAATACGGTAAAATAAACTACACAATTTTTTGAGGAAACTATTGTAATTTTCTCATACATAAAGTACCGATTAATTACTTGAGGTGTTAATTTGTTTTCTGCACATCAAGCGAAAATATTTAATTATATTTTGCTCAAAAATATTATTTTATCGTTTATGTAGCAATGGTTATATTTCGTTAATAAAGAATTTCTATTACTCATATTATTAAGACAACACTTAAAATATTTAACTTTTCAAAAAATTCTTCCACGACTGAAATATCTATTACTCTAAATATTTGCTAATAAATGGAAAACGATTTCACTAATAATGCTCAAACTGGATATTACTGAAGAGAAATAGGAAAAAATTATTAATGAAAAAAATAGAAGAGATTAGTAGATTAAAGAGTAGAATAAATAAAAAATTTATAAACTAGAGAATTATAAAAAATTTTAAAAATTTATTTTACAATGAGAAAAGTTTAAGCAATTAATAGATCATATATATTCATATACTTTCATATCCTTTATGATCATATACTTTGTGCCCTTTATTCAAGTGTAATGTCATTAAGGTTAAAAATAAGTGAAAATAGTAGGAGTTTTTCTTAGTTTCTCATAAGTTTTTCAAAAAAATTTCAATAATGAAGTCCAATTTTATTCGTTAAGCGAAAGAAAGAATAAATAAATATTTTAATATACTTTTAAGGTGAGCCTTCATTTCTTATCGTTATTTTAATCCAAAGTTCTGTTGTTATTATTTTGCTTCAAAGGTATCGATAATGATACTAATGTGGTAAAATATAGGCTTCAAACAATGTTTTGCGATATTATCTGATGTAAATGAGTAGTAAGTAAAAAAATTTTATATATACACATATTTTTACACAGAAAATAAATAAGTTGATGGCAGACGAAAATATTACAGTATAAAGGGATTAAATCTTACTCTACTGTTATATAAGATTAGAATCACAAATCCTGTAATGTTCTTCACTACTGTAACAAAGCACTGAGAAAATTCATATGTTAATCCTCTTATAAACGAGTTAACACATTGTAGGTAAAACTCGGTACAGACCTATCTACTAAAACAAGATAGTTCAGAAAAAAATTAGCAAACCATAATAAAAATAATTGAGTGATGTAAATTAATAATTGTAAAAATTTTAACATTTAAGTAATTGAAAGCTTGCAATTAGTAGAATTTAAAAAATTTATTTTCAACCCAAGTTTAATCATCATCGTTCTAACCGTAAATAATGTGCTTTAAGCACTAATTTTATAAAAAACAGCGTTGGTAATTTGATATGGATATAATCTACATATTTCTTCATACGTATCATCCTGTGAAGTAATACCTTACGGTGGTTCTGGAGGCTAAACAGGAAAGAGAGCGGATATAATAATATACACCAGTTTGGAACGACCAAAAAATATTTAAAAATATTATTTTAGTGAATACCTAGACTTCGTCTTCTTTTTATTTTTTGGTAATTAGGATCGATTATTTACTAATATAAATTTATTAAAAATTACAGACTATGAATAATATCTGTTCTGGTTTAAATATTAATTTATATCTCATAATGCACAAAACAGTAGTTATTTTCAAAAAAACTATCTATACAGTTTACTATTTATCTATAAAGATTTTATAAGTAAATTATATTGTAAGCAATTCTTATCTGAAACGTTATAATATTTGTATTTTGTCTCTATAAAATTTTATGTTTAGTCTATTAACCTTATTCTGTGATTTCAATTATTTTTAAATTAATTAATTTTAAAAAGTTGATGTATGGATAATAGATTTACGGTAGAATGATTCTTTGATCTAATAATTTCTATAATAAATTATCTGTTTACTAAAATTTTGTATGAATATTTTGCTTACTCCTAACCAGCGGAGTTATAGAGCTGTTGGCAGAATGTGAAGCAGATGTTTGTTTAGTTAACCAATATATAAAGTTTGATTTTGTTGTTAAAACAAGATTAAAACATGATTTCATTTTTAATTAATAAATAATTATATAAAAATAAAAATAAAAGCTACTTTACGATGGTAAGAAAATTAAAATAATAATGAACAATCTCCGGAACAGAAAAATTCAATTTTCATTTTGTAAATAATCCTTTGTTAAAATAAATTGATTTTATTTTACTAGTTAAACATTTGAACTTTTCGTTCGTTCATTTTGCTTCTGCAGTGTTTTTTAGAATGTCTGCAATTCAATCTTTTTTTTAATGTGTTACATCTTACCTTTCATCAAATGTACCGATATCGATAATTCCTTTTTAAAGTTTTAAAGTAAACTATTTCAGACAACTGGAAAGAAATGTTTTCGAAGCGTAAAGTTATATGATCTCTATTGTCGATTTGACGATATTTTTTTATATTTTATCAACATCCTAGTTTATAATTGAATATGTATATTTAATTCTGTCAATGCAAAATCTAATATTATTCTGATATTTTTAATTTTTTTTTATTAAAACGTCAAATTGCACGAAAAATTTAACGTTAAAAGTAATGCATCTTCCCACACTTAAGACAGAACCTAACTCACGTTTCTTTTTAGTTATTTCTTAACATTACTTTTCTTATTATTATAAGACGCATATTTCTCAATTTTTTTACTTTGAATGAACTGCTTTTTTGTATGGGCCTTCTGTTTTGTAGGAATATTCAAGTTTATAATAATAATAAAAATATAATAATAAATGTAATATTGGTACTGGTTTTTATAAAGTGTACTTGAATAGTATTATAGAACAAATTTATATTGTATCTAGAGATTAATTTTATAGAAGCAGCCACCAATTGAAAAAGGTGTCTAAGGAATTATGTAAGTATTTGGATGAAATTATTTCTTACTTTTTAGCGCATTTTGATGTCTATTGTCACATTGTTGAGTGCCGTAAGAGACTTTGGAAGAAAATAATTGAAAAAAAATTTCTATTATCTTTTAGGGTTCTACACGAAAACTCATCAATTTGTATTATAATGGTAAAACAAACCGGCAAACTAAAGGAAAAAGCTTTAAGATAAATAGAAATACAGTTAAATGGGTAAACTTGTCTAATTTATATCGATAAAAAGTTTTTTAAGATATAGTAACGTAATAACAATTTATACTCGTGTATATTATATATATATATATATATATAAACAATCGAAAGAGGTTTGGCTTACAGTCAGGTAGATGAAACTTTTTAGAAACACTGAATTATTAATGTTTGATTGTATTTGATGGTTATATAGAAAAAGAAGTGAGCTATTTCTAGACAGAACCCTTACACTTATAAATATAGCAAATAATATTTTATTCAATAGATGTAACACCACTTATAAAGAAAAAAAAGAAAGAATGATTTTTATTGCTGGTTATATAGATGGTCCATTTAGAATACTTCAGAAGGATGGTAAAGGATCTTAAAACCAGCTCTTCTGATGATCAGATATATCTGCAGTTGTTACCGATATAAGTTATATGCAATAGGGGTAAAGTTTTCTCACTACGATGCTATTATCACAAAAGTGTGGTAGCTTAACCTCTTACTACGCTATATAAACTAAATCATTGGTAAGTATTTTCTTACCCACTCATCAATAACCGTTCGCGAATTGTAATTTACAAACCAATCTAGGTAATTGAAGTACGTATTGCAGAGACTCATACGAATACAACCGTAAATTTATACTAAAAATCATTAAATATATCGAGTTATATATACATATTTATGTATGAAACGTGTATACGAACGAGTTCATACACTTATTTTTTGGTAATAAATAAAATCGATGTCATACATTTATGAAAAAGTACCAAAATTTGTTGTTCTGTCCTCACCAAATTTTCTGACGGTTACAAAGCTGAACGACTCATTTATATCTACCATCTTTCTTTTTTTATTCTTACAAAAAAAACTATCGATCTAGTATTTTTGAAAATTAAAACTCACACAAAGTTATCGCCCTTTAAAATAATTACAAATCTCTTAAAATATTCGTTTCCTTACTCCAATGATTACCAACCACATTTTTATTATAACATTAAAAATATGTTTTTATACTGAACAAAGATGAAAAGTGTAATAAAAAATTAGTGATATTAGTACTGTATTTTGCTTGAATCATTTTTATGGACAGCCAGTATCATTTATCTCCATTATTCTTTAATTTTAGTGATTTATAGTTTACCTTTTATTTTACTACAAGATTTTTATGTCGAATTCTTTATGAAAGCACTAAATAAATAGTTTTATTGAAATAAATAAATATTTATTTCAATATTTCACTTACTGGTTTTTGTTATTTCCTACATTTTATGTTTTTTTCAGAGATTTCTGCTTCTTCAACGTTGTTTGTAGAATTTAAAAAAAACCTAATTTAAAATAATGGAACTACAAAGACTTTTTTTTTACCATCTAGGTAGAATTAATTTTTTACTACTATTAAAAACATATATTGCTTTTAAAAATAAATTTTTATCAGAAGGTTTTATTATTTATGCTTTGTTCTGCTATTTTCAAAGATGGTTAACTGCACGAGAAACAAAAAAATCTGCTCCTACATTTTAAGAAAAAAATTTCAAGAAAAATCGTGAGAAAACTGCTGCAGTTAAGTTGTACCTCAACTTACAAACTAACAAAAAACAAAAAAAATTCTTACAGTCTCCACTAATAAATAAAAAATATATACAAAATAATTGTAAGGGAAATAATATGAAAACATAAAAAAGTCAATAAAATCATTTTTGAAGGAATTATAAATAATTTTCAAAGAAGTACGTCTGAAGAAAACCATACGATTTAAGTTTGTTTAATTGGTTTACTTTAAATATTCATCTGCTTGTATATTTGAAACTGAAATGAAACTGAAAGATCTCAGCGTTACTCGGAAATTTTTTTTCATACGTTTTCAAGCTTTTCGCTTGACTGTTCATACTTAGTTTATTCTACTTTTCATTATATAAATTAAGTTTTTCTGGTAGTCCTGTTAAAATACTGTTTTTGATAAATTTCAAGGAAATTTTTAAGAAAAATTATATTGTACGATTGAAAAACTATTTTTGACGTCGTTATTGGTATTAAATTGTTATAAATAATAACAGATTTGTTAAATTATTATAGCATAATGTGCTCTGATCGTATTTAAAATGTTTCAACTCGAAATTTCTTGAAAAATACTCTAAAGTATTGGAAATATAAAAAAATTCTCCTGCATTATGGAGAGCCATACCTTACACTGAGACGCTGTCTTTCATAGTCTTTTTACATTCCTGCTCTTATTTTTATTAAGACGCTGGTTTCTTGAGAGCGAGATTTTTTAATATGAACAGCGTTTTTTGCAGCCCTATCTAAATTTTTAATCAAAAATAAAATATTAAAAATATTGCCAACTTACAAAACACCTTACCCGAAAATAAAAAAAAATCTTTTTTTAATTTCGTTTTTTGAAGTGTTTGCCAAATTAAGGATAAGTATGTTATTGGTAATTATTTAAAAATTATATTTACATACAAAGAGAAGTTGAAATTGTGTACTTTTTTTATTACAATTATTATAACTTAATGTAAATTTATTTATTTTTTGATAAGCAGTTGGTTTGATTTTTCTCTTAACTTTAAATTTACTTGTAAAGAGGCCTGTCTGCCTCTTGATATAGATATTGTAGTAAATGTACAATTTAATATAATTTTAGATCCAAGTCTAACTATAAGTAATCATTTTTACTGCGGAAATTGTACTTTTAAATTTAGCTAACAATTTTGTTTTTGACTTGTAAATTAAATAATTTGTTTTGTAACTTTTCGTATAAAGAAATTTTTATCTAAATGAATATTACTTGAGTTGGTTTTTAGTACTACACACATAAAATAACTGTTCTCTCTCTTTTCTAATTTCAACGTAAATGTATACTTAAGAAGTTCAATATTACTGCGGTGGGCGATAAATGAAAAGGAATTATGTTAACTTTTATTTAATTTTAGAATTTTTATTTTATTTGTTAAGAGTTAATACAATGTGCATGTAAAAATACGTAAATAATTTTTAATTGTAAGATTACTGGATAAAAGTAAAAGTGAGAGCGAAAAGTTACTTTCAGTATTAATATTTTATGAACCCTTAATTCACTTTTATCGTTCTTTCCTAAGTTTTTTTTTTCACCTCTCTTATTTCTTTAAATTATAAATATATATTCTAAATGTATAATATATATATATATATATATATATATATATATATAATAGTGTGTATATTGTTTTTAACAAAATATTTGTTTAGTTGTAATATTTTATTCCTTACAATTCTGAGTTTATTTAATTCGCTTAGCAAGATATTTACCACATACAAAGTCCTCAATTAACTAATAGTATTTTATATTTTGATAGTCTTTCTTTACAGGTTTCACCCCTACATTTTTTCAGGTACAACTCAGTAAAACTATTACTTTTTACAAGATCCTCCGAGTTCTTTTTCCATTGATTGATCTTAATACAGATTTACACAGATCTTATTACAGATATCCACATTTCATACAATTCATTTCCGATACCCAAAATTCATACAGTTTTCACACTTTTTTTTGGCTTTATGATATCACCACATAAACTTAAAGCTCGTGCCTGGGATATGGAAATGGAATTTTGTTGTATATGAAAGGCCACGTCTGAGTGGGATTCAAACGCGGTACTTCCGGATGAAAGGCCGTGTCGCTACCACTCCGCATCTACTTAAACTCTATCATTAAAAACCTTTACTGGCTTAACATTTATTAATATTTTCCTGCTACAAAGCACCACATTCCGTATAAATATATCGAAATATATTCCATATATACACCTAATAAATATATTCCATATATATATATCGTAGACTCCGTCTGCGATATTAGGTTTGAGTTTTATTTCACTTTTTTTACTTTTGTTTTAATAAATTTTTATTATATGACTTATATTAATTTTAAACCTTAAAGTTTTATTATTTTAGAGTTAGTTTACCTTTTTATTAAAGAAAATTACGAGCGATGATAACGCACAGGCGTTTTTCGCCCCCAAATATAAAAAAAAAAATAAAATATATAAATATAGAAAAGAAATATTTATAAGTTTTATATTCTTTAAGAGCTTTATATTTCGTAAAGAAAATCTTTGATAACAATAGAAATCTTTCTTGAATGAAGGCTCTACTAAATTCTGGTAATCTACTTTTTATACTTAACTGCTTCATCCATTCCTTCTATTTTAACTGTAATGCATAAATGAATAATGAAATGCTTAAACTTTAATGGTTTATAAATCTCTAACCTAAGTAAAACTTATCCTTACAACATTTTCTATAATTTATATATATATATATATATAAATAAACCATTAAAGTTTAAGCATTTAATTATTCATACAGTACATATATAAACTCACACATTCATAAGACTGTATGAAGATACGTTCAGCTTACACAGATTTCTGCAGACAGCTACTAATTTCACAGATATTATATAGATATATACTGAAACGACACACACACACACACACACACACATATATATATATATATATATATATATATATATAAAATAATTAAACTTAAAATTAGGTTTTATTTATTTCTAATTTAAATTGTTGATCATTTACTATTTGTTTTAATACGTAGTTAATTAATTACTTAATTGCTACTGATCAGAAGAAAGGATGTGACTCATTTTTATTGGGTATGTTATATATTAACTGAAAATACTTGATTATTTTTGGTTTCAAATGCCATTTCACCTGCATTGTAATAATGGTTGATGTTATAGTAATGACGTATTAATCCGCATATATAATTGATTATCTGCATAATAATAGAATATTGTTATTACACACAAGTTTTAGTAACGTAAGTAATGAGCGTACCAGTTTTCTTATTTTTTTAAATTAATAATTATAACTAACCATCTCTATTAGATATTTTTTGTACTTTTTAACATTCAATGTATAACTCATGTATTGGCAGCCTCCGAGGCGAGTGGTAACGTCTCGGTCTTTCATCCGGAGGTTCTCATACACTACAAAATTCCTTTTCTCATGCACAAGCTTCATGTTTGTGGCGATATCATCAAGAAAAAAAGAGCAAAAGTGTAGTCTTTGTGCCTTTTTGAGTAAGTGAATGTTAGAAATACTTTATCCCTATCTAACTCTCTCTCTCTCTCTTATGGAAATTTATTTTGTTCTCCTATTTACTGCTTCATCTTGTTTTCTCAACGTTTAGCATTGAGAAAAATCTCTGCTTCGAAAAAATTTATAACTGAAAATTTTTATTAAAAATATAGTTTAACAAATTACAAACATTCAACATTTAATGATTTTAATCTAAATTTCCAAATGTTTGTTATGTGAAAGCAGAGATATTTGCGAAAGCGGTAAACTTACGCAAGATCAATTTTAAAGCAGTTAGAGTTACATTTTTTTTTATTTGTACTGTATAATTTGGAACGTCATCTCTCGCCTTGTGGGCAAAATTATCCATCATAAGGCGTCGGAGACGTAGATTGATGGACAGTTCGTACGCGGAGCTGGCGACAGTCCGCACTTGCGGGTTGCCGTTCACTCGGTGATGAGGTGTGCGGGACTCCTTAAGGTCTGCGCTTACCCGGCCCTTCTGCGGGCGGGCCCATTACTGTGTCCCATGATGACAGCAGCATGTCCCGGGTTATTACCTTCATGGTGGATACCGGGGCATGTTGGATTTTAAAGGGAGGTTTTTTAGTGAGTTTTTGGGGAGAAACCTCACTGGCCGTCTGACAATAACAGGGCTGCTCGGCATCTGACAGCAGATTTTCCTTCCTCTCGTGGAAAAAAAAAATACAGTTTAATTTAAAAACTAATATATCTTAAGGTTACAAAAACGAGATTATAGTTACAGTTTTTAGTTGTAAATCAGCTATTATTGTTAGTTATTTAAGTTAATGCTATTAAATTTCTGTTGAAAACTTGACGGGAAAAATGAATTTACAATTTGTTTAGTAAAATTATTGATAATGTAATTATATTCGGAGAATTGTATTTTTTGGTAAATATTATAAGTAATGTAACAGTTTCATGTTGATTTACATTTTTTGATTTTGTAAATTCATTATTTCTGTTTAATTACATCTTATTACCTTCAGTTACTAATTATTGGCTTACGCAAATGTTATTACCGTTACGTAATAATTAACTAATTTATGATGTACCAAATTATTTAACCTAATTTGAGTTAGGAGAATCGTTGTAGAAACCGGCTAATTCAATTGAGCAAGCGGTAAAGAGAACCACAGGACTGTGAAATTTACTATCCAAGAGGGACAAGGTCCGGGTCAGAATAGAGCCACTGTTCCTAAGATGTGAGACCAAGTTTCAATTACGTCACAAGGGTAAGGCTCAGCAGGCTCATCAATTGTATGAAGGAGTACGGAACTGTCCCATTTCACTGGTCTATTAAAGACCTTCGCCATATCACACAAAGACACAAGGTACCCATAATATATTTTCGCTATTCCGGCATATTTCTCTATTTAATCTTTCCTTTAGAGGCTCCACGAGTAAATTTATCAAGCTTAACCTCGTGGAAGATCATCTTATAAATTGAGAAATATATATAATTTATTTATTATAGCTCATTAATAATAAAAAAATATTTAATTTAGTAGCAAAACCTTTAACGTACATTAACTATTTAAATCTAATCAACTGTTCCGATATTTACAAGAAAATTTTTATCCAGGATAAGAAAACAAGTCAATTATTCAAAATAAAATAAGCAACATTCTACACAAAAATCTTTAAAAAAATTTCACCGTTTACAAATACGTGAATAAAGAAAATAAAAATACCACTTTATTTGGATATTGATACTATAAAAAATCACAAACGTAGATAAAATTAAAAATAAAAAAAAACAGAAATTGAATTGTAATTTAAAATTTTGTTTACTTTATTATTATCTAATTTACCAGTTAATCTTGAACCTGTAAAAGAGAATATGGAATGAAAAATATCATGACTGACCTGGATTCGAATCCGGATTTGAATACGGCGTGTAAATGCAGTAGTATTTCACGGATTTATTCAAAGGAATAAATTATGAATTCAGTTAGGGATTGCCGTCAGAAATTGTGAAAAAAATTTGGATCTACTTGTTAAAGGATTCTACCTACAAATATCTTAGAAAATTATTAATTTTTCTATTTGTGTGTAAAAATTATATTCCCTTATTAATATGCCACTTTTCATAACGTTGAATTAAGACTAATCAAATAGAATAACCGTAGTCTGGGGGGGGGATCCCTTCCGGGGTTCCCCGTTTGAGATGAGGTAACGTAAAGACCGGAGTCCCGGTTAGGATACTCCCTCGGGGGGGGGGGGTCTCCTTATTTGAGGCATGGCAAGAAAAAACCGCATCCCGGCTGCCTGGGTGTAGCCTTGGCAACAGCATAGCCGAATATGTGTCCGGCTCTGGGAAGCGAAACAAACAAAAAAAAAAATAGAATAACCGAAATTTAATTAATTTCGGATTTAGATTTAATTAAATGAGACTTACTCTCAATTTTATAATCATAAGAAAATCTCGGAAAAATAGATTGAATAAATTGAGATTTATTTTTTCACAACATAATTCTCATTTTGAATGATTGCTATTTGTCAAAAACTAATCTAAAATCCGTTAAATTTTTTATAATTTAAAGTATTATATCTATATGTATTTCGCACAATGCACCAGAGATAGTGTAATCATAAAATTGTACTTACTCATATTCAGAAATAACAATTTCACAGACTCAAACACTTGAGCCAACTGAAGTATTTTTCTCTCGAAAAGACTGAAGTAAACTTTTTCTTTCCGAGCAGATGCTCGGAAGAATAGGAAACAATATCATTATTGCTAACATAGTTAGCAAACATAGAACACTATAAATCTCTTAATGCTTTAATATGTTATCAAAAAACAAAGGAAATGATTTGTATAGAAATTTGACTGTTGAGGAACTATTGTGTTTCTATGAAAGTTGAAAGAAATAAAATCTAAAACTGCAACACACTATACGTTGTGGATTAATTAAAACAAATTTGAGTTCATGGGGAAAAAATCATGCTGCAACTCAAACAGGTGTGAATCGCAAAATTACGGAATTGCACAAAATAATCTTATAGATTTTGGCTGAGGAATTCCAAACTAATATTAGTTTCTTGAGTAATCCATTATTTATTTTCTTAAGATCATAAATGGGATCAGTATTTTCAGATTTTCATAGAAAGAGTTTAACGTAAAATTTTATCAAGGTAATGTTAACTAAAACATTTTCTTATATTTTTAAATATCCGGAATCATGAAACACGCTTATTAAGAGTGAAAACGCACTATAGCGTAAGAAATGAATGGAAGGAAATTATAAGTTTTACCTATGAACTTGTATTTAGTTTAAGATAATTGTAAATTATACTATTCTTTCTATGGATGTATACCTACTGCATGTCAGATCATTCAAATAGTGTATGATAATTTGTTATGACTAATTGTTTCATTTTACAAGAAACATCCACAGATTACGTCAATTATTTGTTTATATGTTGGTTTATTATTTCTTAAAAACATAAATTTTCAACGTTTATTGTTTTTAAATGCTGAGTAATATGTATAAATAACATCAACAATTAATTTTAAAAGTATATTATTTTGCAAAAGCCCTAAATTATTGTCTCAATAATAACAGTTTAGTAAACTTGCAATGATAATAAATATTAACAGTAATATAATGTAGCTGTACATTTAGCATTTACCTTAAAAAACAGCAATATTTGCGAATAACTAAAAAGTAGTATAATGTGGATACTGCTTTGTGAAAGCTGATAGGAGGAAATATTTTTAAATGGTTGATATTCAGCATATAACAACTCTCGCTCGGGCTACAAGAATCAAATTCCTCGGTGACACCAGTAATAAGAGAGAGGAAATGTAAGGCTCATGTGAAAGTTAAAATGTGAAGAGATATTCTCAGTGAAAAATGTTAGATTAGATTATTCACATTTCTAATTACATTTTATGGTACTGTAGATAGAAATAAATTAAGTTTTGATATCAATAGATTTTATAACAGAGAATTGCTAGATAAACGATAAAACAGATCAATGTTTTCACAAATATTGTAATTACCTATTTAGAGGAAGTTTAAAATTTAGCATGAAATTTTTCATATCATCAATGTAGTTGAGTAGTAAAAAATTCAAACTATTCTGAAAAAAATACTTTTAAAAGTATTAAGATGGTCTACTATTCTTAACACTGGCACTCAAGTTCGAATTCTTAATAACTTTATAGCCCTTGTAACCCTTAATTAATAGATTTTAAAATTATGCAGCTGAGATCTCCGTTCCATAGAAATTATCATTCAGATATTCCTTCAAATTATGGATCTATCTTTGAAAGATAAAGTTTGCCAACTGTAAAATTTATCGACAGCCAAAAATTTTACTGAAAAATCTAATTAAATGAAACCCGAGAATTAATTACCAATTTTTAAAAAAAGTATGGTTTTGTAATCAAACTATTATTTTCAAAACACTGCCATCAATTTTGATTAAAAAAAGTCAATGTAAGGAGATCAAGAGCAAAATAAGTATTAAAAAATACCATAACATGCGTCTCGAAAGAAAAACTTTGTCTTATTAAATCAGCTTCAATTTTAATGAAATCCTTGATGGAAAATAATTGAGTTTACATGATTTTAAATAATTTCATTTTTTTAAATAGATGAGTATTTCTCACCTATTCATTAAAGATAGTACATTACATTTATTAAAACTTGAAAGAAATCCTACGGTTTTTTAGAAAATTTACAGACGGATAACGTAGGCAGTTACTAAGATTTTTTTGTAATATTCGTTTAGCCTTCTAACTTTGTTTCTAATATTTGGTATTTTTATATGACGGTAAATAAATAATACTGTTATTGCAAGATATTTCTATATGTAATAAAATGTTCTTGTCTGAAATGTTTCCACAATTTTAATATTTGAAGTTTCAAACAACATATTCCAAAATTAAATGGTAAACAAAAAAACACTAGCCGGGTTGCTAATAAAGCTGGATTAGAATGACAAATAATCAACAAAAGTGGGTTGCCGTTCACTCGCCTTACTCCTGGATTATGTGCAAATTTTTCGATTTGTGCAAATTTTTTTTTGTCGATCGTGGAAGTAGCTTTTTGAGTTCGAAAAGAAAAAAAATTGTGCCAAACTTTGTTTTATGGCTTGAAAAATGCAAGAATTTTTTTTCTATTTTTAATGGAAACATGATTAAATTAAATTTCCAGTGGCATGCTCAATACGAAAGCCAATCTAATCATAAGGAATTAAACTTTTATCTGAATAATTTTTGATAACATTTTGAAGCAGGGTTACGATACGATCTGTTATCATTTTGATATTTTCCAGATTTGAAAATTATTGTTATTTGACCTATTTTCTTGTGTAGTGACTTATTCTTGAGGTAGCATTAAATGTTGGTGTAATTTGTAACAGAACTTTTGTTGATAATTATTTTAATAGTTAGCCGATTAATGTTATACCTATAGTCCTTCTTTGATATATTTCTTTCAAAATTAAATTTTACATTTCATTATGATGTAAATCTTTTACGGGTGATGATGATATCTGTAATGAGACTACTATATGTTCGTTGATTTCATCCTTCTTCAACAAAACAATCTTGAAAGAAATGGCTGGAACATAAGGAGAAGAATGAAAAGAAGAGTTATATTCACTTTTTCGCTATTTTTTCTTCTACGCAATCAATAACACAAATAGGAGGAGAAATTTGTTACAGCCATTTTAATATCCTCATGGCTTTTCGTAATGAATGGAAATGTTATTTTCATTCATAATAAACACAATTTTAAAGTAACTTTTATCTGGTTTAAAATTCAATCTTTTTACCTATTGAAAATCATTATTAATGAAGTTTGTCCAGTTTAATCATTTGTTCTTTGCCATGTTTTCCTCAGAATACTACACTTTTTTATCTTCTTCGGAATAAAACTGGGTAGTGATTCGTTCTAGGAAGTGCTGAACTAACATTTAATTGTTTTATTTAAAATCATTCACAATTACGACTATGGTTTTAAGGAAACTTCATTAGTTGTCTTCAATAACCCTTTTATTAATTAATCGACAAAAAGCTGGAATATTTTTTTATTTATTAATTATATTTAAAGGGCATTATTATGAAATTGGGGTAGAAGTAATAGTTAAGATAATTTGACCTGTTTTGATAGAATTTTATTTTTGTTCGTCAAAGAATGTAAAAACATGGAAAAATGGCCTCAAAATAGTAAAATAGCTAATGCTTACAAAGTAGACTTACTTTTTGAAATGGACTAGTAATTTTGCTTTTTCTATGTTATGAGAAAAATTCTCACTACCAGAGAAAAGGTTTTTAATACATCTTTTTTTAAAGAATTTTAAAACGTTTGAAATCATACAATTGCTGAAATAAGTTAGTTACAAAATGTTTGTAATTAATTTTAAATACAAAATAATATAAATAATATTAACATCTGCAGTTTTTTGTAAATATATACCGTACATTATTTTCTAGTTTAGTTATAATGCAAGCACAAGTTTAATTGTACTTGAATATAAAAGTAATTATGCCTACTAATGAATATTAATAGTAGATATGGCTGTTATGTACTGTTATGACAGACATGGCTGCTGTTTCAGTAATTATACGCAGTAAAAAATATGTTTAATACAAAGTAATTAAATTTTAAATTTGCATAAAAACAAAATTTTAATTAAATGGTGGATCAGCTGTTGTTATAGTAAACGACAACTTAATTCCATATAAATAGGAAATTAATTGAATTTATTGCTGTAATTTATGCATTAGACTGGACAGAAAAAAGTGTATACATATATAGATAATCTGTTTGATTCCTTCTTCACTTAATTACTGAACTGATTCAGAATAGAAAACAAACTGTTCACAAAATTGGTTCTCTATACCATATTATATAACTAAAGCCGTACAAAACCTGACACGTGTGCTTTTTTCGTAAATTGATTTTATATAACATACCTGTTTTACTAATGAAAGTTGCAATTGACTCTTCGGCAATTGTAATTGATTCTTCGGCACAGGTTATAATTATCTGTTTATGAATTTATTTATTAGAATAATAATATAAAATAGGGCATACACGCAATTATTTATATCCATAATAAACCTAACATATTATGTAAAATTGACATTTTTGTATAGAACAGGAAAATTTCGATTAATAAATCCCATTGATTACAAATTGATAAACCCAAAATCAGTAAATATATTTCTTCTTTAATAAAACGAAAAATTTTAATCGATTAAGAAGCAGGAAGCCTCAAAAGACGTCCTACGTCAACGGGCCGGTGTCTGTGGAAAGGATAGTTAAGAGAATAATTCCTTGAAAAAACAACAGACTTACAGAAATAACTTGAGAGTTTCAGATAGTTTATGGTTGATACGCTTGAACTTGAAACTAATATATTTTAGGCTTCAAAAACTGCATAGCTGAAAGCAAGAATTTTTCAAGAAATTTTTTATATTCCCTTTAATTTAGAAATAATCCTGAATTAAAAAAGAGACATTTGAATGAGCGTAAAAAGTACTCAAAATTTCAAGAGTAAAATTACGCCAAAAATAAAATATTTAGGTATATTGTTCCTGTTAATTATACTAATAATTGCAATAGAGACTTCAAAGAAAACATAAGTATGTTGAGAAAAAAAATTCACCATTTAAAAGTTACGGAAGTCATTTTCAACACGCTTCTTTTTAATTGCAACAATGTTCCTAATTTTTGGCATTGAAATTTCAGTAATTATTGTTGAGCGTTTACAGTTGAAAATCAGACAAAGACCTAGGAACAAAATATCCTAGGTCTTTGTCTGATTTTCAACTGTAAACGCTCTTCAGCAATAAAATTATTAGAAAGTGTAAAACAGCAAAGGAAAAGTGGTTGAAGTAGAGATGGTAAAGTCAAATAAAGTATTATTACTGGAAATGATAGATGCAGGATTAGCAAAATAAGAGTAGACATTGCAGAAATGAAACATGATATAATTATAATATCATAATTGCAGGTAGACATTTATTGATACTAAAAGAAAAAAGATAAAACTCGTATAAGAAATACACAAAGGGACTACACAGAAAAGAAAAGTTGCAGATGAGGTCATGGAAGTGCAATAAAAAATAGATGAAAATATGAGAGAAACCTCATTTTGATATTAGAGTTAGATGGGGATTTAAAGATTAAAACATTAAAAGGCAGTAGGGATAAATAAATATATTATTAGAATTATCTACATATAGATTTTGAGAAAAAAGTAGAGTTTTCAGAAACGGATAAGGTTAAGAACTACTGTATAATTAATTTAGGATCTCATTTATTGAAAATATTCGTTAGGATAATTTATAAGTGAATAAGATACAGTAAAAGAAATACTAAATAAAAATCAGTTTGGTTTCAGAAAAAAACCGTATATGAGGAACGCCTTTCTGACCCAAAGTAAGTTTTTAAGTAAGTAAGTTTGTAAGTTTTTTTTTGTAACAAAAATGTAACAAAAAAAACTTACAAATATTAGTAAAGTAAACCTACGAATAAAACTACAGAATGACATTGTTTGATCTGAAAAAGGTTGGATCTACAGATTTATTCTGGTAATGCATAGTAGAACACAATTTTTTAATTTAAAGAAAATTAGATAGAAATATAAGAACAGAAAAACGTATATCCATTATGTAAAAAATTGAGGATGCATTGATAGAAGTAGAAAATTAAAAAAAATGCAAGCTATGGTTCAGAAATGAGGGGAAAATAATGTAGCTTAAACCAAATGATTTCCATTGAATGCAGAAGAAGAAATTCAGAAACTCAAAATCAAATTCCGGCTCACCAATTTGGGTTTAGGGAGCAACATTCTGCTGTGGAGCAGGCGAACAGGATTTAGAGCATATAAGACGAGACATGCTCTAGACGAGAAAAATTACTGTTCGGCGGTTTTCCTCGACGTCAGTCAGGCTTTTGACAAGGTTTGTTCTGGTAGGGTTGTTCTGCAAACTGAAAAAGGTTTTACCGCATGTTTTCTACGTTGTGATAAAATTTTACCTAGAATACAGGTTTCCAACGTATGCAGACGATACTGCAATTCTTGCTGTCTGGAAGATCATATCTATTTAACAAGAAAAAAATAAAAATGTTAAGATTTTCTCGTGGCATTCTTGTTTTTTCAAAGTGCAAAAATGAAAAATATATATAATTTTTGAATAAATTTTGAATGATATAGGTCTGCCGTTAGGAGAAACTGTATTTGAAAATAAATAAGAATAAAACAAAGGCAACTTTTTCTCCCATAAAAGTACAATAATGAGGTATTAAATATTAAGGTAAAAGAACAAATTTTAAGATAAAGGATTCTGCTGTTTGAGAAGAAATGAAAAATGTATGATTGAAATCGGAAGTAACCTGACACAAACAAAGAGAACTTTTATGCACAAAATAATTTTTGCAATTATCTAATACAGATTTTAAAATGAAAAAGATTTCCTTTAATGTATTTTATATGGATTGCAGCACATTATCATAACAAAATATGGACAATAAGAAAAAACAGAATGAGTTGAGAATAAACATTTTTGGAAAAAAATTGATATTGCAAGAGAATGTAAAAATTAGGCGAGTTGATAATTTATATAAAATAAATCTATGATAGGAATACAGAGAAAGTAGTTTTAAAGCAGAATCATGTGAAGATATGAATTTGGTTGACGAATTTTATGTTAAGACTTCTAGTTATAGTTAATTTGGCAGTGGTGAGAAGGGGAGATGCTAAAATAGAAGAGAAAGACAGAGACTGAAGTTTATAAAACGTATAAGAACATAGGATTTTGGAATTATGTTGAGGTTAAAAGATTAGCATAGAACAAAAAAATATGAATTCATCAAATCAGTAAGATTACTCATTACTTTAAAGTAAACCGTTAACATTTTACCTGATTAAAAAACATAATAAACAGGTAATATAAGTATAATAAATAGGTAAAAAAAGATAATAAATAGTAATAAAAAGAGAAGGTAAAATAATAATTTACTCGTACGACAACTTAAAACCTGCCCTCAGTTTTATTTTTATATTTAGACCATACTGCTTAAATTACAGGGAAAAATAAGATTAAAGCTACCTTTCGTTGATTAATTTTATGTTTCTGCAGGTTTTGATTTTAAAGTCTAAACGAAAATTTTACGCAGTAAAAATTAAAAAACAATAAATTATGAAACAAATGATATCCATATATCCTAATCGCATAATTTTAGCTATTACTTATAAAATACCTTTTGTGATACACTGACACTTTTCTATTCAGGATTTCTCTTTTTATACTATCGCTGTTGCTATTGAACGACTTCAAAAAATACATATTTTTATTGTTTTACAAGTTTTTAATATTCTTTATGTGATTTATTTGAATAATCTACAAAAAACAAACTACAATAAGGTTTAAAGAACCTCTAACAGTGAAATTATAATCTAGTGTTTATTTATCAGAACACACGAAAATAGGAATATGCAATAAAGGAAAATTTTCGGGATAGTAAAATTTGTATTGTGCTTTGATTTTATTGACTGAACCTGTTAAGGAACACTTCATTCACTTATTTAACAGTTTTACAAAGTATCTTCATAAAATATTACGTAAATATTTATTCATTAACCAAACAAATAGATAAATAAATCAGATAAGGAAAAAATGTTTAGTATTGTTCTTTAAAAGTAAATTAAACCATAAATTTTTTGTTTACATACGTAATTACATTTTTTATACAGCTGTTATTAGTTATATTAATATATCTCAATATTCAATCAAATACAACGCTATTTTTTGTATTCTTTTAGAGACCTATCTTCAGTTTATTATTTTTTTTAAATTGTTAACCACTACATAAAAAAGAAAGGATTTTAATGTGTTTTGGATACAAGCATATTTTTTTCTAAAGTATAATCGAATGAAGCAAATCTGGTTGATTTTATTTTTTAACTGTGATAAATTTTATTGGCAGTAGGTTTTAAATATTTCACAAGGATATTTCTTAGTATTATCTCATTTCATTCGATTCATGAATCGTATATTCAAAATTTTTTTAAGAGCGACTATATCGAGGAAAGATCGGATATTTTTATAATAATATTTTATTTCTTATTATAAAGTAATATTAAATAAAAGTTATAAAAATATTTTATTTAAAATAAACGTTCTAAAAATAATTATAAAATATAGATTATAACAAATAACTTAGTTTTACACACACATATATATATATATATATATATATATATATATATATATATATATATATTAGTAACTAGTTATATATTATTCCTTACCAAATGCCATAATGGATTTTATATATATACGTACATTATTATTAGTTTAATGTTTTATATACATACATATATATATATTTGTTTATAATTAATACAATATACGGTATAATTATATAATTAATATAGAGAATAATCACAAATATTGATTTATTTAGGCCTGACTTAATTAAATGAAAACAACTGTTTTATTTATTATTTATAATTAATTAATACTTCATATACCTGTAAAAAAAATACTTTCTACTTGAAAAATAAGTTTTCTGAGTAATGCAAATCCATTATCCAGATGTACGTGAAAGCCCTTAAATTTTTAATTTTAGGTCCTTTTTTGTGTTACATTTCATTCTTTAGTTTTATCTCACTCAATTATCAAACTAAATTTTTCTCTACGCAATAAATCTCATCTAAAATTCTTTTTACTTCTTTTTATTATATGCCAAA
This sequence comes from Lycorma delicatula, assembly GCF_047948215.1. NCBI lineage: Eukaryota > Metazoa > Arthropoda > Insecta > Hemiptera > Fulgoridae > Lycorma > Lycorma delicatula. Next base: position 127,606,492 of record NC_134457.1, read on the forward strand.
ACGAAAACATCATTAGTAAAATAAATCAAATTATATTTTTTGCACTTGATTTGTTAACCAGGCCTTATTAACTTTTTTTACGTACTTTTTTTTTGTTTTTTATCAGGTCAGCAAGATATAAACCAGACTTTTGTTTTTTACTTTATAATACAGAATAACATTTAAAAAATATATATTTATTGCTTTTCTAAGTAATCTCACTGAAGTTCTACACATTATTCTCAACATGTGGGAATCATGCGGTCCCTTCTTTATAAAACGTTTAAGAAGTTCAAGAGCCCAATTATTCTCTTATACTTTATTTTTGCTCTGGGTATTCTTCCTATATCTCATTCAACATTAAAAAAAAAGAAATCACAGGACGATAAATCTGGACTGTACGGAGGAATTTGTAAGGTAACCCAGCAAATTTCATTAACTTTACCCCGAGTGTAGCAGCTGTGTGAGGCCTAGCGTTGTCAAAAAAGAGAATTACATTTCTGATTGGCCGTTGGTGTCTTTTGTTCTTGTACGCAGTTTTCACTTTGTCCAAGAGCTGCCAATAATAAAAATATTTACAGTGAGACATTCATGGAGAAAATCGTTAAACAATTTTTCCAGTCACAAAAATTGATTATAAGGTCTCCTTTCCAGTTGACGGACATGTGTTCGCCTTACAGGGCAAGGTCAAATTTTATAAATATTTACTACTACGCTACTCTATACTCGCCGGTTTCGACTGCAGAAGTGTATTTATGAATCCATAACTTCAATATCAGGGGTCGTTATGGACTCATGTCTCGTCAGTGGTGTCTATTCGATGCAAAAATTTATTTCCTTTCGTCGAAATCGATTCAAAAGCCTTTCACACATTTTTTCTCAAGCCTATTTTTTATTTTGATTAACTCTTTAAACGCACCTCGCATAGACATTACGAAATCTCTGACGTGCTTTGTAAAAATGAAATTGGGAATTTCATGGGTGATATTAACTTCTAAAACAGTTTCATCAACTTCAGGGAAAGTCCTCAATGAAATCACAGATCGATTGAACGCTGTCATCCGTCGCACTTGTTTGTGAACGCCTATCTGACTCATTTCCTACACCTTCAGCCCCATCTTATATTTACTACATCAGTCGTAGATTTGGATACGTGACAAACTTATACCCCCAAACTGCCCACGAATTCTAATAAAAATTTGGAAGGGTTTGATTCCCATATTCGTGAGAAATTTCAGGAGAGATGCGAATGCAAGACGGCAGGAACATCCATCCTCACCCCTCTTCACCAAGTGGGCTGGCGTGAAGGAATCCAATAAATCCCTCCACGCCAGATCACTTATGTTCGTACGCAAGCTATGAAGACAAAAGTGCGGTTTAAATTATGAGAAATAAAAGGGTTAGACTATATCCTTGTCAGGTTCTTTTCCGTATAACTATTTCTTCTATTATTCGTATTTCATTTCTTCTATTATTAAAGCTGTCTGATTTTTATAAAATCTGTAGTGTACTGCACATTTTAAAGATAATTTTCTGAAAAATCCCATCTTAATTAATGCAGTTTTTGTCAATACTCACAATACCTAAGTTGGTGAAACAATGGTTTTTACTCGCTAAAAAATTTGTTTCAAAAAATAAAGTAATTAAAAGTGAACTAAAAAGTAAATAATTATCGACCATTTATCTCATTCTTCACTTTTGATATCAGCGCCATATTAATAGTCATTATCAATAAGTTACTACCATTTTTTTTTTTTAAATAAGACTATTTTTTTTTTCTTTGTAGTGGTTATTTTAAGTCGTTATAATTTTTTACTAGTAAAATAAGTGGCTTTCTGTCAATAAACTAAGAAAGTACCTCCAGTCATTAATCAGTGATGCCATTGTTTTTGCAAACTGTGTTTAAGTTCTGATAATGGAAATAAGATTATTTTTCTCACCGGCAGAATCTATTGCAATTATGATCAAAAAACGCATATTAATTTTTATTATTAGTTTCAATTCTTCAGGCTTTAAAGGATTCTTCATCCTTTGAAGGATGAAGAATCCTTTGACAGTAACATCCGGAAACTTGTATTTCCGGTTGTTGCTGTCAAATTCCATGACTTAGGCTTTGAAGTGCTTCCACGTAAGTCCTCCTATTCGCCGGATTCGGTGAATACACGTACAACGCATTCGCTTCTTTTCGACTCATTCAGTACGAAAATCCACTTCAAATGATGTGGTCAGTGCTGAGACAACTGGTTATTTTGCAGGATTGGATTTTTCTGAGGATATTAAATAGATGGAATGTCGTTGGTCTGAATGTATCGAATTGCAAGGTGACAAAGTTGAAAAATAAAAAAGTAGAATTTTTCAATAATCTTCAATTTTCTTAGTCAAGCGTCTAGGTGAGAAACTTCCAAACGGTTCTCGTAAGAGGCTAATTTTGCAATTCAACACTGACTTTTTAATTCAGTTTATAAATAAGAATACAGTTAGTTACGAAGGTATTTTGTATAATTCAGGAATGAAATTGTACTAATCGGATATTATGTAACTTTATAACAAAGAAATGATTATTTTTATTTATTAATTGTTAATGAAAAATAAAAAAAACTGGAGTTGCCTAATGTTTTCATAAGAACTTTTTATTACAATTACATAACAATTTTACTCAGCAGTGACGCGCAATAAAGGATTTTTTATTTAAAAAAGTTAAGAGTAATGTAAGTACAATAAGAGTAATGTATAAGTACAATAAAATATTTTAAGTAGGTGTGATTATAGATTTAGACTTTTGTAAATATGTGTGTATAAATAAGTTGTTTGCTTGTACTTCCTCAAAGTCCGAACAGTTAAATAGATGTCAACATATCTGCGAATACGTCAATGAAGGCATAGACACGCTCGAACTTGGTTGATAATCAATCCGATTTAGCGTATTTTTTAGTAAAAATTGATCTCAGGCGGCTACTATAGGAACCACCCAACAATTCCCACGTTAGTCTATATTTAATTAAGTCACCACACACACAGATACGTTATACGTTACATCACCATATTTTTGTTGCTTGTAACACAAAAAAATATATGATTTTAACACAAAATGGATGATCATATTCTTTTTGGCATGTAAACTCAGGAAAATAGAAATCGTAATAACAACGAAATTAGTCATAAATAATACTTATGTTACAGAAATTTTTGACTAATAAATAAATTCGCAATAGAAGCTTTCAAAAAAGCTTGCACTTGGGCATACAAAAATGGAAATTTGAAGCGTATGAAAAATGCCGATATTCGAAACCGGGAGCTCCATATGAAAGGCTGACGCTACCTCTCCGCTAGGGAGATCGGTAAATTGTTTATACAAACATTGTTTGGCACAATAACATGTTTTTACCTAAAAGGTCAAACCCCTAATAAAAATTTTCTTAATAGTAAACAATAAATACCACCTATTTTGGAGAAAAATAATCAGTAAACGCTCAGTAGCATATGTAATATAGCGGAATAAAATTATAAAAGATAGAGTAAAGAAGATAAGATTATACGCCGGTACTATATATAAAGACTAAAAAGTATCGAAAAATATCAGTAATAATTAAAAAAGATTTTTTTATTATTTTTTACACCTTTCCCACGCAACTCTACATACTGTCGTTTACACTCACACGTAAGACCTGTAGCCAAAAACCGAGATAATATTAAATAACTATATTTTTATACTATATTTTTATAACTTTGAAAATGATGCATTGGTGAATACATAAAAAAATTTCAAACAGCCTAAGTTAAAAAAATGAATTACAGACAAAAGCCCTCATCATACTTGTTTCCAAATTTCATCGTGTTTAATATATAATTTTTAGATGAAACATAAATCTTAAACACACAATGCATAGAACAGATACGCAGTGATATATAATTTACAATATCATAGAGTTACAGTTCACGGACTCATGAAATAACTTGGAACATATACGCACATACTCGAATAAAATTTTGTAAAATCACATACTCACGAGCTTCTTAGAAATCTTGACCAACCTGCCTTAAAAATTGACGGTCAAGTGTTAAATAAATTTATTTTTCATGCCAATTTGTAAGCAGGGAGATTTAGGTGTATCTTCTCTGATACCGTCACATTCCGTAAACAGTTTATAATTTTACCGACGCAAAGGGGATTTTAAATCTCAGAATCTGGATATTCATACAACCGAGCTGAAGTTTACAGATACATGTTGTAATTGCTCTATTAACGTTCAACGTTAATAGAACGTTAACGTTCTTCATCAACTTAACGGAACTTAATGTTGCTTCATCAACGTTAAGTTCCGTAAGCTGCATTGGTTCTGAAAGGTATCAGACACCTATGAAACTTTTGGTCCTTTTTTATAAATTTTTTAAAAATATAGAATTTTTTATCTGACTCCCATAAAACCATTGGTCACTAGATATAACCTTAACCCTCACAGGTTAGTCTCAGCTTAGTTAGTAATTAATAATTACTCGTTACTGCAAATGAAAAAGTAATATTAAAAAATGGATCGCACATGCGTTAAATATAATATAATTTTAATGCCAGGATTTTGTAAGTTCCTGCTGATAAATTTAACGAAACTAAGGTTTATTTCAGTCTTAGATGTTATCTTATTGATGTGATCTATGAAGAAAGAAAGGCTTTGAATCCATCTCTGCTCCCACATCTGTAGTACAACTGATTCGTTGTATAGAACGTAATAAATGTACTTTCTAACATCGATTTTTTTTAGAAAGGTTATTTCAGCTGTTTTGTTTTTACTCAGAGTATTAAGTTTTCATTAGTCCATTGAACAATCCCGTTTATATCTTTCTGACTTTTCTCTACTAATTTATCATCTAAAATGCAAACAATTCTACAAACTTTCTCTTCATTTTCTTGTAAAAATAATCTAGAATTAACTTGCTTGCAAATTTATTGAAAAACAAAATAATCAACGGAGGCCCAACAGCCGATTTCGAACTTGAAAATGCAATATTTCAAGTTAATATTGCATTGAGAAATGCAAAATTAACTTTTGAGAAAAGTTAAGTTTTGAGAAAACTTACAAAATCCTCTCACGAAAAATTCTATCGTGCTGGTAAGTAAGCGACGTTTTATTCACTTATACAGGGTCATTCACGGGAACCAGATGTTTTTAAAATAATCATAAAAAATTGAATATTTACTTTAAAAAAGTTTTATTGGTACTGAAACACTTGTTAAATCAAAGCATTTGTTACTTACTCATGAACGAAAAATTATGTCCAGCAAGTGATGTCCATTTTGGGCAATACATTGTTGTAGCCTTTCACGGTAACTCACCTCAATTCTTTGCAGCATGTCTACATCAATCTGGGTGACGTGATGACGAATTGCGATCTTTAGGTTATCCAATGTACGCGGTTTATTGCCGTACACACGCGATTTCAGAAACCGACACAGAAAAAAATTACAACTACTCAAGTCGGGGGACCAAGGGGGCCAAGGAATGTCGCCGAATCTGGAAACGATCCGTCCCGGAAACAAGTTACGGAGAACAGCCATCGTTGCCCTCGCTGTGTGCGCTGTAGCTCCATCCTGCTGGAATAATACATTTTGAAAATCGATTCCCCGGTTTCGTAACTCAGGAATGAAAAACGTATTCAACATCGCATTGTAACGATCAGCTGTTACAGTTACGGCAGCGTCATTTTCTTCAAAAAAATATGGTCCAATAACACCGACCTTTCCTATTGCACACCAGACACTTGGGCTATGAGGTGGTCTCTCGTGAAGCTGATGTGAGTTTCTTTCTGCCCAATACCGGCAATTCTGTTTGTTGACGAAGCCATTCAGATGAAAATGGGCTTCGTCACTCATTAACAATAACAAATTTTCATTTTCTTCAAAAATGGTAAGCATTTGTCTACAAAATTGTAATCGCTGCGTGAAATCTTGCTCGTTTAACTGCTGCACGACGGCTATCTTGTAAGGATGGAAATGCAGGTCTGTATGCAGAATTCATCTTATCGTAGTTGTGCTCATTTGAAGCGCTGCTAAATGCTTCTGAATAGAGCGGCGTGGGCTTCTGACAATGGCTTCCCTTACTCGTTCGATGTTCTCCGGAGTGCTAGCAGTTCGTCGGGGACCCGGTAGTTTTTTCTTCAATATTGAACCACTTGTTCGAAGGTTGTTTAACCATCGGATTCGTCATTTCGCACAAAACTGTCATACGCGTACAGGCGTTGGTTTAACGTCCACGGCTCCATCTCAACGACTAAAATGTAAACGCTATGAACAAAGGAAACGTCAGACACCAGCCACGTGCCCCTCCCACCACGAACGCCCTAGTACAACCCACTTCAAAAACATCCAGTTCCCGTGAATGTATTAATACAAGGAAATATGAGTTTTTATAAGACCATTAATTTTCATTAATTTATCAACATATTTTAAAATAGTCCAAAAATATATTATTGAAGACTACATCCTAAATGCAATATTTTATTTAAAATGCTATACAATTTTGGGTATAGAATAAATATCCCTTTGTTGTATTAAACAAAAAATAAATACCATTTTTGTGAGGGATGCGTCTATTGCTTCTGATTCAATCACAATAGATCCAACTACATATAAAAGACATATGTTACGCAAAAAATTTCACATAGAATTTAGAAAAATATACAGCAACTGTTAATATAGCTTTGTTTTTTTTCCAGGGCGCACAATAAGTTCGTTTTCACCACCCGGACACAAAATTACTATCGTAAACAATTAAAAATTAGCAACTAAAATATACCTTAAAAATGAAACATATGTAACACGATGTGCGGTATGCTAAATGCGAAATAAAATAAAAACAATACTAAAAATATAACATAAAAGAAAAAAATTATCATACGTCAAAAGGCAAACATATTACAATTTTAATCAAATATCTGAAACCAGATGCACATTAAAAAATCGCAAGAAATTAGATAGCATCACTACATTGTTGCCTAAGATATTTCGTATGTTACCCCCTAGTTTAAAATTCCAATGCAAAGCCGCATAACGACGCAATCAACAAGGATGCGGTGTACCGTCAGTTTGCAGTTGTAACGATCTTTGTCTGCAGGTCCATCAGTCTAATTCATGAGTGTCCATGAGTAAGTTTAGTGTGGCCTATTTTCAAAAGGTAAATAATAGTCTTCTCTCGATGGATATTCTTGCATGAGTAGTTACACGGTAACACAATATTCTTAACTGGACGAAATCTAATAGATGGTATACAATTTGGCATTCAATTTGCCATTCATCACCCACCACTCTATTAAGAAAATAGACAAGTTCATAAAAAACAACGCGATTACTGAATGGAGGCTGCAAACAAGCCTCTTTTTCCGTACGATCAGCGCTCTCATTTCCTGAAATTCCAGTATGGCTAGGGATCCAGCAGAAGCTTACACTTGTGTTTCGCTGAGACATTTTAGAAATAATTTGTAGTGTTCTTGATGTGGTGTATGGTGAATGTTTGTGTTATGGTGTAAATAGTTCAGCAGCTCGATGTGTAGTGGGAAGAAAAGCTGCAGCGGCTAGGACCGTGGAGACGCCAATCCTCAAAGTCTTAAAGAGTCAGACTCCCCGTCGGGAGCTACTGTTTTGTGTACGAGTACTAATTAGTAATGTTTCATTAGCTACTCCATTTAAATTATGCATTTCTAGTTTTTATTTTACTTTTTTTTATAAACGTCAATTTTGTTCCAACGAATTACTAATGGAATAAAAATTAGGAATAGTAGTTTCTTGTCCATACTGAAACCCAATAAAAACATTATTCAGTACTATTAACTTAAACCGAATCCGAGCCACAAAAAGTATTATTTTTCAACGGTATTTCAGCATAATAATAATGATAATGATGGTGATGATTATGATATAATAATAATAATAAATACAGTGTTCAGTAGTAAAAATGAAAGGATAACATGTATTTATAAAGTTGTTAAATTATTTGGCCTGAATTTTTAGTTTTGAAACAGTTATAGCGATTTCATAAAACAGTAATTTTTTTTTGTTGAAATTTTCATTATTTATATATTTTTTAATTTTATTTACATATTACGTTTTAAGTTGATGATGTAAAACTCGAATCAGTATTCATCAAATATCTACCAGTTAGGTGTAAAAGTTTAACTTTTTATCCAAGCAGCCCAAAATATTTTCATGTGAATTAATTTTAAAATAATTATCATATGTATAAATTACATAGAGAAATGAATTTACGTATACTTCAAAGGTTTTTATAGGTTAACTAATCCAATCTTCATTTCTTTTAATTTTCTCTTTTATTAAAAACAAAAGTAAATAAATAAGAAACTAAGGTTGTAAATGTTCAAATAAACTCAACGTTAACCTAATGAAGGGGTTAAAATTTTATTCTTTATGCAAATGACAGAAAAATTCAGCAACAGTGAAGCTGCATATTTTTAATTTAATTAGAGAAAATATGATATAATTTACTTGTTATTATAATTCCAAATAAAATGGTTACAGTTAATAATAAGGTAGTATATTTCTTCTATTTTCGCTGAACTGCCTTAAACTAAAAGAGTATAATACGCCCTTTGTAACAAGTATAAATGAGTGAAATATAAATTCTTCAGGCTATGATATTAAAGTAATGTAATGAAAGAAAATACGTATTAATATATGTTTAACATAAAAGATCGGAATGACAAAGAGCATCTTAAATTCTATTCTTTAAACGAATGATCATAGTAGTTGAAGGGTAAAAATAAATTATATAATAATTAATTTGTATATATATATATATATCAAAGCTACAAATTTTTTTTTTAAATTATTTTGAATAATTTTTGAACACGTCGTATCTTATATTTATGGAACACGTGTAAATTGTATTCGCAGGCATTTACAAATTTATGTACACAAAAACATAAAATAGAAGAATGTCCTGAAATTGATTACGCTATAACTCTTTTCAAGATCCTTTCATCAAATAACGAAGTAAATCAGCACTTACAGGTACACACTACCACACGTAACATCATACAGAAATAGGTGAATAGGATTGGGTTTGTGTGTTTTGGAGTGCGAACGAAGTCTGAAAATGGAAGAGTCGTACAGAGCACAATGTGAAGACAATGATGGAGGCCGCTAGTGTAAGCACAATGCCGTGGCCTGAATGTGAATACCACAGCTGATTGTGCCAGACTTTGATTGGATTGGTGAAAACAACCTTTCTCCACCCACCGACCTATTACTGCTACTACTATTATTCCCACTACATTTCATATGCATGAAACGCAGTCTGCTGACAATCTACTGAAACCACGTTCCAAAAATCATAATGTAATTGCATTGGTTACTAGAAGTAAAATAATTACAATTACGAAAAAAGTTTATAAATGTATAAATAATATTTATTTATGAATAATCTATTATTATAATAATAAATATATTTTTCAATGAACCAATTAGTTTCTAATTAATATGATTAATTAGTAATAATTTCACAGTATGTAATAATATCTCATATAATATTAAAATAAATATTAAATGAACTAAATAATAAACATAATTAAGTATTCTACCAATAAAAATATTTAGTGTACTTGCCCTTAATGTAGTCTACATGTAAAACACTTTTACTATATAGTCCTATTGCATTTGTATGAATTTAATAAATGAAATGACTTAGTACGAGAGTTATAGTTTATTAAAGAGTAAACATAAAAAAGTTTAACTTTGAGAGACTGAATTGCTTTATCATTATATTTTAGTATGAACGAACAATTAATGATAAAGTTTTGGAATAACTTGACTTGTAAACTAGATTTACAATAACTAAAATTGTTGGAAAATTTTAGTTAAATATTAATTTATTACAAATGAATATACTGTATAATAATAACTAATTTTAAATAAATTAATTTACGTATATTTCCAATAATAATTCATTAAAGAATAAGTAAATAATTTAACAACTATTTTATTCCATATAGTAACTTATTAAACGATAAAAAGTGAATAGTTTCTACGTTACAAGACGAGATATAATTTTAAATTATAATCAAGGAAAAATTATTTTTAATAATTTAACTAATAGCATTATTAAATCTTGTTTTAAATTTATTATGACAAGAAAAGATAAATTTTTTATTTCTTAATTTGATTTTTTTTGGAATCAAAGGGTAGAAATTTATCTAATGATATTGATTTAATTTAAAATAAATATCATCATAGACATTCGATATCACATACAAATAGGAAAAAAAGGTTTTTTTTGGATTTGTATGTGATTTCATAATAATTTCAATGATATAGTAATTATGAGTATAGAATGAAGAGAGGTTGGAAAATTTATTAATTTCTAATATTGACAAAATTTTGATTTTATAAATATAAAATTAATATATTAAAAATACAATGGAATAGCTACACTAAACGGTTACAGAAATAAAATATAAAATTTCCAAACGCTCGAGGTCAATTTACCAAACGTGATTAAACATCTAAAATTAGGTGGTCGTTTCGACTGTTAAATATCTTCATTAGATAGTGATAAATTAGCATAAAAAATTATAATGAAGAATAACAATAATAATAACTAAATAAATAATACTAACGAAACAACAGAAAAAAAATTTCATCCGAGTTTAGAAAAATAAAAAAAATTAATTTATCATCATAAAAAAATTAATCATCATAAATAAACAGATAAATAATTAAATTAATTAATCATCAACCATAATAAAAAAATTAAAAAATCGTTGACATTTTAACAGCCTAACCACTGAGAACGCTCGTTTACTGGAAGAAACTAGGAGTGGCTACAAGATCACGTGATTACAGCCGACTTTCATTCCTACGATTATGAGAGATTGGGGTAATCCTTAGAGAGTAGTTCATACCACTGTCAGCTGTTACGAACTAGTCTGTATATACATACAAACATTATTGACATACTGACAGTTGTATTTATAGTATGTAAATTTGTAAATACTACAGATGTTGTCTGTAATTATTTTTTACAGACTTTTCGAAGAAAAGTACGGTCGCATGGTGGCGGAGAGTGAAGATGAATTTTCTTTACTTTTTGAGGTATGGAAATACAAAAGTATCATTCACTTAAATTGGAGTTTCCTTATTTATTTATAGGCCTTCAAAATTTCGTGGCTGGAAAATTTCCAAATCTGTACAACAATTTCATTTAGATTTAGACTGAAGTAGTGTATTTGAAGTTTTTCATGTGAAAATTTTATGAAAATCGGTTTAGTCGTTCTTAATTTACGTTTAATTTAAGGTCAAAAAACTAAACAGGACAAGGTAAAAGCGTGGTTCGTTATGATGTTGCAAATTGGAAGGTGAAAACAAAATAGAATAATGAAAAGACGGTACATATTTTTCCCCAGAACTGCGCTAGATGTTTTAGATTATAGAGTTTTTAAGGCGTTGAAAAATTATTGATACACCATAACCGCCCATAGTTTGCGTTTTATAACCCAGAAAGTTTGTCTACCGTATTCCATAGAGGTGATTTTTCACAAACTGCACTGATCAATTTTTCAGTCATGTCAAATTCGTAAAAATTATAAATTAGTATGATTTAAATACTAAAATCTATTTATGACTCTAGGTGGACGATTAAAAATAGGTTAAGCGAACCGTTGAGTACTAGCAACGTAACCTACGAGAGGCTAATCCCAATACGAGTGTATTTGTCGCTTGTTGCCTGTTGTAGCCAGTTTTCGCACGTAATCGACCGTTCCAAGGCCGCTTGTAATGGACGCGGTTTTGTAGCACTCTGATTTAGGATCAGATGCGACACCATGTTCCATGTACGCTTTTGCGTGACCTTGTGGCCGCTCGTAGTCAATTGCAGTGAACGAATGTGTAAACAACACACTATTACATAAAAACTCATGAAAGCTCTTTGATAGAGAACGGTCATTTAACTTTCACGTTAAATGATAAAATTTAACTAGAGAGAGAGACAGAACGAAACGTATACCAATCAAAGAAGCAAACTCTCTGTCAAACAAATTTTATAGGCGGGGATAATTATTGAATGATTGTATGATCGGATAATAAAGAAAAAAATAATAAATTTATATTTTAAGTAGACTTAGATACTGGTTAACTATCTTTACTCAAAAATGTATTTTCTTCATTTAAATTGATAAAAATAAGTTTTTCAAATATCTAAACCAATTTATTTTGGGATTTAAAAAAATTAAAAAAAGATTTTTATATATAGTTGTAATATGTAAGATTACGTTTTACGACTCGTGGGTATCAAAAAAATTGAGTTCAAGATTTTGGCCATTCCATCCACGAGTATAAATACAGCTACAATGACAAGTGCAGCTCATTAACAGTTCATACATGATAAAAGATCAAGTGATCGACTGCCTAATACATACAGACTGTGAACACGGGGAGATATTGTGCAATTGTGTGTACTGCGGGAACGAAGATCAACAGTACCCAGGTTGGTTTACTCCGTTAAAAGATAAAGACTACAAAGAAGAAGAACTAAAATATTTTTTCGAAAACGGCAGCTTTGAAAACGACAAGACTTCGAGGACGAACTCTACAGAAGCTATAGAAAAGAACTCCAGGAAAGGGAAAAGCAAGTCAACGAATATACAGGTAATCTTCAAAAAAATACTAATGAACATGAAGAGACTGATATACCTACACAGAGCATGGACATGGCCCAACCAGAAAACAGACAAGACACAATACCCGACAATACGAAACAGATGGGGGACGTTAATCTATATTATACCGAGACGTTACGTGACACTACTAAATCTGAAAAACGAATAGTCACCGATGACTATTCGTCGATCTACTGAGGGAACTGGATTCTGTTTTCCAACTCCCGGTGGAAGAGAATGGGAAAAAAGTGTACTACTTACTCTTAGTGAACACGAGTTCGCAGAGTATACGAAAGAGGATTTGGTCCGGTATATTAATGATTTTAGATCAACATTACAGACAAAAATTTGAGGAGGAAAGGACATACTGAGCATTATTGTGGATTTTTTTATTGCTATTGAATAATGTCGGTAGCATTAAATCCCGACTGACCGGTCTCCTGGAGAATCATTTCCCTAACTACGTTATCAGCTCAGAATTCATAAAATAGCAAACTTAAGAGCAAGGACGTTTAAAATTGTGACGTTAAAAAATGATTGTTGTGTAAGTACCTGGATCATTTAAATGTGAAAGATTTAACGCGATTATGTAGTTTCAATCGTACAATAGAAGTAAGCTTTTTTAGATCCTGAAGATAGGTTGCTACCTATAATAAGTTGAACCGCATGCAGCAAAACCATAAATTCTTTGGATTCCTGAAATTATTGAAAGATTGATCGTTTATTTTTGGAACAATAATGGCCCACTTAATCTTGTGAGTTATATTTCATATTTTTCTCTGGATATTCAGAAATATATTGTTTAAAATACCAATCTGCATACCGCTGAATACATAAAAACAGATAAAACAACTAAAAGTAGTATAGAAGCTGCATTACGAAAGGTTTTTATTAATATGATTAAAAGTTGAGAACTAAAAAAAAAAATCTGTTTTAAAATAAAACAAAATCTTTAAATATTTTTTTATTGTTTATTGATTTATTTAATGCTTTTAAGATGGCTAACCTGTTTGTCTGAGTGTTTCTTTTGGAACAAGCGAAGGCAATCAAAAACATTATGATAAAGTTGCCTATAATCCAGTAATTAATATTGTTAATTATTATTAAAAATCAACTTAAAATATAGGGTTTAGCTATTAAATAACATTATAATTAAATATTTTATAAAGGTAGTTTCTAAAAATAATTTAAAATGGTGACTTAATTTTAATAAAAATATTCATTTTTACTAAAAAATGTTTAATTTAAATGGTTTTAATTATCTCTGTAGTGAGTTTAGTTTCAAATAAATATTTACTTAATCTTATTTTGTTCTTTTTGTATAGTCTGATAATTAATCCTTTATTTAAAATTTAATTAGTTTCATAATAAAATAACTCGTCTCAGAGATAATTTTCATAAATATTGTTTGGGTCAAAGTTAATAATTAAAAATAAAGTTATTGTGGAATGTTATTTAAAATGAAATTCATTTAATTATTAATTCCTAAATAAGAGATTACTTCTTATTAAAATTATTATCCTACCCTACTAAACGGTATTTGTATGTGTATCGGTGTGTACGTCACCCTTAGCTTAACACAGGAATGTACTGATCAGTAGCGAAAAATCCCGATTTTTTAGTATATGTCTGGTGGTCAGGCGTATACTTGTATTATTTATCTATATACCGTATATATATATATATATATATATATATATATATATATATCCATATGTATGCGAAATATATTCCGAAGTTTTGGGAAAATTTAGTACTTTTTAACTGGATCCGAATTTTTGGACGAAAATCGCATATATCTCAAAAACGTTAGTCATAGCGCACTGAAAAATTTTTTCGACCACCCTCGCAAGTACCTCACGCGCTCCCAGTGGTACCCGTTGGATGATAATATTTTCAAGTGTCCCCGGGAAGCCGTTCAAAAATTGGGAAGGGGGTGCGATGGAGTGCCACCGTAATACCTCGGCAACCTCTCGTCCGATTTTCACGATTCAAACGGCGTACATATCAGCAGGTCGAGCGCTAACTGTTTAACGCATCGGGTGCACTCTTAATCGACCAGATCTTGGTTATCCGGAAATTAAATCCATTAGCCCTATGTTTTGACTGCACTCACTCACCGTAAAAAGTACCGATCCGATCTTTCGCTTAATACGCTCAAACCTGTGCGCTAGCAACAGCTGTAAAGTATAAACTTATGAAGATTAAAAAGTAGAAAATAAAAAATATGTAAAAAACCTTTTTAAAAACCACTCTTACACTAAATGCACTAAAAATTAGAAATTAAAAAAAAAATATATTAAATGTCACTCTTAAATTAAATGCTCTAAAATATTAAAAAATAATTTTAGGATGGTATCTCAGAATGGATTTGACAACAAACTTTGATGGTGATATATAAGATTATTTGAAACTCATAGCTTCAAATTAAAAATTTTATGTTTTTGCCAATTCTTTCATATGCGTAATGGCCTAAAGAGTAAGATTCAAATACGCATAAGAGAAAATTGTAGTTAATCTGTAAACATTTTCATATGTTTAAAAAGGATATTAATAATAATTGTAATTGAATAATAACTGTGACATGTTGTCCGACGTCACTTTTTCGAATGGCGTCTTTAATTTCCTTATTTTCTGTGTAAGTGGGTCCATCCACACAAAAACCCTCGTTCTGAAGAGCCTTTGTCTTTTACAAGCGAAGCAAAGGAAAGCGTAGAATTCAAGTTTTCATCAAAGAGTAGTGTAGCGTTGCCAAAATATTTAGTTACCAACAGTAGTGAAGGGGGATTTCACTAAGATTAGTCCTTCGTCATAGGTCAAAGCATCACGGAAGCAGCAGGAGGGCCGGTAAAAGAAGTAAGAAAAGACTGATGTGTAACTGTTTGTCGCAATCGTCAACAATTTACAATCGTCACGGTTACTGAAAGCCTAAATGACTGCAGTGATGGGTACTGAGGTTGTACCACATGGTACGCTAAATATTTCAAAGGGAGTAGTCGTGTGTTGGGACTTATTGAACAGCATGGAAGAGGAAACCGTTGAACAATTACAGAGTTATAGCGTGTCTAAGATTGAACACACAAGTAACGGGGAAGTTGTAGCCTCCACGTTGCACGTCTTCACTTTTCATAAACAAAAGTACCCGGAAAAAATAAAGGCTAATTTTCACAGATTGAAAGTACACCGTTTATCCCGATTAAATTGTGGTTCTTTGGACGTCAGAGATTCGGACATTCAGCAGCACGATATACAAGGCAACAGATCAGTGCTTGTGATAACTCACTGCATCCGGTTGACATCTTGTGCAGAGATTTATCTGTCTGGGTCAATTGCCGTGGGAATCGTCTGGCAAGTACTTAAACTGCCAAAAATTACGAAGAAGTAGTAATTCAGGAATAAACATCGTACAACAGCTAGTTTAAAGCAAGGGAAAGCGTAAATAATTGATCGCTAAAGGTAACAAAGTCTTATTTACAGCTTGCTGTGGCTTCTGCAACTTCTTTGAAACCAAAACACGTAATTTCTGAGCTAGCACTCATTCTACTTAATATTTTTGAACGCAATATGATGAAAAATTGAACGGTCAACCAACCAAATGAAGCAGCACAAAACCGGCACAGAAAAAAAAACATTGTTTAATACTCTTCAGATAAATATCTAAAAATAATTTTCGGTTTAATATTTTTTTTTTTTTCATTTTTTAAGGAGTACGATGGTGTACGGCGCGGCGGCTCAACCAACGCCGCTACTGCCATTATTATTGTATATCCCACGCGACTGGTTGCACTTGTCTTCGATTACTTAACTAAAATTTATTAAACAAAATAAGTTCACAACGACGAGAAACGCAAATAACCATATAAATTGGGTGAAGCCCAGACTGATATGGTAATATATATATAATTTTTTTTCAGTAATAATAAAAAAATACAATTAATCAACCGGATTATTAAATCAGTTAATTATAAATTAGTTTGTAATCAATAGTTGCTTATAAGAGTTAATAGTTTATAATTAAGATGTTGTAAAATTTATTTCTGAATCAGTCTCTCAGATTAAACTTGTTACTGACTATTTCAATGTATGTTATTGGAAAATTAAAGGACCAAACTGCTGAACGCCTGGATGATTAAATGCATCATTGCATATATCCTACGGCTTCATTTACATCTCTGAGTAAAGGAATTATGTAACTGTGTTATGCTTGCTGAAATAACGACCGAGTTGACTGTTATAGATATACATTTAGAGTAGCTTCCGCCTTAATGAAAGAATATCTTTTTTCTTTCTTTTTTACTTAAAACAGGTCATTTTAATTATTTACGTATGGACATGAAATGATTATCAAACGTGAAAATGGTTATTGACTCAGGCTAGTACCACCTTCATAGAGTCTAGGGAACAGAATCCGGTTATATTCCGGCAGATGATCGAATCGAGAGGTAAGAGAATTAAGCCAGTAAAAATTGACCAATATTTTCCCAATAACCAAAGAAATTAATTTCTTTGATTATAGAAATTTCTTAACGTAAGAAAATCAACTGATTGAATTATAAGTTATCGGAAGAAAATAATAAATAATGTTTTAATAATGATGAAATTTTATCAAATTTGTCCGATGAAACAAGCTAGAATATTTGGAAAACAATTTATACTGGGATTGACCTACTATTTATTGATAAAAATGATTTCAATTTTTAACATATAAAAATGGCACTAACCGGAAAGTCTTGTTCAAAATATTTTTTACATCATCATGAAAAACATCACAAGATGTATTAGACTCAGAATGTTATTACTGGTATGAACTTATATTACTAAAACCTAGATATTAACCTGATAAATAAAACGAAGATGTATTTTGCAGACATTCTTGTAAAGAGAAAAGATATATAAATAGAGTGAAGCAAATTAACCAAAGAAGAAAAACAGACCGAGCGGTTTCCTATCAGTCTTTCTCTTTTCAAATAACATAATCCCGAAATCAGTAAAGAAGAATTTACAATGAACAACAGCCCCAATTTCTCATAATAAGAAAATTTATTTATATTTAATGAAAATTACTACTAATAAATCATAAATCTTCCTTCTTCAGAATAGAAAAAAATTCCAGTGTAAGATTGATATTTATCTACCTGGCAAATAGTTATATTCAACCTGTCTTCAAATACAGATGGGAAGTGAACAATAACATAAATGTTAGGTATTTAACATATTTATCAACAGATTTGTCAAAGTAAATTGGAATTTACATAAAACATAAAAATTACTGTATTATTATAAAATTTCATCACGCTAACGCTAAATTATTTCAGATAAATAATTTACATTTCTATTTATGTAATTGTTTAAACGTAAGACTTCTTAATTCTTAATTGAAGCAATTGCCGAAATTGATTTAAAAACTAAAAATAACAACAGTTTTAATATTAACATTTTAAAACCTTTATTTCGTTTAATTGATGTAATAAAACGCTATACTTCTTGTTAACCAGTTCTGAATAGTTAAAATATAATATTTTAATTCAAATTAATTTCCCTATAGACCTTTTCACAATACAGATCATCTGTCAAAAGTTTATAAACTAGGGTTTTAGGTTTTAAATAGTTAACTTTTCTCAGTTTAATTATAATTTGCCAGAGAAAAACAAATTAACCTTAACATTACATAATATTTGTAACGAATTCTGTTTTTCTTCTGACATAATTTACAAAACGTTTACACAATGATTGAAATCTTCAGTTCATTTTATTTTCACTTCATACTTAATTGTGAAAACCGTTACGTATTGAGAGACATTGTAAACAGTAATGGACCTGAATTAAAATTAAAAAAATATAAAAATATTCATCTTAATAAAATGACAATATTTAACTCTTAATATGGAATATTTAAAATCTTCGTTAACAAAAGAACAACTGTAATTTACGTTTTGAAGACAGAAAAAAATAAGGAAAGGTAAGATATTTTTACATCTACAGAGAGTCAAATAAAACCACTGTAAACATACATAGGCCTTCTTAAATATTTAATTAATCCTTTTTTTCTAAAACATTACTATGTGGTATTAGACAAAATTATACTTTTATTTAAATGAAGATCTCTTTGATGCAATCTCTTTGAAGTCGAGGCGAAAAAATATACGAGTAGACTCGCTTTTTTGAACCCCACCGAAACGTTATAAAAATTTCTTATAATACAATTTTCCAGTTACAAGTCAAAAGATTCAGGAAATTTACATTTTTTTACACTGAATTCAAAAAGAATGTAGAATCTGCCTGTGCACATATAGATGCCAAGGAATCTGTCTGTTTTACATATAGATGCCAAGGTTTTATTAAAGAGATTACAGAAATGTTTTTCTTGACTCTTAATAGTGTGATTTTATATTATTAAAGTTTTAAAATAAATTTCAATAAATTAAAAAAATAAATTATTTACTTTCCTAGTATGTATTTTGCAGTGAGTTCAATTAGTGAAAAATTAACAACCCAATCCAATGAGATGAGGATGGTATGTATAACATGTAAATGAGGTTTTGGCTTTTATAGACTCAGGCCGACTATTCCTGAGACATGAAGTTAATTAGACCCCAACCACTTTCTAGTATTCAAATTCGTATAAAAGCAACTAACTTTTACTAGAATTTGAACCTCAGAACTTTCGACTTCAAAATTAGCTATTAAATAACTGATTTACAACGACGAGTTCAACACTGGACCAGCTCGTTCGGCTAAAAAAAATGTAAGTTTTTTTTTTCAACTAAAAATGTAAAGCTGAAACACAACACAAATTTTATAATAATATTGAATTATAACTTCTGAATTCAAAAAAGATCACATAGAAATTACAGAGATACTAGTTTGATCGGAACAGTACTCAAAAAAATGTTAAAACCTAATTTTAACTATTACAAAGTTATATGAAGTTTTTTTTAATGAAATATGACCTGCCACTGTTGGTTTACGGGTGGATAATACTATAGGTATGAAGAAATGGAAAAAAATTCGATACATTTTTTTTTTGAAATTGTATTAAAAAATAGTAATAAATGATGCTTCAATATGATGAATTGCTTTTAGTAACAGCATTAATCCTAATCAAATGCTTTGCAAATTATTAATAAATAATATTAAAGAATCTATTCTGAGATTTTATTGAAATATATTAAAAAATTAATCAGGATGTTGTAATAGATAAAATACATACTTCATCGACTTTATTATATCATTATTGCAGTTTTGTTCTACGAAGAAAAGGTTTAAATGCATAGGGTCGGTTTTATAACTAGTTCAACCGTAACTACTGGAGTAATATATCATTTTATGTTCAGGAAAAAGTTCTTGGCTTTTATCTAAAAACAAAATAAACATACTGTTAAAAATATAACTTTTTAAAAAAAGAGATACGGTTATTGCCGACATAAGAGATCCCAAAATTATACAATAAACTGTATTTTGTAAATTTATCTTTCCTTTAAAAATACATGTAATCAATATAGAACTCTATAGTTCTATATGTATTTTATTATTGGCGTTGCTCATGTTGCTATTAGATCGACTTTTTAAAGCTTATATGATTTCCCTGAATAATTTCTTAATTACTTTCAATTATTCACACATGTATTCTTTTATACCGTCCTGAAATCTAGAAGAAAAATTAATTGCATCCATAATATTGGTAAATTGCAACCTTAAATTTTACATGGACATTAGTTACGACATGTGTAGTTACCAGCTTAAGGCTATAATGATTGAATACGCCCACTTATTGAGAAGAAAGTAGAAAATTGTAAGGTCATGAGAGTAAAAATAACAAAATATTTAATAATATATAAAGACTTATTCGTAATCATATATTTTTTAACAAAAAATAAAAAGTGTTTTTTTAATTTTCATAAAATTTATTTAAAAAAGTTTAGCTGTTTCGGTATATTAGCTCTTTCTCAGATGTACTATGTACCGAAACAGCTGTCGTTGTTTTTAAATAATTTTGAAACATAAACAAAATAACAAGAAACATATTTTTTTTTAATTTTTTACTTCATTGTAAAAAGTTAAACGGATTGTCCGTAGTAAAGGATTGTGATCGCGAAAAATTTCTTTTTTCAGATTTCAACGTAAATATCTATTTTAACCATCCCTGAATCCATTTTAACTAGTTTTGGCGTGACATCTGTATGTACATACGTACGCACGTATGTCATATAACTCAAAAAAAGATTAGCTCAAAAAACGATAGGATGTTAAAATTTTGGATTTAGAACTGTTATAATAACATCTAGTTCTATACCTCCCCTTTTGATTGCAAGTTGACTGGACCAAAAGTGTCCAAGAAAACCCAAAATCCAAAAAATTGGACTTTTTATTAACTGCAGTAACAAGCCCTCATTGAGCGCTTTTCAACGATATATCGTAAGTGGTACTTATTTTCACTGGTTCCAGAGTTTAGCAAAATAAAATTTTAATTAATGAGATATTTGGATCTTACAAGGGAAGCCACATCGGTGTAAATCCGAATTCATCTCCTTTTTTTTAATTTAAATATATTGATTTATTAATAATTATTAACCTCTGATTGTAACAAAAACTTTTACAATAAATAATATTCAATAATAACCATAAAAAAACAAAAATATGAAAAAATCAGAAGTTATTAGTGAAATAAAATGTTATGTACTTTTCATTTAAAAAAAATGTAAATATATAATTTAATAGGCGTACAAGGAAGATATGTGGTCCACATCACCTTTTTTTTTTGTTATGGATTTTCACAAGTAAAGGCTTCATCCATTGAACATTTTTTTTTTATTGACAAAAATGGGATTTTAATTTAAATGCAGATAATTAATAAATATTTTTGTAAATTTTTTCTAGTTTATCAGTAATGTCATTTTTCTAGTTCAAATTTCTTTCCTGCTCAACAAAATATTATCAACAACATAATATTAAGTAACTAAAATCATTTTCAAATTTTCTTTGTTCTTCTGATCTTTATTGTTTTTATACTTTTAACTTTTACCTTTAATCGGTTCAAAGCTATATTAGCTATATTAATCAGTTCAAAGCACTATTATTAAATCATTTGCCATCCATTTATTTGTTGATAGAAAACAGTTATTTATATATATGAATTTAATACCGTTGAATAATTTAACTTTATAGATACTAATCACTAAAATTTACTAAATGCTGACTCAGGTTTTAATTTTTTTTTTTTCAAACGCTGATGGAACTAAAAAAATGGTATTGGTAAAGCTGTTGCAAGTGAACCATGGAAAAATTTATAAAAACTAAACAAGTCTTTACATTAAAAAAATGAAACTGTAAAAAAACATAAACGTAAATATTATATATATATATATATATATATATAAAGAGTTAAACGCCTAATTAATTCACGTGATCGCATCTGCCCAGGATGAAACTACGGGACGTCGCTTCATATTATTATTATTTCATTATCTGTAAAAGGGCTTTATCTAAAACTGTTTATATCTAAAAGGCTGTTTTTATGTAAAACTTCATTTTCGTATTTTCAAAAAAAAATCTTATGCTTCCTTTTTTTATCTTATGAAGACTATTCATTACCATTTTTCAACTTTTAAAAGTGTTTAATTCTCTAGCATTTGCCGGTATCCGTGGCGCGAGTGGTAGCGTCTCAGCCTTTCATCTGGAGGTCCCGTGTTCGAATCCCGGTCAGGCATGGAATTTTTACACCATACTTGTCATTCATCTCATCCTTTGAAGCAATACCTAACGGTGGTCCCGGAGGTTAAAAAAGAAAAAAAGTTCTCTAGTGTTGATATTTTTGCCTTAACTAATATTTTCAACTAAATATATGTAATATTTTATTCATAATGTTATTATTTATAATATATATTTATATAATATTTTCAAAAAAAAATAAAAATAGAAAAGCAAGAAAGTTTCCTTACTGGTTCGACACCTGGTTGAAATTTTGCGTTCACAGTTTTTTAAACATACTATTCTTATTATAAATTAAATAATGTTAAATTACTTTACGTAAATAATGAACTAAATAAATTCTTTAATGCATTATACAACTTATATTCAATTTTAAGGGATTTTAAGCTATATAATTTATTACCTGGATAATTTGGTTCACATTTTATTAGAAAGTAAAATACGCCTGGAAGCAAAATTTGAATTTTCTGGAATAAGAATAACGGATATTTCAGATTTCTAGGGAACGAAGAACAGAGAGACTAGCTCTATACAATATCTATTCTATTACATGATTCGTTGAGTTCCTACGCTGAAGTACGTTTACCCATCTTTCTGTAATATATATATATATATATATATATTTATATAGAAATTGCAGCTAAACTCTTTTGACCGAAATTTAATATAATATATTTTTAAATATTTAAATGAAGCGTTTTTCTTATATTGATTATATATAAACGATAATAATTATGAAATACAATGAATAAGTAGGTTGAAATTATACCACGGTATGTATGTATGTACTTGTGACATGTTTGTGAAAATTTATCTGCTTTTGGATATGGTGAAAACAGTAAGATCTAGATAACTCTCTATGGTTAGTGCAGTTGTGGAAAATATAAAACATGCAATATACAGTTAAATTTTAAATGAGGACAAAATGTGGTCGTGCCGTTTAAAAAGCGGAAAGCTCAGTTTTCCACTGTTCTATGTATAATGATAAGGTATAATTTATAACCCAAAATTAACGAATACGACTCTCAAATGAATCAAAATCAACTCATAATTATTATTAATTTTAATTATAAATTAACTACGCTAATTTATCAACCACAATAAGAAATAATATTATAGACCGAAACGTTTACTCGTATAAACTACAATTGCCAGACTGGTTATTTTTACATACTTAAACGTTAGATTACAGCCATTTATATTTTATTATTAGTATTTGTTTTCTTACATAATTTTTCTCAAAGTTTATGACAATATACTAATTTTTTGTTCATGATACGAAAAAATTTATAGTATTTCACTTCTTGTACTTTACTCGTTAAGATTATTTTAAATTTAACCGATAGAAAATAGTTATTCGAAGGAAGAAAAAGGTAATTAATTAAATGACTTGCCTCAGAATTCAGAAGTACGGGATGCCTATACGAATTTATCCAGTTTAAAGATATGTAGTAAAGTCTGCACACCAACAACGGTAGATTAGATCGAATTTATTATAATCTGTAAAAAAACAAATTGCATTATTAACAAAGTGCACAGTGAATAGAAAATAACTATAATAAGTAAAACCTAAAATAACTAAACTTGAAACGAATTACTGAGTGGAATTCACGTGCTCAAATTCTATGAAAATAAAATATGAGGTGAATTGTTTCCAAGTGTCCGTTCACAGAAGTTTGTCAAGTAGAAAAGAAAGTATCATGGTAAAATTAGCTCTCGTATGGTAAAAGACGAGAAAATCTCACGAAAAAATATGACTCATTTTCTCCTGAGCCCGTTTGAAACATACTCAATTATACTCGAATGTGTACAAAGTTAAAAATGATTAACAATTTTGATTTTCATCATCTGCATATTAAGATTTAGTGAAGAGAAACCGCAGAATTGATATCACGTTAATGGCACATCAGACATCTCATATGACAGCGTTTCTTCTCTCCGTGTGTTGATCTTGTAAGCCGTTTCTTATTTAATAATAATAAATTCACCATGTAAGAAATTATTATTATCTCTTCTCTTTGCTTACCTTTTATCCTGTGATTGTCAGTGTGCAAGCACCTTTAAATATTATCAAACAAGGGAAAATCTATTCTTTTAAGTAAGAAACGTGCATAAAATCAGCAGAATATAAATTATACATGTACGCCTATCGTACAATTAACCTGAACTGACGACAAGATGCGGGGAATATCATGTCATTCTTATTAACATTTTTAAACCACCATAGTCGAGCATTTAGTTTTATTAACATCTGGAATTTTAGCTTACCTTTAAACCTTATCTGATTATCAGCTTCATAAGAATAATTGTATTATATTGATATGAGGTTAAAAACGACCTTCAAAAAAACATTATCAACTAATGATACAAATAATTTCTCATAAAACTACGTTAGATGTATTGATAAGGCAAGTAAATTCTCACTTAACATAATAAAAATGCTCACTCTAATTGCTTTCTTGCTCTTTTTCTGAATTTATTCTTGTTTATGTTTGAAAAATATGCTTTAGTGTAACCGGGCAATTATTTTATGTGGACTATTTATTAACAGAAATAATTACATAGAGGACAACGACTAATATATAATTAATAAAATCACTACCTTTTTGAACACGATTAATACAATTTACTTCTAAAACAAAATAGAATGATTTCGCTTAATTAATTAATTTCACCACAGCTTTTCGTAAAATCGTTTTATTTACATTGCCGTAGTGATAAGAAATAATAATTTCTATAAACGGTCTGAATACTCGACTAAAAATCAACTTTTTTTTTCCTTTTGTTCTACTTCTATTGTAGAGATTTGAAACCTACTGCTAAAGAAAGCTCTTTTCATAGTTTTAACGATCAGGAGGATTAAATACGTGATAAAGAAAATTGACATAGGATAATGAGGATTCTGGTAATTAACAATTTTTACATGGAACAATAAGTTACTTCTCCACCGAAATCATATCCAGAGGCTCATAGTTTCATAACGTAGTTTATTGAATATAGATTTCTCAATATTACATGACTAAAATATTTATAAATAAATAAATTATTAATTGTTACAGATTTGTTCACAATATTTGGTATAAAAAATTACATTATGTGAATATTGTCATGATGAAAACTATCTATCCATTTAATTTATCAAATCTAATGTAATTAACATCAATGATCATTAGTACTTATAGTAACCGATAAATTTACACGGGTTTACTTCATAATTTAATTTCAGTTCACTTAAATAAATTTATTCAATATCACCTTAATTAAACAAATTATTCACGTCAGACCATGATTAACTTTTCTCTGTAGAAAATTTGTCGAATATAATTTGTGTTTGTTTATATAATGTCACTTTTCATCAACTGGATTGCTCACACGGTTGACAGAGAATCTGGATACACGTAGACAACAAAATTCTAGTCCTACTAATTCCGTAACGAATTGTTGTTACATCAACGGCTTTAATTCAAATACTCTAAACGTGCTCTGACATGCAAATACAAATACATATCTACAATGCAAGAAAGAAGT
This sequence comes from Lycorma delicatula, assembly GCF_047948215.1. Lineage (NCBI taxonomy): Eukaryota > Metazoa > Arthropoda > Insecta > Hemiptera > Fulgoridae > Lycorma > Lycorma delicatula. The sequence goes on from NC_134457.1 coordinate 127,632,364, forward strand.
AGAAATAATATTTTTTTTAATTCTGTTACAAAATTACTTTCTCAATTATTTAACTGAATAAAACTGTTTTACTAATTACAGAAATTTTTTATTAAAATAACATTTTCTAAATTGCATCTGTTTTTCTCAGCAACTATAGAATTTGTTAGATTTTCCTACCTAATAAAATGAAGATATTTGAAACAACAGCATACATATTTTTTTCTAAATTTTTAACTGAAAAAACTTCACATAAGAAATATTGTAACTTTCAAAATACTACTTAAACAATTTAGGTATATAATTATTAAATAATAGCAATATTATTATAATAAGAAATTAATAAAAAAAATATATATTTCTTTAATTTTTATTAAATTATTGCCATTACTTTTTTATACTCTATTCTTCTTTGTTTTAAAAAAAAAAATTTGTACGCAATACGTATATTCAAGTCGTATCTGAAATTACTTCTTCTATGATTTAATTGTATTATTCTTTTTATATAAAATGTATTTCTCCTTTCAGAATCCTGTAAGTTCTATAAACATGATATATACATTTTTCATTCCCATCATATTAATTAAAATTTGGGGCTTTTAATATTATAATTAAAAAATTATGAAAAAAATTGACAACTTTTAATAGAACTAATTTATTAAAGAATAAGCCTTCAGTTAGTAAGGCACAAAGAGGCCAATGAATCGTATCATTTAAGGTAATAATATCAGTGATTTATTGTACAATTTAATTCTTTGAATCAGAGAATGGTATTAAATAATGAAACATAATATTTTTTTATGTTGTATATTTTATTATCTTTCCGTTCTAATTACTTTTTTAGTATGAATTATGTTGTAAACGTTCTTCCAGGTGTCGTGATAATTTCAATTACCTAGAGAAATGCATTTAACAAGCCTGTGATTATTTCCCTTAAACTCTTTATGTACTTTTAAAAATTTTATAATTTTTTTTTTTTTTTACTGCATACGCTTAATAATTTTGATTAATAATCAATTTAAATAACAATATATTACGGTTATTATTTAAATTAAATAAAAATTTTGACCTAATTTGAATTTAATTTCTATTCAAATTAGCGCACAGTATTTTTTCATTGTGTTATCGCATCAAAATCATCGTTTATTTTGCCCCATTATAATTTTGCATCAAGTTTTAGTAAAAAATAGTAATAATAGATGCTATCTGGATCATAAATAAACAACTGTTCTACTCGAACAAATAGAAATATTTAATAATAAAACAACGTTCTTTAATTACTAGGGGTTAATAAATTATTTATCAATATACATTTACGAATCCGAATTTCAATGTATAGATTATTTTAATACAAACTGAATAATTCATCAAAAAATTAATTAAAATTTATTTGCACTATATCAGTTGATACTAAATTAGCAATTTATGTTTTGAATGTAGATAAATTGATTTTGGTCGTTCATGGAAAGGATTTATACGGGTAGGGGATCACATTGATCCCTGCTCAGATTGTATTGTACCACTGCGATGTAGTCTAACAGAGCTTATCGAATCGATCAGTTACTGGTGGACTGACTGACTGACTCCTCGACTAAGAGAACCATCAAACAGATGGAGTACAGGACCCTAACAGAGGAACGTTTTTATCAGAACAACAGTCAATCTTTAAGTCTAATTCAAAAACCTGTACCACAATTCTTAATAAGAATATTAAATTTAATACAAATATAACCGTAGGTCTAAAATATTAGTACATTAAAATTAAGAAAGTCGGTAGCAGACTACCGTTGTTCAAATTGTTGAAAACAGGAAATGAAAAATGATTATTTGCCATAAACAAACGCCTGGAATTTTAATTTCAAACTCCACCATCTCATTCTTATCAATTATAAATTCTATTTCATCGCCTGAAGCTGTAAAAAGCTGACGTAAGAAATATCAGTTTGATCAGAAAAAGTATGTAAAGTGCGAGTAGAAATATTTTTTATATTTTTTTATTTTCTTGCTTTAATATAATCCAGTTTAATTCTAATATTTTTTAAATATAATAATATTAATAATAATAAATATAATATTAACTATTTAAAGTTTAAAATAAGTGCATACTTATCAGTTATATTAATTGTGTTTTTATTTCATATTATTTCTTAAAATTGTAATATAAAAAATTGAAAAATGAAAGTTAAAAAAAAATTATGATTAATTTAAAAACGTTAATATGTTTTGTAATATTTCTTCAATTGATAAAATACAAAAATTTGTATCGTTATTTTTCTTATGAAAAATATATATTTACAAATTTTATAAATAGATATTCTAGGCTGCAACCTTATATCATATTGCATACATCTGACTGACTGTTCAGTTGAAGAAATATAATAATTTTAAATCATGCAATAAATCGATTTTATTAATCGACGTTATATGGCTATCATTTCTGTTTGGTCTCTGGAACCACTGTAAGGTATTACCTCAAAGGATGAGTGAGGATGTTATGTATGAATATAAATGAAGTGTAGTAGTCTTATACAGTCTAGATCAACCATTCCTGAGATGAGTTGTTAATTGAAACCCAACCACCAAAGTTCACTCCACCCAGTGTTGATCACCATTAGACCAACCCGGTGGACGTTATATGTATTCTGTTAAATAATGTGCTGTTGTTTAAATAAATATACATCTTACTGAAATAGAGCTTAATTATTTTATTGATTCATTAATATTAAATATATAAAATTTCTGTCTCTATCAAGAAGTTAAATTGAGGTTATTTTTAGATACGTAAAATTGTAAAAAAGTACATACATGAGATCTGAATACATTGTCCATTACAGTTAATTCATCAAATACTGAATTAATCAATGGGCAATTCCAAAAAGGCGATTGATATTTGTAGATCCAAAAGTAAATGTAAATAATAATATCTAATAAAAAATAAATTGTTCGTGAAAACTTTTATTAAAAAATGTAATGTCATCAACAGGTGTTTTGAAAGTAAGAAATATTCTTCAGAAGCCTTTTTGGATGACCAGCAGGCCTTTGACAAGGTTTGGTTGCCTAGTCTACTTTGTAAGATATAGTCGAGCTTGCCTCAGCAGTTTTACTTGGTTCTGCGTGTCTATCTGGGCTGGTTAGTCATTTTTTTCAGGTAAAGTATAATCAGAAGTTGTCTAACATTTTTGTCACTCGTTCAGGAGTTCCTGAAGGTACTTTTGGGACTGATTTTGTCCTCCATTTTCACTCAAGACCTTCCTAGTCCGACCTGTGTCACTGTTGAATCGTTTGCGATTGTAGTCAAGGCTAAATTGTAATCTGAGCTGGATCTAATCAGCGGGTGGCTAATTAAGTGGAAGATAAAAGTTAATCCGGCGAAATCAAGTAACGTAACAATTAGGTTATCCAGTGGTTCAAGAATAAATTATTCAGGAGGATAACGGAGGCGCTGTGGTTTGTGAGAAAGAATGAGGTCCATGATTATCTGTGGAGCCATTTGTTCGGGAAAAAATTCAACGATTCAGTTAGAAGTACATATTTAGGCTAAATGCCCATGTAAAGCATCTGGCGGTGAACTTAGCCAGATGCTAAGTTCACCGCTTATGGTAATAGGCGGTGGTAATAAGCACAGTTTATGGTAATCTATTATTAAGATAATAGATTACCGAAACGCTCGTGTATTTCATCTGGGAAAAAATGTGTAATGATTAAGGTAGTAATTCTCCCCTCATACGTTGCATCGTTTTATTAAAATTATTGATTACGTTATGTTTTGTTTTTCATTTGTTTTTTGTTTTAATTTTTGAATTATTTTTTGTTATATTAATCAATGTTCTATGTTATTTTTACTCATGGTATGTTGCTTTTCATGCATGTAATACATACAAATTATCTGTATTCTTTTCGAGGGGTTTTAATAGATACTTGTCTTTCATTTTATTATTTTGTAATTCAATTTACTTATGATCTGTGTGTGTGTGTGTGTGTGTGTGTGCGCGCGCGCGCGCACGCGGAGCTAATTATAAATAAAGCCTTGTAGAAAAAAATTTAACAATTTCACATCATTAAATTTGTATGAGCTCTTTTGTTTTTTTTTTTAATAGCCACAAATATATTTAAAATCAACGAACAGCATAATTGTAATACAAGTAATAGATTTATTAAAATTTCCCATCCTCAGAATAGAAGAGTATGAGAAATCTGTAGATTATAAGATCAGAATAGAAAAGAGTTATTACGATGAAAATTCTAAATATAATAATAAATTTGGAAGGGATAAAAATAAAAACTGACCAATAGCGATTTCTTTTTGTTGTAATTGTATTATTAAAAAAAGGTTTACCATGATAATGCGAATTTATAATATCACTTTAATTTATATTATTGATTTTGAGATGAATTATGTTTAATGAAACTGTATTTTATATTTAATTATATATTGTAATTTTTTAGGTACTACTAAGGGTTCTAAAGAGGTGGATGTACAATAAACTGGATGACAGTATTGAGGAAAAAGAGTATGGGTTTAGAAGAGGTGTTAAAACAAGGAACGCTATAAGGCTGCTAAGAGTAATAGGTGAGAGATACATGGAAAGGAGGCGGAGAGTGTATGTTGCATTTGTCGACCGAGAAAAGGCGTTTGACAGAGTTAGATGGGATAAATTACTGCTAATTTTGAAAAACAAAGGAGTTGACTGGAAAGAGAGGCCTCTAATAAAGGAGCAGTACTAACCATAGAATAAAAGTGAGGGTAGGAGACGAAGTGACAGGAGAATAGGGATTGGAAGGAGAGTGAGGCAGGGATGCAGCATGTCACTCCAACATTATAATATATACTCACACACCTGCAGGATATAATTAAATGCTGTATAAATGGGAAAAAAGGAATTAAGATCGGGAGAAGAAGAATAGAATGAATACGTTTTGCTGATGACATGGCGGTACTGGCAGAGAGTCCAAGTAAATAAAATGAAATGTGTGGTGACTTAAATGAAGCTTACAAAAGTCAGGGTATGATTATAAACAAAAAGAAGACAAAATGTACGGTATTAGGTTGAAAAGAGGAGAGGATTGAGATTACAGTAGGAAATGAATTTTTACAGCAGGTGAAGAAATTTCAGTTCTTCGGGAGCTTTATTAATTGATGACCTGATTTGCACAGTAGAAATTAGAACAAGAATATCAAGAAGTAGACATTCAATAAAAAGGGAAGATTGCTGTGTGGAAAGATAAACTTAGCGTTAAGGAAGAGATTAATAAAATGTTTTATTTGGAGTTCCTTCTCTATGGAACTGAAATATGGTCGATAAGAAAGGCAGATAGAAAACGAATTGAGGCTTTTGAGAGGTGAATGTGGCGCAGAATGATAAATGTCAAATGGCAAGACTATATAAGAAATGAATAAGTATTAAGGAGAATCAGACAGAACAGGAAAATGCTAAATGTGACTGAATACAGAAAAAATATATAAGCTAGGACAATGCATGAGAAGAAGGTCTCTATAGAAGAAGGTTGTGATAGAATGCTTGGTAAATTGAAGGAAAGGAAGAGGAAGAAAGCAATTTCAAATGTCGGATGGGGTTAAGGAAAAGGGAATACAGATGGAAACAAAGATGTTAGCAAAGGTTCGAAAGGTTAACAAAGAGGTTAGCAAAGGTGGATAGCCAACAGCCGTGACAGGACCTGCTGTAATGGCAGAACACTATGAATGAATTGTAATTTAACAACCTACCAGCTTGGAAGATCATAATTTCACAAACAAGTATTATCTAACAATACATAAACAAACAATATTCAAATTGCATAGGTCGATCGGTAACGTTTCATAAAAAAATAAAATTATTAAACAGTTTTTATAAAATTATTTATTAAATTATACTAGGTTTCATATATATATATAATTATAGATATACAGATTGATTACAAATTGTGCGGCAATCTCTCAGAAGATTCTATAGCCAATCGTGAAAAAGATCCATAGAAACATAGGTCAGAAAACGGTTGGTTAGCGAGTTTTAGTTCGTGAAACATTTGCAAGCCAAAAATAGAGTAAATTTGGTGCTTCCGAATGTATTTTGATCTAAGAAATTGAATAAACCATTTTCAGACCGCTATCTCATTTTGAGTTTAAGAAAAACGGGGTAAAACAAAGAAATATTTTATTTGAAATATACTTTTATAGATTTTAAATAAAGTAACTTTATTAATTTACCAATAAAAAAATATAAATTGCTAGTAAACTTCGTAGAGAATTTAATTCGGAGAAAATTGATGTAAATAATATGTATTAAAATTTAAAAACCATTTGAGAAGTGGAACTTAATTAAATTTAAAAAAATTAAATTTTTAACAAATTACACAAAATGGAAGGGAAAAGTGTACGATTGTAATCGTAACAATTTACTACATACGATTGCTAAAAACTGTAAAAATTAATTTGAATGACATCCTTCTAAAAAAATTAAATTTTTTCATAGATTGGCAATAACAGGTGATCAACAATTACGTTTAGTTTCTAGCTTTTGAACATTCATTTGAGCAGTGTTTGTGTTGTAATTGTTCGGTCAGCCATTAACAATTGTTGATACCGCAAATCTGTTTTCATTTGGAAAACTGATGGTCATGTTGTTAATTTATGGTAAAGTACATAAGTATGAACTGGCTGCTGTGTGTGAATACCGGGGAAATTATCCAGATCGTAGAATACCGGTTCGTAAGAGATTTTAAACTTCGGATAGGCGAGTTCGAGAAGCAGGTATTTTTAAACTACTACGGTTCGATGTTGGTCGTGAACGTTTTGTGAGAAGTCCCAACCCTGAAGAAGAACTACTGAATGCGGTTTAATTATCTCCCACTTCAATGAACTCAATGAAGGTTGTCGCATCGCTTTCATATTTCGCAATCAAGTGTGTGGTGAACGTTACGGAAGCAATAGTTGCAATAGTACCCATTCCATGCAACACGTGTACAAGAGTTATTACGATCTGATTCTGATAAACAGATGAAATTCTGTTCATGATTAATTAGAAACTGTGAACATAATCCGGATTTCCTAAATAATATTCTGATTACTAATAAATCCTGTTTTACAAGAAATTGCATTGTAAATTATCGAACATTTTAAATTACCTAATTATTGGCATTGTAAATTACCAAACTTGGGCAAAAGAAAAATCTCCATGAGACTGCTAAGTCATTTCCAACGCATTTTATCGTTTAATGTGAGGTAGGGACTTCATAGTTATAATCTCATAGGCTTTTCTGATTACAGCCATGGCTCAATGGAGAAGGCTACTTGCATTTTTTGCAAACAAATCTGATGGAAATCTTGGAAGATTTTGCACTTGAGGATGGCAGGTTGCATGCAAATGACGCACCTGCTCACTACAGTCATGATATGATGAATCATTTAAAAATTTAATTAATAACAATTTGGTAACCAATGGATTAGTCAAAACGGACCAGCAAAACGGTCACTTTGATCTCCCTGTCACGTACGTTTTCCTTTTGGGGTTGAATGAAGTCGGCACAGAAGAATTGACACATTGTATAATAGAAGTGTAGCTGCTATTAGGAATAATACTGATACCATTAGAAGTATCCTGCACTTCTTACATGGATTCGGCAAGCTGAACTATGCGTTGAACAGAATGGCGGCCACAACTACATTGAAGAAATTTTTGCAACTTTATCAAGTTACCATCTTAATATTTAAAATTTTTAGAAAAAACCAAAAACTATGCAATTTTTATTTTAAATTTACCTTTTATTCATTTTTTGAGTTACTGATAAGGCTTTTATTTATTTATTATTTTTTTTTAATTTATATTATATTGTTTAAAAATTGATGAAATATATTCTGTTCAAAATCGTATCACTTTTCCAATCCAGTTTATGTATTTTCTTTCTAATTAAAGTTCCAATTCTAAAAATTTTGTTTAATTATAATAGACGTTATTTAATTAAAATTTCTCCAAATTAAATTCTTTCCGAAGATTACTAAAAATTTTTACTCCTTCACTGGTAAATTAACAGCTATTTTATTCCAAACCTAAAAAAGTATATTTTCCGGCAAAATATTTTCGTGTTTTATCCCTTTTTTCTTAATACCTAAAGGAGATAGCGTTCTAGGGCTGGTTTTATTCAACTTATTAGATTAAAATTCAAAAGAAAGCTATAAATTTACTCTTCGATTTGTACCCCAAGAATTTTTTTGCGGTTTAATTCCACATTGGGAACAGAAAGCAGGGCTAAATGTTTTACGAGCCGAAACTCGCTAAAAACCCGTTTTCTGTATAGACCTTTTTCACTTTTGCCTATAGAATTATCTCCCGAGAAATTGCCGCGCAATTGTGAATCATTCTGTATATATAAAATTCGGCTAAGTATTTCCTAAATAAGATTCTATTTAATTTTCTTACTCTGGGATAAAAAATTCTATTTTGTAGTTAGATTTGTTAGTAATATTTTAGTGATAGATAAATTATTTACTTAAATTTAGCTTAGTTATAAAGATATGTAAAATACTTGTTTTATATATTGCATAAAATAATTGTACGTTAGCAACATTGCATGTAATATACAACTATGTAGGTTACATACAATTTATCGTTAATAGTTTAAAAAATATTATTGGCAATTATGAAATTTCACAAAAGAAATTTTATTTAACTGAAATTTTATAATTGCAATATACTACTAAAGGTGAAAATAAGTATTGTAAAAATTATTTAATTATCATTAAGTAGTGTAATTGTGTAGTTTTTACGAATATGGAAACAAAATTATAACATCCAAAATAAGTTTTATTGTAGTAATAAATGTACTATTAATAAGAAATAAAAATGTAAGAAAAATAAAGATTAGAACATATTCTGTAAAGGACAATTAAAATCATGAGAAGAAGAACTATAATGTGTAGTATAAAAGAAGATGATTGACTATAAGAACTATAACATTGGAACTTTTCATCAGATCACAAAAACTTATTAAAATTTAATAATTGTTCTCCATCATTCTGTGTATTTTATACCATGAAACGTAACATACACAATTATATAAAGAAATTCTACCCCTAAAATAAATGATATTCTGCATTTAATTTGTATAATTATTGCCTTTGTACAAGCATATTATAAAATGGAAATATAAGTAAAACAAGTAATAAGTGCTAAATCTATTAAATTGTGTCATTTTACTTCTGTAATTAAGTGATATGAACAATACGTTATATATAATTAATATACCGCTTAATACAATAATTTTTATTAAAAAAAAACAAATAAATTACAATTTAATATAAGTAAATTTATTTTGTATTATTTTTACGTAGCATCATCTATTAGCAACTTGTTGTCTTGTAAATTTTCCCGACCTAGCCGGAAGTGAACTTGAGACCTTTAGTTTACCAGGAAAACACTTTACCGCCACTACAAAATGAGGCAAACAATAGCGAGAGATATTTCGAATAGAGAATAAAAAACGCATAAATTTTAAATTAATGAATATTTTCTTAGGTTTATAACTGAGATCGATTGAACATAGTGACGGCCTCTTCAACAGACTTCGATGTAGTTAAAAATATGACTTTTGCCTCATAATGCTCTAACATTAATTAGAAGCCAATACTCCCCAGACATTTTCAGTACAGGCTGCTACAGTCCTATTACCTTTGAGCAAGATATTTTTAAAATAAAATACAGTCTACATTATTTCTCTGTAGAAAAGATGTAGAAACCTTTTATGTAATTTTACTCTTTTTAATATTTCAACGCCATAATTTAACTTTATAACCAACGAAATCCGTAAATGAACTATAAACTTAATCTCTTTCAAAACTTCTGCTACAGAATATGTAACGTATCGATCCAGCATGTTCTAAATTATTAAAACCACATAAAACTCATTTTTGGCTGAAATTGCTGCTGTCTGGTTATCAAACTCAGACCTTCATGTTTGTTGTGCGTTAGATATATTTCTTCCTTCCTTACAGTATAATATTTTGAATTTTCTTCTTAAGAAAAGGATACAACGTAATATAAGAGAAAAACCAAACAGGATCGAAATGTAATGTTTATTATCTATAATATAATTCTGAAACTTTAAGTTTACAAAATATGTGAAAGTACTGATTTTTTTTTTTTTTAGTTTCTGCAACTCATAAGTCATGTACACTTTCAATTAGAAAAACGGTTACAGAAGAAAGACAGTGCTACATGATAAATTTGTTATATTATTTTATAAAGTCTATTTTAATAAATAAGAACTCATTATAAGAATATAATATATTATTATGTAATAGTATAATAAAATAATTATTGCTCATTAATTATTTAAATCATCAGTAACCTTAAATGTCTTAAGATTTCAGAATTTAATCGATCAAATCAATGCTATATATTCTATATTTTATGATAGTCTTAGCTTTTATGTATTAAAAATTTTATTCGAATCAAACCCTTATCATTTTTTTTGTAATGCATAGTAATCTTCTTAACAAAAGAGATAAGTATATCGTATTATTTCTATCTGTATTACGTTAGAAATTTAATTATAATTACTTTTTTATTAATCTACTTTGTCAATCTATTGAAGAGCCTGATAATATGATTATTTATTATTTGCCGAATTTTATCATTTTTAATAACAGAATATAGTACCTAATATCGGCAATACTGTAAAATATTAAATTCACAACTGACGGAATTGTAATTTATCATTATAAGAGGATTCAAAGATAATAATAAATCCTTCTTTATTTCGTTATAAAATGGTAAATTATATTCGATGGCCTGATCAAATAAAATACGATATAAGTAAGATAAAGTAAAATTATCGTATAATAATACCAATAATACCTAGCCTACGCTATAATTTTTTAAGTTAATTTAAAAAAACCATATATATCTACATAATATTTTATTGAATTTCACTTTTTATTCCGTCATAAATTGTACAATAATACATAGCATTCAAATAATAATACTTGTTACTGCAATAAATTAATTATTTATTCGTATTTAAACGAAAACCGAGCCTAACAACGAAAAGATGATTATCATTTTTTTCAGTTACCAATTTAGAACGTAGTAATATTTTTAAAAAGATTAAAAACACAAGTGATAGCTTACAGTTTTTGAATAAATATATATGATAAAATGTATATTTTTCTGTAGCTTCCTATGGTTATAGCACTATACGTTTTTATGAAGATAAAAGAATAACATATTTGAGGACCATATCAGTGTCGCCGTTCTTTTTTAGGGGTAGAGAAATTCATGACTACCTACGATAATCTTCTATTTACGAAGATCCAAAAATTTAGCTCGGGGTATAAGCACAGATTAGACAAACAGGTAAATTATCTGACAGTAAATCTATTAGACAACAGGGATAACATCAGGTGACTAAAACGTTTCCATGTGCTGGATCTGGAAGATGTAACGAGAGGAATGTTCTGGAGAAGGAACCTATTAATGGGAATACAGGATTGGCCTGTCACTGTGTTGTGAAGGTCACTTTAATAGTCTAAAAATTACAACTATTTCTATTATTGACAAATATTTTTTTTATTTATAGGGTTGTTTCCATATATCGTATTGATGACATTGTTTTTGTTTTTATTTTTTTTGTTTTACCTGTAATTATCATAAAAATTTAATGAAAGGTTTCGTCGAGGATCTCTCTTCACGTAATTATCATAAGTCAAATTTGCCTACGGTCCCCTATGAAGTACCGGTTTTAAATACTAACAGAAAGAAAAAAAAGTTAAGGTTTAATGCTTGTAGACCAATAAAAGGAATAAGATATGCTTAAGATAAAGTATATTGGTAAATGTACCATATAATAATAACCACAAAAATATTTTTATGTTTATTAGGAATAAACATACAAGAATATTACGTTCAGTTTTTCAATATTGAATATAAGTATTATCATATACTCAATATAATGATAAAAAAGGGAAAAATAGATATACAGCAAACGTTTTTTTCAGTTTTTTGCAATATATTTATAATTGTGTCCTAAAACTGAGCTGACTTCAGCTTTCGAATTTTGATTCCCATTCGGTACAATTTGAGCACTTACTGTTAACAACTCATCTGATAATTTCAAATTCGTTAACTTCACTACTTGTAAACTGAAATATACGTAAACGTTTGTTGAAATCCTAGCCAAGTAGAAATTTAAAGAAATAAAAAGATTGATCTAATGATCAATGATCAATGAAAATTTCAATGACTATATAAGAAATATGTGGCTTGAATCGACTATAATACGAGTACTTTGTGAAATATAATTTTAAGACGTAAGTCAAAATAAGTGGTCGCTGATGTCAACAAAAACGTACATGATACTATCTTATTATTGTTTTTATTTCTCTTTTTGATTCAAATAACAAAAATTATTTCACATTTTTAATTCCACTTTTCTAATTAAGATTTTTATATTATTGCCGAGTACTATTAGATTCTTTTCAAACCAATATGTAGCTTATTTTTATAGTTATCCATTATTAATAAATATTTTCGAAACATCATAAAACACTGAATTGAAATTTTTTGACACAATAATTTGTCTTCCGCACTACATTAAAAAATAATTTACGTATGATATCTGTATTTACCACCTTGATAAAACTACAACCTCTGTTGTTACAAAAGATTAGCGCCAGTGGGAAGAAGTAGATCAAAGAAAACTTAAGAATGAAGAAGTAAAACAACGGTATTACCTAAAGTATTAATTAAATATTTTCTTAAACTGAAATTGGTATCTATGAATATTATATTTCTTTAAAACTTACTGCATTTAAAAAGTTATGCATTTTAAAAAATTATAATGAATATAGTTCCTATCAAATTATTTGGCCATCACATCAAAAGGTAGAACGAAATTAATTATTTATTCTAAAGGTTTATTTTATTAAACGGTGAAAGGTTTTTTTGTTGATGCTTATTTACTCAGTAGTTAGTTATTCATCCTTTTGCTTTAGTGACATACTCGATTCTTCTTGTTCATGCATTTAAAGGTTTTTATATAAAATAATTTAACAATATCTCTTACTATAATAGCCGACATCAGTAATGGTTACTGTGGTCAATACGATCAGTTCAAAAGGACTGAGCATAAAAAACGATCCTTAATATAAAACTTATTCTTATTCTTTAATGGTTATTGAACAACAAACAGAAAATTCTTACGTACAATTCAGCTCCCTGCCATACCGAGAAAAAAAATCAAAAAAATTATTTAATTTATTTATACATTCTCTTACATAAGTTATTTTCTCAGTTCCTAAACGCTCACTAATTTCAGATTCTGACATTTTTGCAAAAAGTTTGTGAGCTTTTCTTATTTTCCAATTTTTACTTGATTATAATTGAATGTTGCCATTTTATTAAACTTTTACAAGAAGTAATTTACCTGAGAATGGATTAAACGTAAACCAATTGAACGAAATAAAAGTGTAATACCTGGAAATTATTTAACTTTGCAAACATTTTTGGTTTTATTACTAATATCTTTTTCTGTGTTAAATGTTATTCTTGATAAACGTGTTATATAAATCATAGACTAAACTGGCTGTATTATTGATTTATCATAAATTTAACAACCTTTTCTTACGGTTAGTCTCATAAGAAGAAGATGAGCACCAAGGCTTAAGATTTAGTGTCAAAGGATTTTTAGAAATACTGAGCGATTGGCAAATGGTCTAGTACTGTCATCCATAGTAACAATTTAAACTTCGGAAATGGACGTATTTAACATTTATTGGGCAGAGGAAGTAAAACAATAGAATTATTAAAAAAATGAGACAAACAGGTAAATCAAGTAAGGCAACACGCGTAAAATTATTTTGTTAAGTCCTTTTATAGAAGCAGTTCTAATTCACATAATTTTGGAAAAAAACCGTAAAATTCTTTCATTTAATTAATTAAATACAACATAAAAAGTGTAAATACGTTCATTTCTATTCAATTAAGGAGAGAGGATTAAAATTCAGATGGCGAACTTCGATAGTTAAGAAGATTCCGTTTTAAGCCAAAGTACCACCTTCTGTTTTGGAATAAACTATAACCTAATACTCTATCAAGCTAAGCTTATTTTTTGTTTCACTTTATAACAAACAATAAGCTAAAAAACAAATTTTGGGAAAATGATAAAATTATCCTGTTACCAATTAATCCAAACTCATACATCAATAGCGAATGATAAACCTCGGAATGATTAATTTTCTTACGCTTAGAAAATTCTCTGTTTTACAACTGAGTTTTTAAATAATGGTCGTAAAATATTTGTTATATTTTTTAATAATTTTTGTATGTATTCGGTAAAGATATACTTTGGCCCATAATCGATAGACTTAGCGAAGTTATTCAAGTTAATTAAATTTCATATCATTGCAATACAAAAACGTAATAATCGAATTGTTTTATTATTTAATATCCTAACAGTTAATACATAAGAGTTTTATAATTTGAAAAATAAAATTATCTCTAATGTTTTCAACCGAGTTTCAAATCTACTGCTCTGATAATATAAATTGAATAAGATTTTAAATGAAAGTCAAACAACAGTCGATTCGGGTTATTTGAATTATACTCCGAACACAAACAGTTTAAAGGAAAGACAAAGCTGCTCAATTTCTATTACTGATACCCGGAACTAAATGACTAGCTGATAAAATAAACGCCTCTTCAACAAGTACAAATATCATACACATTAATGCTCATACTTAAAAAGAATAATTCACATAAAACTCACACTATAAATAAAACCATGTATTACTACACAATATGATATAAAAGGATTAATTACTAAATAATTAATTATTTATATTCGATTACTACATTATGATTAATTATATACCATTAAAATTCTCCAAGGATTTCAAGTGGTATGTTAATAAAACATAACAAATATATTTTAATTATTTGTTACTTACCTTATATTATAATGTATAACAATATTTTTTTGTTAATAACATTTTTCATTAATTTACTATTTTATTTTGAACGAACTGTTTTTAATTAAATTTTGCTAGTCAAAGATTACTAGGTATTGCCATAGTCTCCTCAAGAAGAGCTTCCTTGAGAAGCTCTTCTTGAGGAGACTATTTTTGACATAAGGAAGAATATAAAGTAAACTTATAATTCTGAATGAAGACACGTCGTTTATGAGTTTACCTGGCTTCAAAATCATAAATATTTGTGATACTTTCCACTTTTTCGGGTAGCATGTTGTCGGAAGGATTCCATTAAAAAGCTGAGTAATGTAGAGTAATTCTGAAGGCGGCAACATAAATAACATTTTACGAGTGATTAAGTAAAATTCTGAAACCTTTTTTGAATCCTTCGTTCTTTTAAATTCCTCCAATATCTCTCAGTTGAAATGGGTTTCATCAGCAGGTATACTGGAAACGGACTATCTAAGAATTCAAAAATTTCTTCTTAAACGGCTCCTCTCATCTCTTGTGGGTAGAAGACTTTGTAAAGGTGAGTAGCAGAATTCTGCCTTTTGGCTATCACTACAAGCTCACCCAAACGATGTTCTTAAATATGGAGATGACAGTTTAGGTTTCTTGAACCTCCACTTGACTTTTGAGAAGGATTAATCGTTTCTGCTAAGAGGGGCAAGACTTTCAACATAGCCTCTAAGTGTTTAAATTTTATTTTTTGCTCCTCAGTCTGCGGTCAGCCCTGTTAACAACCGTTCCGTCATCGGGATTGCTGTACTGTTGCCAACTCCTATAAACTCTCCTTTTAGTTTCAATAAGCTCCATCATCTTCCAAGGGTAATCCCTGTCTTATCTCCCCTCGTATATTTCAACAGGCGTTGAGTGCCATGCGGCCTCCCTCATAGTCAATGAGGGAGGCCTCATAGTCTGAGATCAATCGTTGGATTACAACCTCAATATTGTGTGTATACTTCAATAGTACTCTGGCAGGCAGGCTTTTTTCAATCCAATTACGGTTCCCTCAATAAAGCGATAACCTAGTATGTTATCGCTTTATTGATAACATACATACTATCTTTGTAGAATTACACGTATTCTAAAGAATTCAGAATACTTGTAATTCGTGATCGAGTGACGAGGGGGACAGTAGATCGCTGAATGTCTTAGGGACCCAAGCCAATATAATATTTCAACCAAGGTTAACTGAATGTGGTTTTTCCTAAATGGTAGAAGTTGAATGTGCTTTATCCCCATTTTTTATAAGAAGAGAAGTACCCCCATGCGTCCTACCGTCAGGATAATTAAATGTGTATACTGAATAGCTTCGAATACTGAATTAGTTGCTGTCAGTAAAATGCGTTTCCTAAATAATCATAACATCTAATAGCTCAGTTAGGATCAACGCCTCCAATTTTTTTTATCGGTTCATAATGCCTTCATAACTTAACACTGCATTTGGTAATATATATAAAAGTGAATATTTATTTATTATTTTCTTAAAGTTCTAGTTTAATAATAAAACCAATATCGGTTTCTTTATAATCCAATGGGGAGCAGTGACGATGCTTTGAACCCTGCGTCCTTGATTTTCAATCCCTTCTTTTATTACATCGATGGGAATCAAGTGTAAATTCCGTAGTACGACCCGAAACGCTTTCTCATCTTTTCTGTTAAAAGAGTCCTATAATTTTGCGTTCTCTGTCCAATTGAGTAAGTCGTTTCTTAGCGTCTTTGTCTTTCGAGATTACTATCAGTTGTTTGCTATTAATCATACATAAACTGTATCAGATTTGGTCATGACTGTATCTTACATTTCAGAGAGTATTAATATGTTAGAGATATCATACAAAACTACTGGTGGGGGTTTAGTAAGCTTCTTCTGGTTAGTTTCCTCGCTAGCTTCTTCCATAGGAAGGTATTCATTGATTATAAAGTGTTAAGTTATTATTAAAAACAGTTTGCTACACTCTTGCTTTGCGCAGTTTTGTACAGTTTACCTTAGTATATTGTCTGTTTGGGAACCAACAATGTCAATGTTTTCTTTACTCCCTGAAATATTACTAATACCAACAACGATATCATCTCTAATCAGTGTGCGATTTGTTGCTTTTCGGGGGTCTCTGCTTGAAGCATTATTGATCCTCCTTTCCTGTTCTGAAAATTATTGTTTAAGGTGTCATATTGCAGTCATCATTATGATCAGCAAGCAGTTGTTTCATAACAACAAAACAGACAATAGGTTATCTACGTTAGATTCTAAAAATTTTCGAATAAAACCCTGGAGTATTTCTAAAAAAATACAATTCTGCAAAATGTATTCGTCATACAAAACAGATTAATAATCCTTATTCCACACTATGACTAAGTTCACTCTTTCTATCATTTCACAGATAAATTAGCACTAATAAATAAACCAATCTATATCCTCTAAAAACAACTTCCTATATATGATAAAATTTTTGAGTCAATCTAATATGAAAGTATATTAGATATATGTATGATAAATATAAAAATTATGTGTATATATGTATGTATGTAAATGCAATTTATGTAGTGTTTCATATTAATCATCCCATGCAAATTTTTCGTAAACTGGCATGGATCAATTAAAATGAAGCGCTCTCTATGTATCATATATGCATATATAAAATTCTTATAAATTTGGGTGGTTGTATATAAAAATGCATATAGATACACGAGGATGATTCAGATAAAACAAAGTGCTTACAAAAAGAAAGGTTTAAAATCTCATTTTCTTTATTTTAAATAACCAAAAATAATCAATCATGATAAAACTTTTTAAATTGAGAAACAATAAAAATACATATTACTAAGATGAAAAAAATTAAGTTTTACAGATTGGAAAGAAAAAATATGAGAGTATATGTAAAAATATAAAATCCATAAATTTCTAAACGAATCACTAGACTGTTTTCAATTGTGTAAAAAAGTGATCGATCCCACTTTATAATTCTCAAATTTCTTAAAGGATGAATCCCACGTCCTTAAAGTTCAATTCTTTTTTGTATTTTTTATGTTTTTTATAGCTCTAAATTTGTTAACAAATGATTGATTTCTTATAGTATATTTTAATTTCATTAAATTTTTTGAACATTTAGGAAATTCGATACAAGCTTACAATTTTTTTAGAGTAAAATCATTGTTACTAAGCCGATGTGAACAGCAGTGTGTGAGATAACACATTAGAATTAATCCTACCCAATATTCAATTAGTACGTTCAGACAACCTACATCTGGTATCAGTAAAGTCTAGAGCGTTAGTCTTCTCAAATGCTAGTACATGTTAAGATTGAGATTGCTCAGTGGAATGTACAATAAATACTTAAAATTATATTCATAAAACATTTAAAAAATCCAATTCATGAAATAATATTCAAGACAAAACTGCAAGAATATTATTAACCGAATACTTACATGATTTTCAATTGCGGAAAAACATTTTTTTCTTCAGTTTTGCAAAGAGATAAGATATACAAATAAATTTATATAATATAATTCAGGACTATATAAAAAAAGCGTTGCTTAATTTTCAATTTCAGAACCCGAAGATAATATTTAGATAAAAATATTGATTTCTACTGAGTAATTTTTCCATAATTGTTTTCAATTCTCAGCAATAATATTCTGCATTTAGCCTTGGTTCTGCAATGTTTAGTACTTCATCTTTTTAGCAGGGTTACTCTCTTAGTATTCTTTTCTTCAGTGCTTAGTAATTTTAGTTACGGATTTTTTCAATATCGTAACGTGTGGTTTACAATTTAATTTTCTGTTTGATGATGTTTTAGAACAATTTTATTTTGCCGGGTCATTTTAAAGTTCCTTAGTTTTTGTTTCATTTTTAAATTTGTATGCCGCTGATAACAAAACATTTTTGTATATTTGCACTTTGTAACGGTGTTAATAAAAAACGATTGTATATTTCGAGTTAAATTAAAGAGAGACATTAAAACTGTTCATTAATAATCATCTATCTTGTTGCTGTCCATTAGAATTAAAGATAAAAATATCCATTTATGCAAATATATATCAGTTAGTTTACTTTCATGATCTCTTCAGATAAAACTTATTTGTACAATTCTGATTTATATAATCTATTTAAATAAAAATTTCTATCTAAGTTTATAAGTTTGTTGACTTAGTAACTTCAAGAGTTTTGATTATGTTATTTATCTAATATACTCTTTATGGGCTGTGAAAAAATCTTTCTCGATAAAAGACTACACTGTACACAATGTACTAATAATATAAAGTAATCGTTCTTTTTTCTTTTTGCTTTTATTCTACAGTCCTCTTTTAATTTATTTAGTATTCAGTCGACTATTAAAAAAAAATATGGATATTTTAAATCTGATGATCCTGCCCGTAAGATTACATATTTTGTATTTGTTTAATAGATTATGAACAATTTTAACACAACTAGATAATAATGTGTTTTATATGGATTTCAATGTACGAACAATGTATTATAATAACAAGCATACTCGTCTTATGCCATCTCAATAGCTATAAAATTTTTATACCCTGTCTCTACAAGCACAAATAAATACATTTTATGAGAAAAGCTTTCCATTTTATAATCTAATCGTAAAGTGATCAGTAAGGTAATTTTGTAAATACTAATACTGGATCATAAAACGAAATAGGCTGTAAAAATTTCAAAAAAGTGATAATTTAAAAATATATCTCACATGTTTTTATATTGTATTAATTTTATCAGGCATGGCAATAAAATATTACTTATTATATATAATTTACAGTTAGTCTTAATTAAATGTTAAAATATTTGGTAAATACGAGTATTATGAAAGCCTTATTTAGTTATAAAAAAACAAAAAAAATTCTTAATTTAAAAGAATACTTAATGTTACTTCCAGTATAATTCGGTTTAATATTCCGATGTAGAGATATAGTTATCAAGTTCAGACTACCCTCTAATTAAATACTCAGATTACTTGGAATAAATTAGATGCCTGAAATTTAAATATTACCAGATTCCAGAATTTTATATTTTAAAACTTCCAAATTTAAAGGCTCATGGAATGTTATTTTATTATATTCCTTGACTATTATAATGAAGAAAAATTATAGATATCAAAATTTCACCGACAATTTGCATTCATTAACGTACTGAGTATTCTTATCTCAAAAACTGCAAAACATAATCCTAAAAACAAACGTCCGCATCATTTTTTGTGTGTTCGTGTACATATATTAGTCATATTTGAGAACTAAAGACTCCAGAAATATTAAAGATAAATTTTTCTTAAAATTGCTTGAATTATTCTCGTATTTAACACCAATTTATTACTTGCTGGATCCGCCAGAAGACAGAGTTAAGTCTTTAGTGTATATATACCATTCTAACCCTACTACATCAGAAAACAATTTTTTTTCATGTAAAAATATAATAGAAACTAAAATTTAAAGATCCTACTACTAAAAACTAAACAACTTTTAGTTTTGATAGTTTCATAATTTTTCTTAAATGTTACCTGACCGAAAGAATTTCTTCATAAACAATTTTAACGTTTCATTTCATTTCAGAATTTCTTCATTTGGAATAAAAATATAAGAAATTAAACCAAGGTATGATAAATGCAATTCGAAAAACAAATAAAGTGTAGAAAAAAGATCCATACAACTCCACCCCGTCATAGAAAGTAAAAAATCATGCTTTCCATGCCAGTAGTGTTTTGCGAATTTCCACTTTGTACCCATGCTAGAAGTGGTTAACTTTTATTTTTTCGTTTCTCGTAGAAGGGATATAAGCTCTGCCAGCCACCGTACAACAGACGGTAGTGTTAGGCTCTCATAGACTAAAATACTTCCCCTTCATCCAATACGACCTGGCCGCAAGCCATGAACACGGGCTTACGAGGCCAGATGAAATTCCTCTCATCTAGCCTGCCACCTGTTCATCAGCAGTTCCTGTGCCTGCTCCTTCTCCATTCCCTCACTTCTCTCTTCCCGTTGTCGATCGAGAAGGTCAATCGGTGGGATAACCTGTATCACCAACAGAAAATCCGTGGAGACAGTCCGATATCCTCGACAAACTCTCAGTGCCAGACGCCTCTGTACGATTTCCAACATGGAGCATGCGCGCCGCACCGCCAGTTCTCTCGTCAAAACAGGACCACATAGAGAATGATGGTGTACACTACATGCGCATATTACATTCTCTTCGGCCCGTAGACGTTAACCATAGTTCTGGAGAGAGTTTTAAATACTCTCTTCGCTTTATGCATCGTCCTCTGGATGTGTATCTAATACGATCTTCTTGAATCCAGACACGTGACCGCGCCAGATGGAAGGATTTCTTGGGAGTTCAGGGAAAAGGAAATGCCTCCAACCCTCCTCCTAAGTGCCATCACAACCGCAGTTGCCTTTTCCACCGCGATACACAATCCTTTGCTCAACATCCATCACTTGACGATGTTAAGCGAGCGGTTGCCGGGTTCACTTGTCCATTTCGTCTTCCTGCAGATGACTAGTGCCAGGTCATCTGCGAAAACAATCGAGTGTAACCCCTCCCTGAACCATAGCTCCAGGCTCGTAAATAATGTTCCACATAGAACAGTATTCTATCATGCTGATATGCCAAATTTCTTACTTATTCTCTGTTTTTCCGGGGGTTTAATTTGAAAATAAAGGCATTGAAACACTAGAGCTTAATTTATCGCATTCTTTATTTAAACTGTTTGTAGGTTACGTAATAGAATTATACTACTATGCAACATAAAGAAACCATATTCAACGTAAATGTAGATGTAATAATGTAAATGTAAATGTAAATAAAAAATCATCATTTGTTCTTTTTTTTAATCATGGTAGTGAGGAATTCTAATGGAAGCAGATGTCTCTTCACCCCAGATAACATCCTGCCCTTCGATTGGAACAGCGGTTATGTTAAAGTTAAATAACTTATAGATGAAATAACTCCAACCCCGCAACAGGAAGACTAGGAAGAGGCAAGAACAGCGGTTTATTTATGGTTTAACTGGACGAATATTCTGTGTTTGAGTATAATGAATGTAATAAAAATCCCTTACTACTGATACAAAATTAATATTTTACGAGTCTGGTTCACAGATACATACAAACGTCTGTGTGATGCATGAATCACCGATAGCCAAGACTGATGAAAAACTGAGTTGTCGTACAAGTTATTAGGACAATTAAATTGTTGACAAATTAGATTTTCTTTTTATAATAAAATACTATGCAGTATTATTCATCTTTTTACATACGAAAAATATCTGGAGTTAGTCCTATGTATAAAAAATGCATACATACATTATTATGTCTGTTTATGTATGTTTATTATGTCTGTTTACATACATTATTATGTCTGTTTATTCAAGTATAACTCTATTGAATTAATGATTATTTATAATTCAGTTTAATTAACTTCACAAATCCGTTTGAATTACACACGAAACAATGCCCTTTCAAGTATGCATTTAATGTTTAAGGTAAAATATTCATAATTATGTAGTTAATAATATTATGCTTTGTAATTTTTCTTAATGTTGTGATGTTATAATTAATATCAACGATTCGTTGCTTCTCCTCTGGGCCTGTTTTACTGTGAATCGAACAGCTGACATAAATTGCAAGATATAAAATCGATTTAGGAGAGAATTAGTTACAATAACGGTAAAGTGCTGTAGGGATTAAGCCGACTTGAAATTATATTATTACAACGTTGTGTACACCCGAACTGAAATGAACGATGTCATGTTGTAATATTTTAACGTAGATACGTAATATTGGATTATTGGCCTAACACACTGAGTGGTATTAATTCGGTTCAATTTTTATGTCATTGCGTTTGTTTTGTTTAACTTGAACTGAAAATATTTTAAATAGAAATTAGTTGAAAGATTTATTAAACATTTTAAATGAAACTTAAGATAAAATAAAATTGGTCTTAGTATTTAATAATACACATTTTACGTAAATTGACTATAATAATTGTAGATATATGAAATTAAATATACATAATGGAATTCAATAGAAAGAATAATTAGTAAAGATTGATGAAATTCAACGAAATGTTTTCGAATGGATTACTTACCGCATGACATTCGATCTTGAAAGTTTGAAAACCTGTTGGATGCTATTTTTTAGAATGGGGTATGCCCCATTTTAAAGAAGTATTTACTTCCAGGCTTACCAAGAAAACTGAGGAGTGAAATCTTGCATAATACAGAGACTGGTTTTATAATGAAAAACATTATTCTCAGAGAAAATAAATCTGACTTTTATATAATGTGATTCAGGTACTGAGTCACAGCCAAAAGAAGTATGCCAGTCAAGAAAAATATTAGTATTTTTATTATTATTTTTTGTTTAATTATTAGATAAAAGTAGTAAACATGCCTTTCGCAGTCATATTTTCACATGTTCATGATTAATCCAATATGTTGTCAGGATAATCAGTTGCGTGCTCACAAACATTTTTATATGATTGACTATTTTTAATGTTAGGTAACTATAAAAATAGATGAAAAGATTATTATATAGTGGTATAAATTTCTAAAGAAATTAGCAACTAATCGTACTATGAAAGTAGATTATATTATTTTTAATTTAATTATTCTTTTCTTAATGGAGCTACTTATAAAGTTTTCCTTTACATTAAAGATGCAAGAAGCAATACCGAAGTAAATGAAAACTTCTTTTATTGTTTAAAGTTATAAAAAGAATAATGTGAAACAAGTTAATTATTTTAATAATATGAAGAAAAATCCCTTTTTTCAAAGAAAATTAACGTAAATTGTTCTATTGAAGAAAAGAATTTAAATACGTACTTTAATATTTTTAATGTTTTATATTTAAGAATATTTCTAAAGCATACTGGAAAGTATTTTAACAAAATTAAATTAATAAAATGCTTTTATAATTGCTGTCTAAATTAAAACAGGACATGATTCATTACCATCTGATCAACGTATCAGAACAAATTGTAGATTATTATTAGTTAGAAAAATATGAAAGAGTTACGCGCATTGTTAGATTACAGAGGAGAGTAAGATAACAAAAACTTAAATGTTAAATAAAAAATAATGTATATGTTTGAAGGATAATTTTTTTTTCAATTCCCTTGCCTTGTTATTGTTCTCTTCTATAAAGTTGAAGGGTGTAATCTCTGAGGTAAAATAAAACTTTGGACAGTAATTTAATTAATAACATGTCAGAAAAAGAAAACAGTGACCAAGGGACTACGTCAAAGTAATTTACATTAAAAAAAATCTCATTTTTATTTCTTAATAATACTACTCTATAACAAGCTATGAATTTAATTACAGTTCAGCAATTGGACTTGTCCATTCTCAGACAGACAAGAATTATACCTTCATTTTATGAGAATGAAAGATTCATTAATTTACCTCAACGGAAAGAGTAATTAATTAGATTTCAATGATTTTCACAGAAAAGAGTTTTGAACGATTTATTAATGAAAGGTAAGTTTTTTCTTTATATAAATATAAAAAAAATAATAAAGAAAACGTGTTACAATTAACAGGTTTCATTCATTAAATTCTACAAAATTAAAATTTAGAAAAAAGCAGACAAAAAGCTTTGAGAGAAAATAATTATCGATATATAATAATTATTAGAAAATAAAAGTGTAAAAGTTTAATTGGAACAGTCGACATTTCAGTTATATAAAAGAAACATGTAATATCAGGTCTAACAGGATGTCTATGTTTATATATATTTTTATTTTTTATACTTAATTAAATTTTCAATTAAAATATCCATGAAATATATATTAATGTATGTGAAAGCGTGTATATGTGTGCGCGAGCGCATATGTGCGTATGGGTGTGTATTTTTAAAATATTACTGAATATGTAAGTTTTATATGAATATTCTTAACTAAAGAACTATTTTTTTTATTAATTAAGAATATTTTTTACTTCTACAAAATTTAAAAAGTTATTTTATAGGTAAGTTTAGAACACTATTAATAATAGTGTTTAATTTAATTATTTAATAATACGCCCGTAAATGGGGTTCTCCACCTCTTTAAAAAAATGGTTCAGATCGGTTTTAGAATTTTTAGGGTAAAGCAGCAGCTTATTAGATAAAGATAATTGAGAACGTCTACCCAGCAACGAGAACATTTCCTTGAACTTTATCTCAAGTTGCCTTCTCTTCTTTCTTATATGAAATAAGAAACCTTGTTGGACCTTAGTCGACGATCGAGATGTAGGCCTAGATACCTCACAACCTCAGTCTACGGAACTACAATGCCATCAATGTGGAGCCGTGGGCAATCACCTCATCGTGAATATCATATGTTTGATTTTGCTTGATTAACGCGTATTCATCTTTGATTAAATTGAATTCAAATTTTGGGCTATTTGATCCTATATTTGGGCTAGGGTCAACAGCGAGAACAACTGTGAAATCCGCAAAGAAAGCGACAGTAATCTCGTCTGTAATCGGAAGGTCTGCAGTAAAGAGTATAATACAAGTTCTGAGAAACCCTCGACTTAATTTCGAAGATCGTAGAATTCTCCTGGTTATATTTCACCTGAGAAAAACGTCATTCTAAGTAGCCGCGTACAATAAGCTAATAAGGTTGAGAAAGGTCCCTCTTAATTACTAACGTGCTGATAGTGAGCAGAACAGCTGAGTGGTAAGACGTCCAATTTTTATCAACTTCGGTGTATATTCGCGAAACTCCCGAGGATACGAAAATGTTCAACAAGTCAGGGATCTTATTAGGATCTGACGGCCAGTAGGTAGGCTGCATTCCAGAGATCACATTCAGATGTATACTAATAATGCAATCCTTCAGAGCCCTGCCTCGATGTGAAATATGTCTAGATCCTCGGAGAAGATGCTTAGTATTCAAATTGCCGCCCACAATAAAACATGAACCAAGAGTTGAGATGAGATCAGAGAAAGTGGCAATAATCGTCAAGTTTCGAGGAGGGCAGTATTCTACAGACATTCAAAGCGGTCCAAATCAATCCTGAATTTCTGTTGAACTCGCTTGAATGTGAAAGTTGTGTACCCCGGCAGATGATGTTTTATGATGTCTTCAACTACAACCGCGGTACCTCCATGTGCTCTACCATCGGAATAGTTAGTAAAGTAAATTGAATAATCTCGAAGGAAATTCCAATCAGTGAAATGCATTTTCCAAAGCAAGACAACGTCTAAGGGTTCACTAATAAAGCTTCTAATTCATCTCTCCACCTGCAGTCCAATAATATTCCACGTTGCAACTCTGAGGAACTTAGCCGTTATTAGAGTTTGTTAATTACTTTCGTACGAACTCGTAATAGGTTTCCTATCTGTTGCCAGAGAAACCCTATATTGGAAGTGAGCTTCCGCTGCTTCTACAGCATAAGATCTTAAACGAGTAGAATTTGAGTATGAATCACCTACCTGGTATGATTTTCCTACCTAATGAGGAGAAGATTGCATTATACTAATTGAAGGAAGCCTGCCTACCTTGATTTCCAATAGAAGTATTTAGTCCCGTAGTCGATGTAACATTTTTCCTCTTTTTTTGGTTCAAGATCTCTTTGTAAACCCTACATTTTCGATAGTTTACCGGATAGTTACACTGGAATAGCCAGTTGAACAGCTGGAGTGTTCCTATCTTTATTGCAATCAGCAGTTCTATGACTTTCATTGCATTTCACACATTGATAAGATTGCATGCAATTATTTTTCGTATGACCGTACTGTTGGCTGCGCATACACTAATGTTTACATCAATTTTCTTAGAATTAAATTTTCTACAAAGTTAATTCGAAGTTTTTATTTGTTTATTGGTAAATTAACAAAGTTATTTTATTCCAAACCTAAAATGTGAATTTTCCGACAAAACGTTTTCATGTTTTGTCCCGTTTTTCTTAACACCAAAGTGAGATAGACGTCTGGAGCTGCTATTATTCAATTTCTTAGATGAAAACACATAAGGAAACATCAAATTTACACCT
Source organism: Lycorma delicatula (assembly GCF_047948215.1). NCBI lineage: Eukaryota > Metazoa > Arthropoda > Insecta > Hemiptera > Fulgoridae > Lycorma > Lycorma delicatula. Next base: position 127,659,283 of record NC_134457.1, read on the forward strand.
CGATTTGTACCCCAAGAATATTAGTACGGTTTATTTCTCAGAGAGAACAAAAAGCAGGGCTAAGTATTCCGCTAACCGAAACTGCAAATGAAACGTTTTCTGACCTATGTTTGCATGGAACTTTTTCTTATTTTTGGCTATAAAATCATGTCCCGAGAGATTGCTGTACATTTTGAAATCACTCTGTTATATCAACTATTAAAATATATTTTGAAACAGCATATTTAGGTCTCATCTGAAGGCGATGGACTTTTTAGAGAAAACCCAACATGTAGATTAGGCCAATAGTCTACTCAGACTACCAGGAAGTTTTTATTAGAATTTAGGGAATTTTTATAAAAATAATTGTTATTTGGGGTTTGTGTCCTTCCGGGTTTAGAATCTGAATGTGTAGGTCATATTCCGCACCTTATTTAAGACGGCAGTACTGAGCTCAATAACAAAATAAGAAATACACAAATGTCTTTTAGGTTAAAGTTTTTGGGCTAGTAACGTCCCTTTTTATTTGCTTTAAACTCTGCTGAATTGCGTAAGTTACAGCCAAACACTAAGCTGAATAAATTAAAACAAATCATGAAAACATGATAAATAACAAAATAGCTTATTTATACAGTACGAATAAATTTTTACAAATACTTAAAAAAGGTTATTTTGTAGTAGCAAAGAATATGCTGAATTGAAAACATTTGGTTAAATAAAGCAAACGTTCAATGAATAATTTAAATATATTATTTTATGTACACAATAGATTTATTTTAGAATGATGATGGTGATAAATTTCATAACAATAGAATTACAAAAGCTACCAATAGCGTGGGCCTATATTCTTATGAATTTAGTTGCTTTGGTGCCGAACCGGAATAAATATCCAATATATACTTTATATTTCATATTTCAGTATATTAAATAATACAGTAGAATATGGAAAAACTGATTGAAATTCAAATGAAGGCGTATTTGACTTGTAGGTTGGCTATATTATTGCAGACGGGAGGTAGGCGAGGACAGTGTAGCAATTTAGAACAGACATGGCGGGGTTTATTAGCGGTTAGTCTAGCCAACAAAAGACGATCGTTATTTCATCGGTCAGGCTAAACTACACCATGTTGTAATCGGATAACGTTGTTGTGTCGGAAGTGTTATGTAGCTTAAAAAGAAGGGATTAATGGGTTGGAAAGTTGTAGGATAAACATTCTATATCCATTTATTACTTATTATTCATTATAATTTATCGCAAGATATAAATTACTTCCTTTGGAGTAAAATAAAACAAAACAAAAAAATGAAAGAATGATAATTTTATTTTTGAAAAAGTAAATAATGAGAGATGGGTTTTCAGCGTAAATAAAATTTATTGCAGAGTAGAGAAAATAATTAAAATATATCACAAAATCTTTATCACATGATTTTTTATTCGATTATGTATTTTAATTAGAAAATTGAAACTAACGTGGGCCATAATCTAAACAAAACCGAAATTTTGTTTAAATGACCTATAACAACGTATTTTGTTGTTTAGTAGTTAATTAATGTGATGGAATAAGTAATTAGTAATACGGTAACTCATGCTATAATCTGAGACCTTTCCAATGTATATTATTGCTTTATTTTTTGAAAACAGAAACTCTTATCAATTATCTTCGTAATTAGGAAGGTTATACATGTTTTTTAATTTATTTTTTTAGTTTAGAATGATTACTATCATTTTTCTTTATTCACATTTAGTATTAATAAATACGTATGCAGTCATTTAAAATTGTAAGATAATTTTTATTTAGTTAATCAGTTTCCATATATTTATGAATAATCTTTTTTGTGAAACGTAGTGTACTGCTTTCTACATAGTCTTGTAACTTGTAAATGATAATTTGAAGGTTTATCTCTTAGTGTTAATTTTTCAATCCGTTTTTAAAAATTAGTTTCTCTGTAATTAATTATGGAATTAAAATTCAGAAAAGTTTTCTAAAGAAAGGATTCACCGGTTGTACACAGATGAAGAGTTTACCATAGTTTTTTTTAAGAATTTCTCGTCCTTTCTATAGGTGCAAAGTATGGCAGTCAATGCCACACTTTGCACCTATCTATGAAATTATTACCGGTCTTCTGGGAAGATAAAGGTAACATTCAAACCTTCAATTACTTTTATCATGAAATTACTGATAACCGAACTAGATTCTGTTGTTTTTTATTTTCTGTATTAAATTACAAAAAATTAGTTCATTCGAATGTAATACGAGTAATATTCTCTGGTATTTACATCCACATACCTACGAGTAATTTATATTTTTCTTTATTATTATATATCAATCTGAACTGAATAATTAAATTAAATTCGAAAGGGAATTTCGTAGTCATGAGGATATTATAAAGGATACAAACACGAAATGATTCGACTTCACTAAATAAAAGTCGTCCAAAAATAAAAGACAAACTTAAGTTGTTTCAATAACGGAAAAAATTAAAAGAGTCACTTACCATCATTAATTTTACTGTACATTTCGAATTTATTAAATTTTATGGTTGTAATCCTGAAATTCATAGTTTTGGATGGAAAGATAACTTACTTATTATTAAATAAATTTAACTTCATGCAGGAGTTGTAACTAATTTGTTTGGATAAATAGTAATGTTAAATTCATTTATACATACTGTTGACCTTCAACTCCTGACTCATAGTCGTGCAGGTGATAGCGAAGCTGAAGCTGAAAACAAAGATGAGTAATACTACTCTCCCAGTTGTATCAATGATTGACGCCAAAGAATATTTTAAAAATTAACGGAATTTAGTGAGACTAATAATATAAGTGATGAATTTGTGGAGTACTTGAATAAACTACAAAACTGTTTTGATGATTACAAGTATAAGATTATTACCCAAACAAAAATAAACGATTATTTTAAGGCTAATTAGTTTGTATTTTCAATTTAATTTTGAAGTATTTTGTTAGAATGAAGAAAAAAATAGATTAGAATGATTTTTTTTAGATTTAATAAATACAGTTTGTATGTAAAAACGCGTGACCGTTTTTGTGCGGTATTCATTTATTACTTTCCTCGATGATTTTGGTAAGTTTTACTGCACACTTCTTACCATTTTTTTTTTTTTTTTTTTTGTTAATTCACTGAATGCTAACAGTTTTGGTTAAAAGCAAATCGTATTAGCGTGTAAAAATTGTATTATATCTAAATTTTATTTGTTAGTCTATAATACAAAACACATCGATATTTTATTTTAAAACAACTTCTTCTTAGGTATACAGAATATTTTTGTGTTATAATAGGTAATGACGGCGTAAATATTTACGGTTGCAAGATGGCAACCGAAGTACCGAACAATCGACTGCAACGAGCAATTTGATCGGCCCCTTGAATCTCGTTATAACCAAGTTTTACAGTATTTATATTTTTATTACAGTTTTTTATATTTTTTGTAATTGATCAGTGTTTGTATCTTACAGGAGGAACCTAAGACTACATTAATTCTATTGTCAAACACAAGGCATTCGTTTCCAAAGGAGAACCTAGAAAGTTGCACGTAATAATTACTATTAAAGCTGGAATTATATAATTCCCTACTATATGTAAAAAAATGTATTATATTTCTATTCTCTTAAATTTAAAAAAAAAAATTACTACCAATCTTGTTAATTAAATATCAAAATATTTAAATTCAGTTTAAAATACTTGTGATTTTTCTAATTTAAATCCCTTTATAACTGGTTAAATAAGATAATCGTTTGACTATAAAGTGAAAAGTATAAAGAAGAAATAGTTTAAAAATATGAATTACTGTTAATAGACTTTTGTTGACAATATATTTTTTATGGAAAATACTAAAATCCTTCCAGAAAGTTCGATTTTGTGAAATTTATATATGAAACTTTTTTTTTACTTAGTTTTAGCCGGTCGTTTTATACAGAATTTTACAATATTCTTCCGTAAATTTTTTCTTCTTTTTTATTAGAGCGCTTAGCATAGAAACCTTAAGAGAATACAACTTCCAGTATTCGGTAATATCCATGGATTTTTATTTTCACTAGCAAATAACAAACTACTAAATTGTTGTGGTAAAGTTTACACCTGTTTTGTTATTTATTTCTCTCATAAAATTAAATTAACAATTTAGTTTCGAATAAAAGAGAGAAAATATTGCAGAATACACTGTTTATATACAAAAATCATTTGGGAACAAAACATTAAAAGAACAAAAAAATCTGAGTTAAAAATTTATAGTAATACATCTTATTATTATTATTATCAACAATAAGATAACACAGCAGAAAATAAATTGACTAGTATTAAAGATTTCAGCAGCTTCAATTATTCTGAGCTCTATAATAATACATTTACTGTGGTTTTCTTACTTTAAAGAGGGAAATATTAATAGCTTCAATATGTATCAAACAAGTTTATCCTAGATATACTAATTATCTCGGTGTTGAAATAAATGTATCTATTCGATAAAATCTAAATGTTTTCTTTTTTAAATTGATGCATTTATGAATTAATAAAATTTTATTACTAATTTTATATAAATTACACGATGTTATATGCTAACACCACAGTAACGCTGACGATTTATGCAATAATAATCGTAGAAACGCAGTAAATATATGTCAGTATAGATACACAATGATGATGTCTTATAAATTGCCAGAAACCACTTCCTCTAACGTGCCACCTAATAATAGGTCCTTAGCATTTCTATTTCTCCATTTTTAGTTCTTCTATATCTAGCTTTCACAGAAAAGTCAGTGGCTAGTTTTATTCGAGTTCTTACTTTCACAATTCAAGAAATACTTTCCACAATAGGCTTATAATTAGAATTTTTATACATATAATATTCTGAGGATTTCATAATACATTATGCCTAGTAACTGTTGTGCAGCACCTCTGCACAACACCTGTTGTGTTATGTTGTGCAGCACCTCTTCTACAGCTACAGTCAGTATTATATTCAAAAATTGTTTAAGTATGTTATTTTTAAAAGTAAAGTCACATATAACGCAAACAAAAATATAATGCGTTTTACTTATATAAATATGAAATTTCATCTTCCTATTATCCTCAAAATTTTCACAATTAATACACCTCATCGTTTACAACTTCAAATAATAACACCAGATTATCTTCAAAGCGGAGTTCTGCTAAACCAAATCAATAATATTAAAACTAATTAGTAATAAACTAATTTGTAATTAAAAATTATTTATTACATTTTACACTATTTCTGAATATGATTATTAATATTATTTGTAATAATATTAAACGTTATCCAATATTTTCAAAGCAAAATTATACTTGAACTTATCGTATGCCCAAATTTTGTGAATTCACACACAGTTAACTTAGTTTTACTTTTTTATTTCTTTTAAAATTCTAAAGCCAGCAATGTAAACTTTAAAATTTACTATATTTTTTCCTATAACCTGAAGAATTAATTAAGTTAAATAATTAAAATCAGAATCAAATTCATAAGCAAACATAAAAACAAGTCTTAATTTTTTATTCAATTTAATTTATTTTATATTTCCCTAATAATAGGTTATTTTCCACCACAATTTTACATAATTATGGAAAAATATATAGAAATTCTTGTAAAATATCAATACATAGTGAGTAGACAGAATGCTAGTCAGGTATTGCCTGATAATAACGATATTTCTTGAGTCACGTAAGACAGAATACGTGATTGTGATGAAGGTGAGTTATATGAGTAATGTTTGGTAAGTTTAGTTTATATAACTAACTGTTAGCTTATCTTCAAACAACTTAGCAAATCACTGTTCTGCGTCTTATACGCCCCCTCCTCTTTAGTAACTCGTATCTAACATACCGCAAGGGACCATAAGACGCGACTTAAACATACGACAAACTTAGCGGTATATTCAGCGTATATCAATAAGTTACTTATTACATATGACGTTAATAAAGACAAATAACAAACGTGACATCAATTTATTAATATAGAAAATCATTCGGTTATACGAACAGTTACATAATTAAAGTACTATTATAATTAGTATTTCAAACAAATAAATAGTTATAAATATAATAATAATATTAAAATTAATTATATATTGCTTAAGTTAAATGTGGTAATTGTAATCAAGAGTTATGTTTTTAAGTTTTTGAATTGTTTAACAAATATGTAAGTAATGTTTAAAATTATAAGTTTGTTTTAAAATTTAGAACAATTTTTATTAAACTAAATTGTATAAAATTATTTAAAATAATTCATAATCGTATACCTGAAATAATTTAGTAAAACTTTATCTCGCGTACATAGCTGTTTTTGTTTCTAGAATTTAAAAATTAAAATTAATCTTCTGCTTTATAGTTTCATATATATTACAGGAGCTTTAAATTTAAGTTAATATTTTCCTTTCGTAATAAGAAATTCTATAAGTTGAACTTTGAAAATTGTAAGTTGCGAGTAATAATTATTTAACAAAACGTATGATAATCAATAATTTGTTTCCTATCTATTACTTTATAAATAATCTAAAACATTATAATATGATGAATTAAAGGTAAGGAATATAGAACTATTTTAGATAAATTGTGAAAAACGTGCGCACCAATTATAAGTTTATTAAGAGGTAGACAATTTAATTTTAGTAAAGAGTAATTATAAAGTAAATTTTAGATTATTAGACATTAAATACAATGAATAAACTGTATTAAATAGTTATAAAAATAAAATAGTAGAAACTTTTAAATATTGTTAAAAAAAGGTAAAAAGAGAAATTAATAAAGTCGTGCACATTTTATCAAACATTCATTAATGGTCTGTATAGTAGAATTACTAAGTATAAGTATAAAATATGCATGTGTAAAGGAAGTATTGACCACAAAAAATTACTTTTACTTTCCCTTAATTCTACTCAAGCTAAGGAAAAGTTTAAGCTACATAAAAAGTTTTAAGCTACATAAAATATTTAAATAAAAAGTACAAACAACTGTCAATTAGTTTTTACTTTATTAAACTGTTTTTTAAAAGTCTAATAAATTGTTATTAGAGCGTATTCTATTTCAAGTTCTTAAATATTTTTTTAATTTTTATTTAAAATATAAATAGACACTGAAAAAGTCACCGATATTAAAACAGCTATTCTACAAAATTCCAATCACAAGAAAGTTATGTTTTGATATAATAAAAGAAAATGAATGACATTTATTAACTACAACCGAACGTAAACGAAAGAGTCTGGAATAAGGGTATGTGTACAGTAATTGTTTTACCTAAGGATTTCCAGACGATTTTAAATTTTCGGGTGAGAATATTTTAAATATTATTGAGAGTGCCATTAGCTACGTATAATTATGCTAAAAACAAAATACTAAGCAATTATTAGAAAGAAAAAAAAAACATACTGCATTAAAATTGTGACAAAATAATATTAAAAATCATCCACAGACGTTATTTATAATATATTTACTCCTGGAACACCGAAGACTGTTACTCTACAAAACGAAAATAAAATATCAATCCATTTAGTGAATATTAGTACCAGAGCATCAAAAATGAGAAATCCAAAAAAACAAAAAACGGATCAAATGTAAACCTCTTCCTTTCTTGAAGTTGAGTAACAAAATAAAAATAAAACAATTAAATAAATAAAAGGAAATAATCAAAACTTGAAAAAAATATTTCTTTCGTTGTTATAAATAAATAAACTACCTTTTTTACAAATAAAAGAGAGTGGAAATACTATGTATTTTTATTTTACATTTTGTTAGAAACTCTACTGACCGGAGAAACTATTCATATTGGTAAATATTCTGTGGGAAACTTATATGTATTCTGTGTGTCTCTATTTCTGTGGGAAACTGTATAGTATCCTACAAAAAGGAATACGAAAAGTTTTCTGTTTATTTTTCACATTATTTCTTATAGCTGTGACATAAGTAAAATACTTGACGTATGTGATACTATACAGCGTTGTTCTGATATAATATCTTCATTTTACATCCATACCTATAAAAATCAATATAAAGGAGTTACTGAATATAACCTGTATTTCGGTGGGCTCATAAAAAAAGCATATTCAAACTGATGAAGAAGGCAACAGGAAACCACTTAATTCCTTATTAACTTCAGAGCACTTTGCAGGGGATGTTTTTGTTCTTACGGATGACTATACTATCTTTTGTAACGTCTTTGACTAGTAATAAATCGCCTAGGATTGTATGGTTTTTTTTCGGGTAACGTGTATAAAATTATTATTTATTTTTTTATAATTATTTATTCTATGTTTTAGTTATCTGTGTATCTACAATATGACTGTTTAACAATCGAAATTAGCATTTAATTTTATGTATATTTTTTCAAACTATTTTTCGAGTATTTTCGCAATATTAGCTGGACATTATAATAAATATTTTTATCGTTATATCTTCGTCACTCCGCCATTTCGCCGATCTCAGTAGCGAAGTGGTAGAATCTTGGCCTTTCATCCGGAGGTCCCTGGTTTGAATATCGGTCAGGAATAGTATTTTTCATATGCTAAAAATATCTGTTTCCATATTCACGCACAAGCTTCAAGCTTATGTGGCATTATCATTAGGAAAATAAGCATTAAAGATTATAAATTCTGTGTCGTAGCCAGTAATCAGTGTACATCACTGATTTAGGATATTACTTTCTATTTGGAACACTGTTATATGCAGGATTTGTAAAACAAAAATGTTAAGGGAAATAGACTATAGATTTGATAAACGTAGTACTCCATTCCGCTTCTGCTAATAATAGAATTATCTTTTTTAATTTTATATTTGATTTACAGTAAGTTCTTGTTTGTTACTTAAATTAAAAAAAGGATATTTAAATGACAAAAAATTATATTTTTTAAAGAAAAATGCAATATTGAAAACTATGAATCTTCACTAAAAAAATATAGAAGACTGTATTAAAAAAATATCAGTATGCCTGTGATGTAAGCGCGATAATGAAAAATTAAAAGTAGAATAAAACTAATGAAATCTACATATAACATTAGAAAAAATACTCTACAGGGAAAAAATTAACTTCTTTCACACCTCGTAATTCGTTAGAACTTAATCTTAATTAGAGATCTTGTAAAATGTTACTTTTACGCATATTATGTGATTTCATGAATAAAAGAAAGTAGTGAATAAGAAATTACAGTTATAAAAGACCGGAAAAGAATATAAAAGAAGTTTAAGCTATGGGTCCGGTAAAGAATTCAACGAACACATACAGAAAGAAATTAAACTTTAATTGGGTTGAATGAGAGTTACTTAATCTGCTATAAAGAAAGAAAGCAATAGGCAAGATTATCAGATGATTGATGATATTTAAATAAAGTAGTATTCAAATGTTTTGTATAAAAATACTGGAAAAGATGCTTTGAACTTACGCTCATACAAATTGAACTTAAACTTTATTCCTTCCATTGAAAGCTTTAAAATTAGTTTTAGTAATAAACGTCTTATATCAGAAAAAAATATTAAATAGAGATAAAATCTCTACTCTAAAAAAAAATATTTGGCTGTATGAACTATTAAAAACTTACTTTTCCGATAAAAAAATTGAAACTACTTGTATCCTGATAATATCAATTTGGAGTGAAGAGAAAAAAATCACAAATTCATTTTTTAAACAAAATTTGCTATTTTTTTCTTTTTTAAAAACAAAGCAATTTTTTTCTATTTTTAACTTTAAAAACTCTTCAATGTCATTTTGATTATATTTTTAATAAGCTTTAAAACAAAAATATCTTATTTATAGATATTAATTTGTAGGAAAGAACTTAAAAGATATTTAATAGAATTAACATCCTGTTTGAGTTTACATTATCAAAGTATTACAATCACTTTGCATCAGCAAGTCAAAGTGTCTGTTTTTGTTAATTTCAAAGAGGCGTGGTCTACCTCACAGAAACTATCATGCAAATTGCGAATGGCATATCTAAAAGTTCGACAGGCTTTCGTTTGCATGATTATATAGTCTGTTTACCCTTACTTCACTTCCTTTTTTGGAATTGGAGGTCCGTAATTGTTTCGTTTCGTCGACGTGTCTTTAGCTTGCTTTTAAATGTTCCATAAAAGCATTTCTGGGTTCTTTTGTTCATATAAAAACATATTTATAAAAACAAAGCATCCCTACAGAATTAATTTAAAATCCACCGGGTTGATCTAGTGATGAAGGCATCTTCGCAAATCAGCTGATTTCGAAGACGAGAGTTCCAACGTTCAAATCCTAGTAAAGGATTTGAATATATATATATATATATATATTTATTTATAATATAATATGTATAATATAAATATAATATAATATTTGAAAAGATACGGATTTGAATACAAGATCCTGGATACAGGTGTTCTTTGGTCGTTGGGTTTCAATTAAGCACATACCTAAGAAATGGTCAACCTGAGACTGTAGAAGACTACACTTCACTCTCCCTCATACACATCATCCTCTGAAGTAATACCTGACGGTGATTCTAGAAGGCTAAACAGGAAAAAAACATAGAGGTGATAAAAAGGTTTTTTCTTTGTTTGCAGATTTTAATTTTGCTTTAGATGTATTAGAAACGCGTTTTTTTTATAAGTTTCACGATTCGAGGTCAAATGTCACAAATGTCCTTCGCGAGTTACATAAGTAAAGACAGGCATTTGTATGGTGCACGAAGGATATGACAAGAAATTTCAGAATATACTGCGGATTAAAGCAAGAATGCCTGTTGCCACCCTTACGGTTTTTCTTTATCAATGATCTAATAGACTGTTTGAAAGAAGGTTTGTGGTTTGAAAGCTTAAAAGTCGGGGGACATTTTTATGGCGATTACTTTGTAATTTTTACTACATCTCCAAAAACCCTAAAAAATTTATCAATAGTTTGAAGAATTATTGTGAGAGATAAGGATTAAGAGTAAATATGGATAAAACAAAGATTATGATATTCAGGAGGGGCGGGTGGATAGAGGCACACAAGAGATGGTATAGGGGATTGCAAAAGATTGAGATCGTAAATAAATATAAACTATCTTGGCCGTCATTAAAAATTAAATTCCTGCTGAAAATAAGTTTCAGGTTTTTGATGCTGTAACAAGAGTAGTAGTGAATTATTAAGGGCAAGTTTGGGGTTATACTGCATGTGATAAATTGGAGGCGCTGCAGAGATATGTTTTAAAAAGTTTTTCGTTTTACCATTGGCTACTCGAAGTTAAGCGATTCATTTAGAAACCAGGATGAGTGCTGTTTTATTATGTTCTGCAGCTTTATTGTAATTATATATTAAAGGTAATAAAAATCAAAACAAGACGCCTGCCGTGTATATTAGACGTTAACTTAATTGAGTGTAGATTAGGATGGTGTAATGAATGATTGCGTTTGTATGAAAAATATGAAAATGAAGTAAGTAACGGTGTGAATGGTGATAGTATTATGGAAGTACAACTTGATAGTTTGTTAGGCAGTATGAGAAAAGATTTTTGGGAGAAATGTAGGGGACGGGCGCGGAGACCACAGTTTTATTTAATATACAGTTTGTCATGGGATCTGGGAAGTAAAAATTATTTTAAGGACACTTTTAAATTTATTAGAAACAATAAGTTGGTTGTTTTTAAATTCCGATTTAAATTTTAGACCTGAAAATACAAAATTTATTATTTTCTTAATTAATAATACATAAAACAAAAGAACGAAATAAATTTTATAAATGTGGCCGTCCTTGGTCGTCTTAAACTTATTTTAAATTAAATAGTATCATATTCTTAATATGTACTTTTAATCTTACAAAAAAGATAATTTGATTGATTTCAAGAAATTAAAATTAAATAAAAATATGTAATAAAATTTCAAAGCGGAGATCGGTATATTTCTAGTTTTTTTGGTTGTCCTTAAGCATTTCGTAATTACAAGCAAAATCCCTTATCCACAAATACACAAGTTATCATTTTTTCATATCGAAGTTCATAAAAAATATATTTATGGTGAGTAGCTCTTAAAAGTAAAAATAAAACAAAAATAAAAAACTAAAGAAGTTAGTTTTAGTTCAATAAATTTTCCTTTACAGCAGACGAAATTTACAACGGTGTAGATAATTTTTTTTAACAGAAAAAAAATCATTTCAATTAAAATAATATGAAACACCTAAACAATATGAAATAATAATGTTTTTCATTAAAAAAATAAATAAATTAGCATTAAAATAAAAGCCATAAATTTTGTGTTTATTACGCCGGTAATAAAAGTATTTGCTGACGAATAAATGAAAACTGTCATGGAATATAACATATTAGACATACATTTGTGAATAAATCATGTATACTAGACTATACCGTATTTTCATAAATAGGATATGAAAGTGCCTATATTTATATTCATCATCATGATTATTACGCGCATTGAAAATAAACATTTCATCCCATTTAATGCTTCCGGTTATCTCCGTTCTTGATTGAAAAGTCTGGAATTTCATTTATATTAGGTAATTTAAAAGAATATGTTGGGAAAAAATTCAGAGGTTATTTTTACTATTATATTTTTTATTAAATATAAAAAAGGACTTTACATATATTAGTTAAATTATATATAATTTACAGAGTTCACGTATATAATAATTTGTATATTTGTTATACGAGTATTTAAACGATTTTTTTTTAGATATATTATCATGTTTGTTTCGAAAGGGAAATTCATAGTTATCATTTCTTCCATTTTTAAGCAAATTACAGTGGTTTATACCAAACAAAATTGACGTTTACACTGGGGATTTATAAACCATTACGTAACATCATGTTAAATACATAATTCAGTACACCGGTTTTTAACTAATATATATAAAAGCTGTCATTGGAATCGTTTCATTTAGATATCAACATAGGATTTAAAATTAAACAAACAGATGTGTTTAATTATATTGTATAATGTAATGGTTCATAAAATAATTGCTTTTGACTATACAAATATGAATTGCGATCAATTAATTTTTATGGTTCATAGATAATCCGAATTTTATCAACAATGCACATTTTCTTTATTTATATTTATTACTCTCAATAATGTTTTCATCCTCCTTTCTAAAACGAAATTACCAAATGTAGTTGATATTTCATTAATATTTATGTATTTTGTACAATTACTCAAAGGTTGCACGTTACTTTCAGTGTTTATCTATTATTTCAAATTATTTTTTTTTCCAATATACTGATTTATTTACTGGTATAACCATTCTCTCTTATAATTTATTATATAATTTTTTTCAACAAAAAAAATTCTTCTTGAGTTCTGTAGGAACTAAATCTGGAACACTGCTGTTAAATAAAATGTCATATGTTGATCTAACCTGTCTCATTTGTTAAATAAAACCTTCGATGTTATGTAAATTATAAATGCCATTACATTTTGCGGCTGGAATGGAGTAATATTCTTTTCCGAAAATAATATTTTACTCAAATCCTTTCCCGTATTATAGTCGTTATAAACATAACTAGGTTTTGGAAATATAGTAGCCAATACTTACATCATATAAGTTAATACATTAATTATTTATTATTTACTAGTTATAAAAATTTGTTATATTAATTTTTACTATAATTATATAAGTATTAGCATGCTGTTAACGTGAAGATGAAAAAACCTCACCATCATGTGGAGTAGAAAAGTCCTGATATAATGTCACCTGGACTTGTAAGCTGGAGACTTTTCAAAAGTTATAATTACTCACATGAAGCCTAATTTCTTACCTTAAATAACCCCATTAGCATATATTCAATTAATAACAGTTTACAGGTAGTTTCTTATCACGTTTGAATTAATCAAACACTGTCCAAGTAAAAATTATTTTCCACACATGGTATATGGAAAAATAAAAATGAGTTGTCCTGACAAACATAGTACAAATCAGTTTTCAGGGGAGCAAAAACTGAAATAGACATGTAAAATAGATATGATGAATCTGATACTCAATTTCAAAGAAGAAACCTCCGTAGCAATTATTCCTGTCAATTTTTTCTCTTCAACGATACAATCTTATCATTTGCAACACCAGTAAATTCCCTATATCACCTATCATTCCTATAGTACAAAACTTATCTCGGCTCCTGCTCCAACTAGTAAATTCATGATTAATCCAGTTAGATAAAACAAAATTTCTCGTCATAGCAACCCCATATTAATTCTCATTCAACCACGCTCAAATTTTTAAGGCAAGAGATACATCACCAAGACCACACTCTACCTGTAAACTTTGAAATCACCCGCCACATAATTCTGAAAATTCACATTTATCTTCCCTGTCTCTTTAGTTAATTATATTTATATAATAGCCACGGAGCTAGTATAGCTTCCAACGCATCGTTATCCAAAAGGTTGTGGGAATATTTAATACTTTAAAGATACTCAAAAAAAATTAGTCATTTTACTTAATTATATTTCTGTTATATTTTCTTATGGTGACACAAAAATACATTTTTTTCTTTATAGTTATTTTTATTAATAGTTAATGTTTTTGTCACCATAAGAACAGAAATAAAAAAAAGAATTTTTACTCTTTTAATGAGTATCCTAAAATCTTAACTTCCAAGGAAACTGGGGCCTCCATCTATGACTTAAAACCTTTCTTGGGATAACATGCTGTATCCTAAAAATCTGAAAGCAATTGGTCGGTTGATTGGTTGCAGACAAACAAGCAAATTTTCGCATTTATATATATATATATATATATATATATATATATATGTGTGTGTGTGTGTGTGTGTGTGTCTGTTTGTTTTGTTAATTACTGATTGTAATAAAATATAGCTGATTTCATTGTAAAATTCTAATTATCACTGTAAACTATATTTTAAGAATAGATACATGATCAAAACAAGATTATAATTTCAAATTCAAAAGCTGATTGAACTGCTTTGGCTTCCTGAAAGGTAATGCAAAATTAATGTTGCATAATCCTGCAGGATAATGTTTTTAGCTTCCTGCTGTCATCGATCCTAATTTAGTAAAACTAATATAACTAAGCTTGTTATAAAATATAGCTGGTAATACAGTGCTTGGTTTTTCTTGAATATCTTGGAGCAGTGTATTTGACACTAGGGAGAATGGAGTTTTTCAGGAGAAAGCTTGATTGGATCTCAATATATTAAACTAAAACTTCAATAAGAACAGTTCAAACGGATGATCTCTTGATGCAAAATCGTTGAAAATGCGAAGCGTTTATTTTCGAAATTCTGAATTGTCTTGCCATTCATTGCTTTTTACTTTTTAAATTTAGAGAAATAAAATACTTAATCATCATCCTCGACGAGCTCATCAAATGGAATCAGTATATAGATAATCATTGATATCTAAACTAAAAATATTTAACTACTGGCTCAATTCCTGACCGGCCATGGGGTCTTCCGCGCCTACCTGTGTGGTAGGAGAAGGGCGGATGACCCTTACTGCCGTTACTGCGGCGACCCGGATACCTCAGAACATGTGGTATTCTGGTGTCCGAAGTAGGTTGATTACTGCCTAGCTCTCTCGGCGATTACCGAACAGCTCAGCGTGGAGAACATCATCGCCACCATGTTGCGGAGCCCCAAGAGCTTTGACACTATCGCAGGGTTCGTGGTGAGGGTTCTTCAGGAGAAGAATCGGGGGGCTCGGGGATGAGGGACAGCTCTCTGCGGAGCTGCCGTTCGCACGTGCTTGGACGAGTGGGCGGTAGCGATGAGGCACGGGGACTCTCACACCCCCGAGCGAAAAAGCCACAGTCCTGGCGGGGATGTCCCCCAATGTTAGAGGCATTGGCATAAAGACCGAATCCTAGCTCCCGGAATGGGGACCCAGGGACGGCATAGCCGGGCCTGGTGGATCCTACTCTGGGGGTTTGAGGCGGGAGCAAACTGAGATTTGACCGGAGGCCGAGACGTGGAGGCCCGTTAGAGTAAAAACCACTCCCCTGGGCTGTGTAATATTTAACTACAGGATCCGGCCTGGGGAAGAAGAAAAAGAAAAAACCTAAAATATATAATATTTTCTTTTAAAAAAATTAATAAAACCAGTGATATTAATCGTATTAAATTACAATATTACGCTTATGTGCAATCTTTACTTCTGTATGTGATTGTGTAAGGGACATTAGATACAAATGTTAAACTTTTTATAATTTAAACTTTAGATAAGCATCGGTTATAACCGAATAAGCTATTATTAGAAAATTTTAATTTATCAACCTTTTGGCCACTTTTGTTAAAACATAGTTATTTATATTATTAAGAATAAAAGTAAATTCTTGACTCGAACCAATTTACACAACCGGCGTTCCCCTTTAATACAAAACTTTGAAATCCGTTTATCAACTTAACTTACTGCTGACGTCAAATGACGTGTATATGGTCTAAAATAATTAATCTAATACATAATAAATGAATAAGTATACAATAGACTGAAATAATCAATAAATAATCCTGATAGACTAAAAGCAATTTCTATTTTAACAATTACTTTAATTTACCTTTGAAAATGAATAATATATTGTGCTCAAAATTTAATTTAATTAATTTATATACTTTGACTACTAGTTTATTATAGAATCTCAAACTTCTGAAATTTCAATAATTTATCTACCATTTGCATTTTCTAGACTAGGCTTTCTAGCATGGAAAAATTCCCAACTAATCTAAACATCAAAACTTTCAACAAAATTCTAGGGCAACTAATTATAATGGTTATACCTCAACTTCTGTTAACGGTGCCACACACACGTTTTATTAACAAAATTCCACTGTTTTATATTTTCGATTCATTTCACTTTTTAAATTTCTATTTCTATTTTCCCCCAAAAAAACAAATTACATTTAAACATAAGTGTGTATTATTTAATTAGTGTGTCATTGCAAACGATTATTCATGAATAAAAGTTAAATCTTGCACTAACGATCTGTATGCAACCAGGATTCTCTTAAATTTTGACGTAAGTTCATCAAACGAATTAATTACATTCTAAAGTAATTGAAAAATTTCTTTAATTTTCCCTTAATTTCCCGTACATAGAGTAAAACGCCTCTTTATACCTCTTACACAATTTACAGAATGAACGAACAATTTTTTTCTCAACTTTTATGAATGCTATCACTCATGATACAAATCATGATTGTAATTAGCTTTACTGGGCCTCTCAACCAAAGCAACAAGAATTTTCAGAACGATCAGATGTTTTTTTTTAAAACTGGATATTTTCATATCTTGGGAGTGCGATGATCCGAATGACGTGCACAAAAGAATACATTTTATTGGGTTACGTAACAATAGAATTAGTGGAGTATAATATTAATTTTTTTATTTGTACTTCCCTTTTTTATCACTACTACACTAATTCCATTAGCAGGCATAATAATACCTGCATAAATTTTCCAATTATTTCAGCCTTTACAGGTAATTAGCGGTACAACTAACAAAGATAAACTGAATATATAAACAAAACGGTCCTGTGGAAGACATTAATTGTCCTGTTCTGAGGCAGTTTTTCGGTGGTTTGATTATCGTCTTGGGTACAATAAGATAGAATTTGAATTTTTAAATTTAAAGTGTTTTTTTTATGTTCCTGTTAATTAAAACATAAGAATCAAAAGTTACATGCTACTTAAAATAATCCAAGGTATAATCCAATATTTGTTTAATACTTCATGATTAATATATAAAACTGAATTCTTTGCAATTTTTGTTATTAGAACTAATTAATTATATAAGCTCTATTTTGAGAAATTTGCTCTTCAATGAAATTAGTATTTGACTACACTTCAAAACTATTATACTTGAATAAAAATTTTATACAAACACTGGATATTGGCTGACAGTTTCTTAAAAAGTGGTAGATATTCTTTCAGTAATGCTACGAAAATAATATATTTACAATAACTGGATTTTTAATAAATATTTAGATTAAAGGGTGACTACATTTTGGCTCATAACGCTTTCCAAATAGTAGTCAATAAACTAATACTTGAATGATCTAAAGAGGATGGTTAATGAAACGTGTCCGTAGCAAAAGGATTCTAAACATCACTAAAATATAGCTTATGTAATACTTCGTCGGTATTATGATTAGATCTACAGCAGCCTATTGTGTCGTAGCAAGCACCGAATTATTACACATGAATGTACACGTCCTTTGATATCCTTTCAGTTATGTATTTCTTAAAAAATAATTGTGTTAGGAGACTCTGTACATACATACATACTCTATTCATACATAGTTTAACAACAGAAAGGTGTACGTTAATTAATTTAAACTTACACGCCGAGGCAACGGGGAAACTGATCCCAATAAACATAAACTGATCCCTTCACAGCAATCATATTCCCAAAAACAAAGGTTTTTCTGGTATTCTGCGTGGTTCTACATAAAAACAATTACGTATATACTGAACATAAATTACAAATGATCGAATTCGTTAAAAAAATTAAAATATTAATCAGTTTAATATGAATTAAACCAATTGTGAACAATTTTTTTTAAAAGAATATATTTTGTATGGTTACGTAAGAAAAGCATTAGTGGAAATGTAATATTAAAATTTATAATTATTAGTTTACTAAGTGCTCCTACATCCATTCTTTGTCAAGTAAATCCCATGATCAAAAATAATGATCTCTCTCAAAAAAAAAAACATATTCCTTTATTTTTTTATAATAAAACAAACATTTTTACTTGTTATTTTATTTTAATACTACGCCGACATAATTTATTAATAGCAAAGTAAAGTCAAATGTCTATTGACGAGTTTTCGTTAAATTTCAATATTTTACTTGTTTTCTAATTAATTTATCACCCCGCCTAGATAATACGTGACCTAGTCTTCATTTTTCAGAAATTCATTTCGGTATTACACAGGCATCCTAGAAAGAGACGTGATGTAATCTACTTTATAGTTTTTACAATACAGCTATCGCATTTCTCTATCCAGTTATACATTTAAATTACTTCACTTCGTGGTTAAGACGGTTAATAAAAATGTATAAATACCACAAATTACCTTGAAATAATCATATTTAATTTAAGTTTAATAATAACTTTATAGTTCATTAAAACATCAATAAGTTACTAGATAAGTCCATATTAAGGTCATTTAAATCATATTTTTTATAAAACGTGCGCGCGCACATGAACAAGGATAAAATGAGTGAAAAATTATTGTTCCACTACACATGCGCAGATTTGTGTAAAACATTAACGAAAAAAAATTAGAGGATTATTTTTAAGAGGACAGATATTAATGTGGTAGGATGCGAGGTAAATGTGCCAGTAGCAGGTCTGTTCTGGTTGGTGGTCGTCGGTTGGCAATAGGACTCTCATTGTTTTCAGAATCACAATTTAGATGTAGCCCCCTTTAAAAATTCAGTAGTCAGATTCTCGTTTTTGTTGAAAACCGTATGTAGTATGATTATAAAGACAATAGGTACAATATAAAACTAGCAGTATATATTGATGTAAAACCCCAGCAAGTAGGCATTATTGCACGTTTACCATTTTTCTAATAATATTTATAATTATTTTTTTGACTAACATAATGCCATAAAAATTAAATTAATAACATTACATTTGAAAATTAAGATAAATAAATAGAGAAGTATTTTTTTATATAAAATTCTTCTTTGTTTTTTCAGTAATTAGAGAGAAATAAAGTTTAAAAAGAATTTTCAATCTAAAATAATATAAAATTGGTAATAAACAAAAAGATAAATTGTTACAAAGATAAACTCTCAAAAAATATTTTAATAACAAAAACTATTAATAAATCGAATAGATTTATAAACTGAAATTTATAACCAGATGCATATTTCGAATGTTGAACTATCACTGTCACGATTAAAAATTCCTTTAAATAAAATTACCTGCAATTGCGCTGGATTATAATCCTGAAAAGATCTTTTGGAAACACATTTCAAGAAGTTTTAATATTGAATCGTTATTATTAAAGGTGGATTAAGATCTGATTCTTGTTTATTTATTTTGGACTATGCATTCAAAAAAAGTATTAATGTAAAAGCAAAGCATACTGAATGTAAAATTAAAAAAAAACAACAGAAATTTAACCTATATTAATAAAATCATTAAAACTAAAAATGTTGCAACTTAGTTGTGAAAAGGTAAGAGTTAAAAAGAAAGTTGTTTGTTAATACAAAGAATTAGTGAACAAATTTTTTAACGGTGTTATTTATTTTTTTTATAATATTATATTATGATAAATATTGCGAATATTTTATTTTATAAGAAACCAGTTAAAGAAGTTCATTCTATGTAGTTATTTATTTTAATGTCTGGCTAGAAGTAGTCAAAAATGAATGACATTTGTCAGGCTGGAAATTAAAATCCTCATTAGAAAAACACAAATTTCAGCTAATTTTTTAAAAATATTAATTTGATATTAGGTATATTAAATTGATTGAGATTAGCTGGAACGAAAAATATGCGTTCGGCTTTGTCAAGCTGTAAAATCGACTCGCATAAAATAGTACTTTTTTTTATTAAAGTTATCTAAGAAAGTAAATAATACGAACTGTTTCAAGGGAAGGTTCAGTATTGATGGTTAGAAGGTAGGTTTATATATCGATACTGTATTCTATTGTTCATCTATCTTGATTATTATCTTTAACGATTAGTGGAAGCACTGGTGTAGGAGAGGAGTCCTTACTCTTTAGTCCTTTCTTGGGCACTAAATGTTTTATGGAAGACCTGAAGTTCTCTAACACAGTTGATACAAACCTTCCCAACAAAGGCTGGAGTGCTTCCAATTCCCTTAATTGTACTCTGCGACTTACTAAAACACACACACACACACACAAACGTATATATACGTTCAGAAAGAGAGAGACATATATACTCATATGAATAAATACACATACCCATATACTCCTCTTTTTCCTAACCTTTCTGTACTACTTTTTCACAATTTATTTCTCTCTCTTCCTCCCTCTTCACGAACTTAAATTTCGCTTTTATACATTATTTGAATCATTATTTTTCTTTTAATCATTCTTGTTATTATTTTTCTAAAATGTATTAATTAATTCAATCCTTGATGAATAATAGAGTTAGAAATTCGATTACCTTCTAAAGAAATATGTTTGCTCCTCACTTTTAGCAAAGTAATAATTACTGGAATAAGAGAAATTTAAATTTCATCATTCTTGCTATAAAACATTAGAACTAATATATATATTTCAGTTTAACTTAAATATATGCAGTACTTGTGTAATTTTTAATTCAATCTTTCCTAAAACCATGGCTCAGAAAGGAAAAAAATTAAAAGCGTTATAACTTTGTATTAAAATATTAATGTTTTAACATCAATAAATATTTAACTATACTTGGAAAAATAAATAAATAAAGCTTTTTATTTCTGTTATGAAAGAGCGATCATCAGTAGCTATGGTAATTAGCCCGGTTGAAATTGATAGTGCATGTAAAGATGCCATTCCTAACTAGGATTCGAACCTCCGCACGAAACAAACTTTTTCCAATTAAGTAAATTTTGCAGAATAAATTCTATTTTATTCTGCTAAATTTGCATTAGATTTATTTTATCTTTTAAAATATAAAATTTGATATAAAAAAAATTTAATAAAATAACAAATATAAAAGAAAGCAGAATTTACCGGTAAAATAAATGTTTAGTTTCATTGTATTAACAATTTTTTTTTTTAAGGAAATTCTTATTATAGAAAAAATTGCCGTTTGTTTTCATATTTAACTCTGTTATCATGAAAATATTTCTTTTAATATTTATTTTATTTTTAAATTAGAACTTTGTTAGAAAATGGCCTTACGTGCATATCGGTTGCATTCTAATTTTAAAAACTTAGAAGAGATCCTTTTCGAACCCGGCCCAAAAACATGGTTTCTTTTTACAAAATCTTTCGTAATTTTTTTAATTTTTTTTTCAAATACTTTGTATTTATTAACGGTAATATTATTTATTTATGAAAATACCTTACCATAATTATTTTCTGCAGAGTTAATCAAAAAAGTAAAACATTAAAAGTTATAAAATGTATATCATTTTTATATTAAATACGGTACTAATTCGGCTAGAGTTATTTCATCACTCACATTACATCCTATAGTTAAAGCTTATTTAAGAATTTCACTCAAAAATGTCGTAGTTACCTAAAAATGAATTTCATTATTTTTTTTTTTTTTTTTTAGAAAAAGCAAGCATACAGAAACTTTTGTATAGCTTAAGAGTGTTGTAACTGTAATCTTATAATTAATTATGTTAGACGAAAGACATTTTTTACATTCCTGTAATACAAGCTGAGAATTGATTGTTTTCTGCAAGAAATAAGTGAATGAGTGACAATAAATGACTTACCGGATAAGTTCTACAAAACTTTCTTTTAAAGTTAATTATAAGGGAGCGCTGCGGTCCTAATTTAGTTATAACGCCCCACTTCACTTTACTGTTTTTAAAACTTCTTTGTTTGAGTGTACAAGAGATAATCAGTGTCTGTATGTTTACGTGTTTGTGTGTGTTTTTTTTTAAGCAGATAGTATATATTAAAACACTGGAGGTAGGCCTCTTACAGTGAATTCTTGTGTGGGTTTCGTAATTAAGTTGGTTCGATTTACGTTTTGCCATGCCTTCTTGTTCACGTCTTCGTTTTTCTTTTTCACTGTAATTCTTTTATTCAATTTTTATCAACAGAATATGTTTTGACAAAAAAAATTACGAAACATTTAAACTAGATTATACAAAAGTACATAAGACCAACTGCATTCATTATTTCTCATTTACATTTAGATAAATTTATTGTAATAAAAGTATCGTATCACATGTTTCAAAATTAAAAAAGTTTAAAAAAATTAATTTTTATTTTACTTTCTGAAGAAAAATACATTCTAACTAAATAAATAATTTATACAGTGAAACTACCTGTTCTGACACTTTAATATATATATATATATATGCAGAAAACTTGACTTAGATATAATATAAGTTAATAAAATTCATTTATTTATAAAATATAAAAACGAAATGTAAAATGTTACTGCTGGAATAAAATTAAAACGAAATACTATGAATAACACTTTTTGTTTACTACGTATTACGAATTTTTTTTTCTGTTGCTTAGAAAGGTATTGTAAAATCTCAAATGTATTATCTTAGTGTGAGAGCTTAGCAGCAATACTTCATTACAGAAAGCGGTTCATTAATTTGTTTTTTACATTAACTTTTTCAAGGCTTCAGATTACAACGACGCACGGAATTCACTTCAATCAGGGATGCTTTCTCTGAGAGAAATTAAGTTCACCTTAATATATCCATTCCTTGCGATTATAGAGTGAAGGTACTATTTGTTGTGCTGAATCATGTGTGCTTAGATGTGCATGGAATTCTGGTGTAAAACGGTATATTTTCTCAGTGAAGAAGGAAAGGGAGAAACGAATTTACTTCTCTGGTACTACAACTTTCTTGTTTTTCTGGCATGGTATATTTTTGTTTGACTTATGTCTGGTAACAGATCAAATACAACTGTAATGATTATAACACTCATTTAATTAATATTATACACTTAAACTTAAGAAATATATAAACTTCTTATAATATATACTTGGTGAAGGTGTAACAATTTATCTTTTTTTTAAGGCAATACAATAATAACTACATAATTCTCGTCATTAACATATGCTGTTAAACAATTTCTCTAATTAACCCATACTAATATGAGTTAGTTCTAACATGTTATGTTGGTAGATTTTGTCGTGGTTCAATCCAGTGTTCTTGGACACGATTACTTTTTGAATAATACTGTAAAAATACGAAAAAGGTGCGTCTCATCTATATCATCTTACTAAGTTAAAAATTATGATAAACGGAATGTTAAGATCAATATTATACACTCTTAATCACTATGGTTAAACTGATACCGAAAGGATTCAATAAAACGACTTTTAAAACTATACCTATAAGGCATTTTAAAACGATTTTTATATTGGCTTTTAAGAACAGAAAGATTTTGGAAAATAAAACTTTCTTTAGATAACATAAAATTAAATTCTACAATTTTACTTCAAAACTATGTTTATGTTTTATGTTTTTTTTAAATTGTTACAACTATTTTATACATAAATTAAAAATGTATTAATCGTTGATAAGTTATTATTTTTTTTTTTATTTATTTTTTTTTTCTGAATTTTTATGGGCATCGACTGCTAAGGTCATTAGCCCTCGTCACAATCTTTAAAAGAAACTACTATCACCATCTGGATCGTCATATGTAAGGGTGTAAAGGGCCCTTACATTTTATTTAAAAGCCCAAACTACACAAAACATTTAAGACATAAAGACAAGGACAATCACAAAACACTTATGGGGTGTAAAGGGCCCCAATATTAAAATTTGAGATAGGTTCCCAAAAGACCATTAAATTTAAATTAAAATTAAAACTTATCCTACCATATCTTTCTTTCTTTCTTCTACGAGTCTCATTTATAGTTTGTTTAAGCACCCTCGGGGCGACCGAACCGCCGTTGAGCAGTATATCAGTCGCGCCAGGGTGCCGTGGCAGTTGAATCCTTCTTATAAACAGGCTATAGGCATGCACAGCGTACACCCACAGCCTCGCATTTGTTATGGCGTCGACATCGTCTCCGATAACTCCAGTTGTTTCTGGGAGTATCGTTCTAGCTGTGAAGCTCGTCCAGTCTGCCTTATCAAATAACCATCTTTTAGAGATGGGATATGTTTTTCTTGTAACATCAGTTACAATTTGCACCGGGAAATGATCGCTTCCATGCAGATCGTCTATGACATGGAAGCTGTACCTCGGTGCTATCGATCCGCTTATAAGTGCAAGATCTATACAGGACGTCGATCCATCTCTGGCATTGAAAAAGGTTCCTGATCCGTCGTTTAAAATAATAAGTTCTGAATTCATCAGGAACCCTTCCAGTTCTCTTCCACGGGGATCTACTCGATCCGATCCCCAGAGAGAATTATGAGCGTTAAAGTCACCCACCAGTAAAACAGGTGGGGGAAGCTCGGAAATTAGTCTTTCTATGTCATCCTTATTCCAATCGTAATTCGGTAAGTATATGCTGCACACAGTGATCTTAAGCGTTCGCTTCATTCTAACGGCGACCGCTTGTAGGTTGGTGTTTACAACCGCTTCGGTGGTAGCTCTAGTCGATGTTAATATAGCTACTCCACCTCTAACTCTTACATTTGGCGGTTGATCACGCTGAAATATATCGAAACCTTTTAATTTAAAATTTTCATTTCGGCGGAAATGCGTTTCTTGCAGACATATACAAATCGGGTCTACATCATGCACCAAGCGTTGGAGCTCATGGATGTTTGAAAAACATCCATTGATGTTCCATTGTACAATCAACTCGCTAATTTTTAATTAAATTATGACCTTGGTTTTCCTTTCGGCCATCCTTTTTTTCTCTTCTTCTCCATATTGCGAACGGCATCATGTTCGCGAAGAACATCGTCGCCGGTGTAGCTTCCGGTCTCCGAATCGGAGACCACCGAAGCCGCCGACGACGACGGGCATGGATCGGCGCCGGTTTCAGGCGCCGATTGAGAGGCGGCAACCTGGCCGTTCCCCGACACGGGGGGCGCACCGGTCACCGCCCGTGGAAGGGGGAACACTCGTCCCCCCTGTGAAATTTTTTGTGGCCTCTGAGGCTTAGAGGCCACTTCAGTTACAGGAGGCTTGGGAGCCTCCATAACAGACTCTGTAGCTGTCACTTTCTTATCTTCAACTAAAATCTCGCTAAGACGGACCTTCTTCCTTCGTGGTAACCAAATACTTAGGTTTTGGGATGCTGCTCTTAAAAAAAGCTTTCTGCAAGCTTTTTCTAGCCTCAATCTCAATCCTCTTAATCTCCGTACTCTTTCGGCGTTTCGCCTCAGGCGAAACAGCCCGTTCTAAACGAGGGTGTTTGCGTGAACCCTCTGCCACGTTTAATTGTTCAGTTTCCATGAACAAATAATCCCTTCTGTAGTAAGGCTAGCCGCCGGGGTACACCCCCACTCCGGGGCAACCAACCCTGGAGGTCCATTCCGGTACTCCGGTGGAACCGGCATATGTCCTGGCAGAGCGCGGATGCGCAGTCTCTGCATTGACTCCAGGCCCCTACACACCGAAGCTTTCAGGGCTCCCCTGCTCCGAACATGGGCACCTTAACTACATGCTTGCCATCGCGGGGGGCATGTGGACGATGAAAGGTCTCCTTTACACCTGCAAATAACTTTGACCGTGGCCGCCACATCGCCAGCTCTAAAGGCGGTATTAATCCATTTCCGTGATCGTTAATAATGTCGTATCTGCAGGTGGCCGTAAAGTCCAGTCCTGTAATTCGGCCTATAGATGTAAATCGACCGAAAAAAGCATATCCGAGAAACAACACTCGGAACCCCGTTAGCCAGCTATATGTAATGTACTTGAGTACAGCTGTTGCCGCCCTGGACGTGGAACGTAGATGTTGTGTTCCGGACGTGGGGAATATCTACCTCAGGGCAGGATAAGTTATTGATTAGGATCGTAATACGAGTACATCGAAAGAAAAAATTTATAAGCGCTAAGTTAACGTTTAAGACATACTCGTGTAAAGGTAAAATATTAAATATTATTATTATAGGTAGAATAGTTTA
This sequence comes from Lycorma delicatula, assembly GCF_047948215.1. Lineage (NCBI taxonomy): Eukaryota > Metazoa > Arthropoda > Insecta > Hemiptera > Fulgoridae > Lycorma > Lycorma delicatula. The sequence goes on from NC_134457.1 coordinate 127,685,907, forward strand.
AACGTATACGTAGAAGTTTCATAAACTAATATCATATGCATATATGCATATTTTTAAATAAATTGGTGTTATCATGTTCATCCCGTTTTAACGAATACGGTGAAAGGTTATCAAGTAGCTATAATAATTTATTGGATTATGTAGTTGTTAGCTAATTACATTATTGAAATTTACAAATTTAATTTTATTATTGATTATTGTGATATCTTTTTGAAATTAAATGCAGAGTAAATAGATCTAACTAGGTTGATGATATAGGAATAACTAATTTTGATGGTGCAATTATTTATAACTGTTGGTTAATGATTAACATCCGAATTTATTACATTTATCGCAACAAATAAAAGTACATGTTTAAATATGTGCGTTTGCATACACCGTAAAATTTGAATGGATACATGAATTTTAATTTTTTTTTTTTTTTTTTTTACCTCTACTTTTGTAAAATTGCTAGTGTTTATTTAACGAAAAATTGAATGTACACGTTCAATTTTTTATTCGTTTTTTAAATTTTTATAAAATATCATGAAAATAATTTTACTTGAATTAGAAGACTTTTAATACCAGATGAATAAAACAGTATTTGACAGAAATTTATAACAAACTACCAGTTTCCACTGAAAATAAGTTATGTGGTTTCGTCTAGAAAAAAAATCGGTAAATAATTTTTTTCTTAAAAATAGTTAAGTTAAATACGTACGGTGGATATATTTTCAATTTTCTGTCTGTGTTTTTTTTTTATCTTACATTAAAGGTAATGATAACTTATTGACACATAAAATGGAAAATAACTCCTCAACGAATTGTTATTTTTTACCAGAAGATACTAAAATTGAAAAATATTGCTAATAAATAAAGAAACGTTTTAAAAAATATTTCGGAAAGGGGATGATAGTATTTTAAAATCTAGGTCGTATTTTAATTATGGTTATTATTACTGTTATTTTAAATATTTAAATTTAGATAAAATTTATATAATGGTTATTTTGTTTTGTTTTTTTTTTTTGTTTTTTTTGAGGTTTTTTAGGGGCATTGACTACTTTGCTCACTTCAAAAAAAAGTAAAAAAAAAAAGTTCAAAATTTCATATTCTGATAACTTTCAAAGTTTACCGCCCAGGCTTTCCTTTCGGCCATCCTTTCTTGCACTTTTTTTCCATTCTGCGAACGGCCTCAACTTCCGATAACAGTGTGTTTGAGGCCTCGGACATGGCATCTTCTTCTCTTTCTGATGACAACAACAATCTGTTCGTCGGCTAACATCAGGTGATGAAAGCTTCATTGGTGCTGTAAGCATCGTTGCAATTGAATCTAAACACCCTAGCGATGCACTTTCGGCGGCTGATGAGCTGGATTCGATCTCTAATGGAGTGCTGGGTCCAACTGAAATAGATGCTCTTGCTGAAGCTATTCTTTGAGCTTTTGGAGGCCCCATTGTTGCAGTTTGTATATTGTATGTGTCTGGTGCTTTTTCAATAATGACTTGCATCTCCATTTTGATAGACTCAGACGTTTTATAATGGTTATTATAAATTTTATAAGATATATATATATATATATATATATATATATACCAGATATAAGAGATGGTTATAATGGTTATGAAATTATAAAACTCCAAAAATAAATTGTAAAAAAAATAACATATTTATATTTATTTTTTAAAGTTTTGGTAAGTTTTATACCTGATGTAATGAATTTAAAAAAAAAATGTTTATTATAGATATATTAGCTGAAAATTATACAGCTATTAATGCTTTGTATATGTTTATTGCTACGGGGTCGAATAGTAGCCAAAATGTGAAATGTTTAAATTTCTTGTAAAAAAACCCAAAAAGATCGATTTTTATTTTTATTTTTTATTTTTTTAAACCAAAAAAGATAATGAAATTATGGAATGTGATCGTATGGATGTATCCAAAAAGTAAAGGGGAAAACGCACACCATAGGGAACTGTTCCAGCCGTATCCCACTCACACATATCGTTTCTTTCCTACTGGCTAAAACGGCAGTCATCTTTCTTCTTGCAAAGATATTTCTTCCTTGGAATGATGTCATGTAGAATAGTTATATACAATCTGATCTAGGCCAACAAAATTTATAGTAAAAAACTAAATAAATTATCAGTAAGAACTAAATTTTTGTATTTTCATCGCCAAAATAGAAACTATAAAAATAAAAGCTAACTAACTAGCTCAATTAATATTTTTGAATTACAATAATGAAATGAATCGATTGAAATTAATTTAGAGCACCTAAGTTATTACAATTATCTATTTCAAACATTTCCTAATTAAACTATGAAGTTCTGCATACATACTTGAATTTATATAGAAAGACTTTTAAAATATTCATAAACCTTTCGTAAGTTCCAATACTTAAACTTTTGCAAGAGGATACACAGAATAATATCGTCTAAGAAAATACTCAAGTATTTTTTATTTTAATTATTATACTAACGACTTTTATAATAAAAATTAAATCTAATCGTACTTTCCTTTCATAAATATTCATTTTAATCATTAAGTACAACAACAGCAAACTTATATGATATTTCTTTCTGCAAGATTTTAAGCTGTTATAAAATAAAACAAAAAAAGTACTTCGTTCAGTAACGTTTAAGTGGATGTAGATACTACGTGAGTGTTTTTAAAGAGGTTGAACAATGTATTTAAAGGTCGTAATATAAGTGTCAAGTAAAACCGTTAATTAAGGATGATGTCGTCTTGCATATTAATCTGCAACGTGCACCGGTACATCAGTACGGTACTTGTTTCATAATATAAGCGAAGTCATTAGGCGGCACTTTAGTAAGACATCTTAAAGCATCTGCCTACCCCCACTCCTATTCACCAGAACAACCATCTATCTCTACAACTGTTCAAATCTCGACATTTAAATTTCTTTACGTAGATAAATATGATATAATTTATTTTTCATATAATTTATTTTTCATATAATTTATTTTTCATATAATTAATTTTGTTTATAATTAATTTAAATAAATTTATCTCAAAATTAAGTAAAACAAGCATACCATCAATTATATAAATGTATCAGGAAAATAATTTTCTTAAAAAAAAATTAAAAATCTTGTTTTCAAAGTAAAAGGGGGTAATAAAATTGAAACCATTGTAAATTATCATTACTATATTAATTTGGAATTTTCTTTCTTTCCTGCTTGTTAATTGGTGTTTCAGTCATTACGAAGTGTATGAATTTATGCACACACTTCGCTTATTATAATTAACTATTTGTATGGTTATTAGTATTACCATTTAATAGGTAAACAAACATTATTAGAGTACTGTGCAAATTATTAAAGTGTTTAGCATGTTTCATCCGTATTTACTTTATAAATTAGTATTTTATAAACTTACTGAAATAAAAATCCTACATCTAACTCCCAACTCTACCTAAAAGCCACATGTCGCAAAAAAGGAACAACACAACAACATCGTTAAAAAGCGATTAATCCTAATAAATAAATAAATTTTAAACTTTTATTTTTTAACAGAATCTTCTATGAATAAACAATCTACTTGGCTTTAAATTATTACAAAGAAGCAAAATAATTTTCTTATACAAAGTGCATTAAGAAATGGTGGATGGATAGATCTGTAGCTAAACCCTCTTCATGTTAGTTATAGATACTTTTAAAATATTTTCTAAACGAAAAATATAAATTATACCTTCAAAATTCTTTACATCTTCATCTGTTTCAGTAAATCTTATTTCACAATTCATAATATATACTAAAATAAAATATCTTTTTCGTTAATCTTTGTATTATTGATTTCATTAGTGAAATCAATAATACCTTTTAGTTTTATATAGAACATATTTAATATTTTTATTCATGCTGCGATTCTTATATAATTAGTTAAAATTATTAATTAAATTATAGTAATAATAATTTTACCAGTCTTTCCAGTATTTTATATTATAATCTTTAAGCAAATTTAATTTTATATTTACGTGATGCTTTTGCAAATAAGTAACTTTCATTTTCCATCTGGGTTCTTGTTATCGTAAACTCGGTAATTCAACGAAACCATTTTCGTTGCGTAGCTCGTTCTTCTTTTATTTGTTTTTCATGTTACCTGTTATAAACTTTCTTTTGTCTAATCAATTGTAGAATTCTCAGAAACTTTGAAAATTTGACATTATGTGTTCACACTAATAATAAATATCTTTTAGAAGAACTAACAAAAAGATAGTAAGAAAATTTAATTCAAATTTAATTATTATATTGTAATTGTATTAGTATTTATTCTTAATTAATTATACAGGTACTACAGAAACAACAATTTGTCTTTATGTTTAGATTTAATAGATGATTTAGGTTTAAATATCTAGAAGGTTGAATTTTTTTTTTTTGTGGAGGGTTAATAAAGGGAGTTGAAATAGACAAGGACAAAGCAAATTGGACACACGACAGAATTTCATTTAAATTCTTTAACAAGATATATTTTTATTTTAACGTAAATACACTTTATTATTAAAAGTAATAGCTTCTGCGGTAGTAATTTCCTTTGCATACGATTTTTACTTAATTAAATAAGAATTTTAATTTTTTTTTTAAAACGTTTCGTAAACAATAAACTTTGTAAAGATTAAATATATAATTTAATTAACGAGTTATTATTCATTAGAAAATATTCTCTTAAGAAATTATTAATCAAATAAATATTAGCCTCGAATAACTAACTTAAAGACTGATCACAACCGTTTAGTTTATTTAATTATTTTTAAGTTCACTAATAAAATATGCTGGAATTACTTTAATAGTTGTTAATCACCGGCCTATTATTTTAATGTCTTCATAAGAGAGAAGATAAAATAACGCCGGAGTTTACGACGCGTATGGCAGAGAACTCGTTACCCTGCTGATAAGGGAACATTTAATAGAGCTTCTCAAGAACTGAAAAGGTTAATTCGAGCATTTAAGGACACTTCGTTTCAATCCTACATTGAGACTATTTTTGAGGCCAGGCTTCTGAGTAAACTTATGGAAAGCTGCGAAGTTGTTCAAGAGACCCTGCCTCTCCACAACATTGACAGAACATGGGCGAGAAGTTTTCAGGAGAAGATAAACTTATTTGCTCAACACTTTTTCGACGTATACTAGTCCAATGATGTCGAGACAGATCCAGAGGAGATCAGAGAAATCTTCAATTATTTGGCTTCTCCTTTCCAAATGTTCTTTCCGATTACGCGGTTTACAGTATACGAGGTCTCTTCAATCATTAACGATGAAAAACATCAAGCGAAGGCGCCGGGATATAATTTGATCACCGGTCGGGTTCTCCAGGCCCTACCTCGGCATGCGATACGTTTGGTTACTTTGATTTTAAATTCTATTATACGAATTGGTAATTTTCCTGGTCTGTGGAAAATTTCACAGTAAATTGTTCTATCAAAACCGGGTAAAGACCTCACGAATGTAACATCTTATAGGCCTATCAGCCTGCTTCCTGTGTTCTCTAATGTCTTTAAAAAGCTCTTTATGAAAAGACTGAATCGGTTCGTGAACGATCACCTTCCGGCTCCCCAGTTTGAGTTTAGGGAGAAACATGCTCCTGTGGAGCAGACAAGCAGGATTGCTAAAGTTATAAATCATGCTCTAGACGAGAAACAGTACTGTTCAGCGGTTTTCCTCGATGTCAGGCAGGCTTTTGACAAGGTCAAGGTATGACATGTGGGGTTGATCTATAAACTGAAAAAGTTTTTACCACATGTTTTCTATGTGGTACTAAAATCTTATCTAGAATACAGGTGCTTTCAAGTTAAACATCGCAATGTTTTCACAGATTTGTTCCTTATACAATCAGGGGTACATCAAGAAAGCGTTCTCGGGCCCATCTTGCATGTTCTGTTTACGACTGACTTGCCAATTACACCAGACACCACAGCTGCAATGTTTGCTGACGATACTGCAATCCTTGCTGTCCACGAAAATCCGACTACTGTGTCTTGTTTTGTTCAAGATTATATCACTCTCCTCGAATCGTGGCTTACATATTGGAAAATAAAAATAAACGAAACAAAATCAAATCACGTCACGTTCATTCTTCGTAAGGAACACTGTCCTCTTGTTTCTATCTTCAATATTCCGACTCCGAGATCTCAAGACTGTAAATATTTGGGTTTTTTTCGTAATCGACGACTTACTTGGGCGAAACATATCACTTCTAAGCGGAAACAACAGTTAGATCTCAAGTTTAAACACATGTACTGATAAGACATGGATCTCGACTTTCAGCAGAAAGTAAATTATTGATTTATAAATCCATTGTGAAGCCTGTTTGAACTTACGGGATTGAATTGTGGGGTACAGCGTGCAACTCTACAATTGTAGTAGCATTCAAATATGTATATTTGAATGCTACCAAACAAAACACTGCGGAAAATGCTCAATATACCCTGGCACATAAGTAATAGCCTTACATATAATGATCTTAAATTGCGAACCGTTCAGCAGGAAATCTCTCTGGTCAGCCTTCGGTATCAAAATCGTTTGGATCGGCACCCGAATTATTTTGGAGGTCAATTCACTAGGTAACACAATCAGTGATTTTTCAAGATTCCTGAGGAACAATATTCTTGGTTTGCCTTATCGTTTCAATTAGGTGACTTTATGGTCTGGCCGTACGAAGTGCTCTTCTGTTTCATTATTAAGTCACAAATCGCTGGGTCTGTAGCAACTTAAGTTCAAATATATCTTATTTACTTATTGTTCAATTATCTTGCTGAACAGATCGTAAAGTTGCTGTGTCGTTATAATAAAAAAAAAGTAAATAAGAATAGTTGTTAGTAGAATGTACTCATTAATAAATACTAACACAGGTTTAATTAATAAATACTAACTTTGTTAAAAACCTGATTGCAAAGCACATAATTAACGGTCATATCATGATATCATTATTGTAAAAATTAAACAATATATATTATTAAAGAACATTTTGTAACGGTATTTGTTTTATAATTGAAAAAAAACCTTTATTTTATTAAGTTACGATTAAATCATGGTAAAATTACAAAGATCACTCATCGTTAAAAGGATCAGATTATTTTTCATAAAAAATTACTATAATAACGTAAAAAATGTATTCGTTACAGTGCAACTCAACTACAAATCGCTGCTTAGACAAGTTTAACTCAGAACTATGTTTTACTTATTCTTTGAAACAACTACTAAAGTCGGTTGGTAATGCCATCAATTTTAAAGGAAATTCTTCTTTTTCAAAATATGTTTCTATTCTGTTGTTAACTGAAATTATAAAATAATCTACCTGCCTTAATAAATTTAAAAATATACATTGAAACGAAATATAAAAATATGCTTTTAAATATAGATAAATAACAATACATTTAATTTCATTTTTAAATATCTCAGGACAGTTGAAACGGGGTAACCGAGAAAACAGGCAAAAAACGGAGTATTTTTGAATAATTTACCATAATTTAAATTGGTTTTAGTTAGATAAATTGGATTGTATAACGAAAAAAGGATGTAGTAACTATTCGCCATTCAAATGTTTGGTATGCTATAATTTGTCAAAAACAAGATTTTTGCTCTAGTACTTGCACTAGTTCTAATAGAACATGCTAGTGAAATTTTAAGTTTAGTCTTTCTTCTTTTGAAATCAGTGGAAACTGGTTTGTAACAATTCTCAGTTCATTTCTTCCTGAACTGAACTTTTTTTTTTTTAAATCTGAATTTATTTACGATTCTGGTATATGGATTTGTAATTCTTCCATAAAATGCTAGAGACAACGATGACTTGATTTATTTAGCTAACGTTTTTTTAAATCATTTTCTCTACTTTTTTCATCTTTTTTGTTCCAGTCTCACCTTTGAAATCTATTTGTTAATATTTTTTTTAATGATAATTTAACTTAAATAAGTGGAGTCTAATTGAAATATACAAGATTACATTCATATTTCTTTGATAGGCATCAATAGTAAATGAATTTTAAAATAATCTAATACTCATAACTAATTGACACCAAAATAAAAAATTAGATTCAACGTTAATATTATTCTTAATACTATGCCATGATATTTATAATAACGTATATTCTTCTTTATAGTTAATTTATAAACTACTGTAAAGTTAGTTCTGACTGTTGTTTTTATCTCCCTGACTACACTAAAAACGTTTCATATTCGGATTTTTTAAATTTTCTATGGTATTCTAATTCTTTTTAATAACATGCTTTAAGAGAGTTAAGTTAGAGTTGTTTTAAAATATAAGAAAAAATGCCTTTGGGATTACTATTTCTAAAAGTTATGTTCATACTTGTAGGAAAATTTTAAATCAAAATTTAAACAGAAGTGGAGGAGGTATATTCTAATTAATAACTTCGTGTTTTATATTTATTCCATAATTTTCTTAAAAATAAAAAAAATAAAACATTGTTCTATAGTAACTTAATAATAATAAATTAATAAGTTTAATAAAAACTTTATAAAATAAAACACCGTAGAGATTTAAAAAATTGCTATATTACTCTATGCTTAACTAATGGTTCCCGCGATACATTTTTTTTTTATTTTTCAGTTCTCAGCTGTAAGAATATTATTAAAATTTATAAAATTAAAATAATAATTGGATCAAAATATGTAAAATGGAAGTCAATATACATTTTAATGTTTAGAGTTTATTATATGTGCCACTGTTCGGTAATAACAAATTCAGATAAAATATTATTAAAGAAAAAATTTTAATCATTTACTACCCGATTATTTATGTAACTATTTTTATGTAGGTATTATTATTAACTTATATTAACTAGTTTTTGCTGAAAAACATTTTAGTTATTGTTATATTATTATTTTTATTTAGTATATTTAATAAATAAACAAATTCAATGATAAATTCATATTATAACACAGATTCGTATTCTATAAAAAATTAGGGTAAATAAATCACTCCATACACCTACACTCACTCAAAATAAATAAATCTCCGTTTATTCAATTCAGATCTGATTTTATACAATTTAAACGTAGAATTAATGAAATTACTTTTGATTGCCTATTAGTTATAAATATTTATTCATGAAATACGTGTAGATTAGTATAAACTGTATAGTTTCAATAGTTTACCTACTTTCAAAGAAAAAAGATTAATATCTTAAGTATATCTTATGTACAGCATTCCCTTTATGCTTTGCGATTCATTATGTTTTAAATTAAAAAAAATAATAATAAATAACATCTTACTTATTACAATAACGAAATACATTATAGTTATATGAATCATCTGAATAAGGTTCACGTTATATACGTGAGTTTGTGTTCATGAAGGGGTTGCGCGCACTAACACTCATATGACTAAACATTGCAGTAAGTAAAGCAATTTTCGTTATTGAATAATTGTTCAAGGATTTCATAATAGAAAATTGAATAAAAGCCAAGAATTTATCAATAAATTATATTACTAAACGTTGAATACATAAGTTTGTAATAATAATTTTATATTTATCACGTAATTTATATTACTATATAATACTTTGAAGATAATATTTTACCAAACCTTTTTGTAAAATTATTTCAGCGCTTTTGGTATAGTAAACTAAATATTACCCTAAGATATTATATAATAATTTTAAACAGAGTGTAAAGTTTAGTAATTTAATCTAAGATTGAATGTTTCCCTAATAGAATAACATTGAATAGATTAATCTCAATTCACAGTCAGATGAAATCGGAGTTATATTCAAAAACATTTATGTAAGTAAATCTTAGCATAAATTACTTAATAAGACGTTTCATTTTTTCTTTAATAGACAATGAATAGAAAACCCTCGCTGGTTTATTCTTTTGAGTAACAGATTAAATAGAAACCGAATTATAACCATTCAATGTGTTTTCAAAAAATACGATTTGCAGTTTTGACGACGTTTTGGATTTATACATATATTGCAGTAAATCTATTTCTGTTTGTGAACGTACGCCAGTAAAATATTTCTCCGTATTGTTAATGTAATTTAGAACTTTTCGTGATACTGGAGAAAGAATGTTTGACAATGTATTGATTTAACGTTCCTAACGTAATATTTTCAGTCTTTGAAGTAGGCCACAAAATAAACTCCCAAAATTTTTACGGTTGGAATTATATTTCCTACTGTAAAAATATCTTATATCGTTAATTTTCTTATTTTAATTTTATATCTGTAATTAATTTTATTTCTATTTCTAATCAAACTGGTGTTTTTAGTCGGACTCAAAAAGAAATCTTGTGTTTTTCTAAAAACCACCATAAAAATTTGAGAAATAAAAAAGAAAAAAAATTATTATGCAAAAAAAATTCTCTAATGAATTGTTTCACGTTGCGTTATGATCGACATATTTTAGAGTTAGTTGTAGCCGGTACAATTTATCTTTTTTAGTGGAACTTAAATAATAAAACTAACGAAACTTTAAATAGAACTTAACTTAATAGAACTAAATATTTAAACCAAAATTGTACATTGGAAATGTACAAACGAACAGGACCATCACACAAACAACACCATTGGAAACAACACATACAGTACATCAAATACAAACACCGACAACATCACACACGAACCACGCAGAAAACAGGACAAAGCTTCTAACATCTACAACACTCACACGATGCACACCCACACAACAGTTAAAACAGAAATCTCAGTCACACCACTTACTAATGGCCACCATCAGATGCACGAACAGAGTGTCTCCGGCCTCAATGCATCCAGACGAACCCCACACGTACGGGGGACACCCTAGGCACTCAGCCGAGAAACGGTCCGTCCCCGCCCACACCGGCGTCATTCTCCTCTGCGAGACTCCGTATATAAATTCAGCTATCTCATAACCGTCCTGACGAATCTTTCCACAGTTTTCTACTGTCCCTCACCTTGTAACAGGATCAGTAGAGTATCTTCTGGGCAAAACATATCCTTACATCTCAGGTTGCCGAGCATCTCTCTACGCTCCATGGCGAATCGCGGGCCCAGAAAGAATACAACCTTTATTTTACTGTCTGACTACTTTAGTTCTTTTTGTCTAAATCGTTAAAAAAATATTATTACCTTTTGTTTCATTATCATGTGTTATCTTAAACATTAAATAAATTAACGAGTGTCAACGAAAGTCAACCAAAAATTCTGAATTTATTTGCTCAACACGTTAATTTAGAGCATTGATTCCCAAAGTGGTCCAGGTGGACCCCCAGGGGTCCACGGGAGATTCGACGGGGGTCTACGTTGGCGTGACAAAAAAAATGGGGGTTCACAATTCGTAAGCGGGGGACCACGAAAATTCATCTGGTTTCGATAGTGAGGAACTAAAATGTTGGCTTGACTTTGCTTATCAATCTAGGCAGATAATGTTTTAAGAAGCTCAGCGACTGTTACTTGTAAAAACTTGTATATTCCATATTCAGTACAACGAACGTGTCGAGACTTCCAAAGCGCCGCCGCCGCCGTCCGCAACGCTTGTTTGATAGGGTTTCCCTCGTCATATCTTGTCGAAAAAAGTTTTAGTGTCGTTACAAACCTTTTATAAAAAAAAAGGAGCAGATTCAATATCACAGAACGGGGAGATTTGCGCTTATTCCTAACAAAACTGAAGCCAAATATTGATAATTTGCTATCAATCCATCAAGTACATCCCTCCCATTAAAATTGTAACTATTTTGTGATTGTCATTGTAGAAGTTACATTACGTTATTATTGTTTAATTTTAATTATATTACGACAATTTTATTATATTACATTGAAATATGATAACAATAATAATTAATAGCGTAATGATTACATATTTGAATAAATGCACAAAAAACACAAAAAATATACTATTTTTCTTTTGCTTTTTACCACTCTGAATGGGAAGTTTTCTAAATAAAATAAGTGAGAATTGATTGCTTTCTTGTGCTGTGAGTAGATGTCAAAAATATCAAGTTGGATGGAAGCATTTTTTTTGATCGGCCAACTTTACTTTTTTGACATCCACTCACAGCACAGTCAATAAAAAATTAAGCAATCAATTCTCACTTTTTTTCGGAAGCTGTTAGTTCGTGGAACTCAGCCGTAACGCAAATTTTCATAGTTAGATCTAATCTTCACATTTTCCGTCGACTGGAAATGTGGTAGAAATGTAGCTGCAGGGGGTCCACCGGAACCAGCAAAATTTTGAAAGTGGTCTATGAGAAAAATAAGTTTGGGAACCTCTGATTTAGAGTATATAAATTAAAATAATTCGTTAAAATAATAGTGTAAATAAATTACACTAAATACAGTAAGTAAACATTTATAGATTATTTTTCAAATAGATTACCATTAGAATTTAATAAAATGAATTAAAAATGTAACTTTCACTGCCTCATTTATGTGTTTGAGATATATCGAATGTGTTACCTACCTAAATAAATATAGAGAATGAATTTCCGATCGAAGCAGTTAAGAAAAATAATCACGTTCACATTTAATAAAAAACTACGCTCTTTGGAATCTTTAATAAAATTCTTCCTCACAAACATTCATTAAATTGTTACTGATTTTGTAAACACATTGGTTGTAAAGTAACAATCACGCAAATCGATTGTGAAATCAAATTTTTACATTAATTTTTTAATATTTTAATGTTAAAAATCATGAGTACAATGAAAAGAGTAAATATAATAACTAAAATCGATTGACGTACTCCATACTTCTTAATAAATTAATAAAACAATAGATCAGTGTATAAGTAAAATTAGAATATAAACCGAGCGAAGTATCATCAGATTAATTTGAAAGGAGCCTAATATTGGGATTATTCTATGATGTTTATTATCACTGTTGAAATATCTTTGTTAACCAAAACGTTGTTATTTGAAATATCTTGTTATTATTCGATTAATGTAGGATTTTATCTGATTTAGTGTAGGAAATGAGAAGGCTTTCAAAATTCAATTTTACGCTTCAACAAAGTTTTACAAGGGACTCCCCGTAACGTAATGTAAACAAGAGAGGAAATAAGAGATTATTAATTTCTGCCCAACGTTTTAAACACGTTAGTTACGAGATTAAAATAAGCTTTAATAATTTAAAGTCTATTTAATAAAGTGGACAACTTGAATACAACATGTTTTGTTCCCATTTTTTGTATTTCAGTTTTGGTCTTAGATAATAAACTTTAAAATTAAGTTGTGAAAAATATTATATCAAATATTTTAATACCTCAGTAAACGATTCCAAACAATTTTTTTTTACATCGGAGGGGGGAAAATCTTTTAGATACAACCGCCTGCACAAACGGTAGTGTCGGACTCTCACTGAATAAAACCTCTCCCCCACAACAACACGCGAAGCCCGGACTTGCCAAAATCACAACAAAGTCTCCGGTGGGAAACGCAGGATCGCCTATCAGGAAGGGGGTGGCAAGGAAAACAGAGGAGTCCACCGGCACCGACGGAACACGTGCATCCGCGTCAGTGCCTTACTCAGCCTGAGTCTAATTTTTTTTTCTCACCTTCTCCCCAGGCCGGATCAACCTAAAGCATAAACACGACCTGGTGGAGTGTCCTTTACTCTAACGAATCTTTTGAATGAAAAGATTTCAATTTAAAATAATTCAATTATGATGTAGCTGAAATTGATGTAACATATTTCATACATTTTGTCATTTTCTAAGTTCAGAGCGTGTGACTGCTTAAATAAAATTAATAAATTATTTACAAAAATGCTATCAGAGAATTGCAACTTCCGAATACGTCATCGAAAGTACCTAAAACTGGTGCCAAAATTGATGTAGTTGTCACCTACTTGATCTAATATTCAATCTTCTCCTGATAATCATATAACTATACTCCAGAACGGTAAGACCCGTAGGATTTTTATTAATGAATCTAAAGATAATAATAAACCAACTTTCTTCACTAAGCTTTATATATGGTTGTACATAAAGTTATCAGTCTGCTGAAAAACATATTACCTAGCTCTACAAATAAACTTATTTAGATCTAGAAATAGAGCGAACATGACTACCTACAGATAAGAAACTCTATCTGGGGTTTCTTGTATATCATGCATGTGCTACGTATGAATTGCAGCCATAAAAAAAGGAGGCAAAATTATCTGCTAAAAGAAGTTACACAGAGCCAGTACATCATAATTACTCAGTATTTATGTGTGAAAACATTCTGTGACATTATTGGTTACATTCATTCGATACGTATTGGGATGCTATTCCACAACCTTTAAAGAATAAAAGAGAATGTAATTCCATTTAAAAACATGATGATATAAGTAATCCAAATATTTTCAATAATCCTTTTATTACGAGTGAATTAACGTCCCGCTGTAGGCACTTCAAAACTAAAGTATCCAAGGTGAAAAAACTTCTTGCTGAGTTCATAAAATATCTAGATGTAATAGCCAAATATGTTTTGTTTTTTATTTTAAAAAAGAAATTTACGTTAAAATCTTCCAGCCAACTAGAATAAGCAATTATTATATTGTAAGGCTTATATTAATTAATTAATATTAGCCAAGCAAACTGGAAATTAATTAGGTAATATCCAACTGATTTCACAAAACTAAACCCACTACTTACGGAATCTATGGTCTTTTCTTGACTAATTTAGTATCTAGAATCTTATAGTGGTAGAATTCAGAGAATATCGGTCTGTAGAAGAACAAATTAATAGTATTTGTAAACACATTAAGAAACCTCTAACAAACAGAACGATGAAAACAGATGCTCTTTTTTTAACGAATTCCACACACCTAGTGAGATTGTCTGGAGATAAAATTTATTGTAAAAATTATCCTTACTGGTATTAAGGAAAATACGTTAAGTGAATGTCAGATTCTATTTCTCGAAAATTTTATATCCGCTGATTTTATAGAAGAGAAGTCTACCTACATATACTTTGGTCCAATATGAATTTTACATTGAAATTTGGTATCCTGAAAAAAGATTTCTAGTTTTGTTTACCTTATGAATTGAGATTATTAAAATAAAAGATTAATTCTTAGCAGATGAGTGTTAATTTTGAAATATTTCTAATCTTTATTTATATTTTAACGGGGATCTAGCGATGCATTATTAGCTTACAGTAAAAGTTTAATCAGAAACCAAAGAATCAAAATATTTACGTGCTATTTCTGCTAATAAATTTTCCCGGAAGATTATAGTAAAACTTAATAACCTTAAAAGATTAGTGAGATGAATAGGATTATTCTAATAATACCACTAAAAATTTATTAAAAATATGTATATATTTTACTTTAAGTAAATTTTTTAAGTAATTCTTAAGTTGCAAAGTGGATAACTTTTATTTTATATCATAATTTAATCAGGCAAAATTGAAATATTACAAAAAATTCTAAGAGACAGCATAACAGGAGTTCAATAACAGGGATTAGTTATATCATCCTTACAGCAGTACACAGTGTATGGTCTTAGTAATAACAGGTTCATTTTACAATAAGACGAATAAAAATATATCGTTTGAAAATTTAATGAGACTTTTACAGGATAACAAGTTGAGAAAACATCTGAAGATAAGAAAATTATGTTTCTATGTAAAGTCAATAAACTACATTAGATATGCCAAATAAAATGTTTACAAAATCAAACTGTTTTGAATCTTCCTTTGTTAGTAGTTGTCAACATTTCTGTCAGACTATGTACAATAAAATAAATTAAAAGTTCTTTTTTATAAAATTTTTAATTTCGGAAACCCTTAAAGGGTATTTTAATAAAACACATTTTGCTAGAGATTAAGTAATACTTTCAAGAGAAACTACAATGAAAAAATCCATATTACCTATTTATAATGATGTTACCTTTTGAGAATCAAAGGCTGTAATCCAATCAGTCATCAGAGAGAACAAACTTTTTATTTAAGATTAGTAGAAATGAAATCTTTTGGTAGAAAGTAATGCAGCTCTAATTTTTTTTTGAAAAGAAAGGAATAACAATTCTACAACGAAGCAAAATTCAATTGGTACAGATTTTATCAGTTAAAAAGTTAGGGGAAAAAAATACACCATAAATCTTTATTATATGTTGATCGATTGCATTAAAAATAGGAAAATTAATAAATAAAATGATAAGAAAAAGTAATAAAAGGAAGTAAAAATACAATGAAATTATTTTAAAAGTTTTGATCTCTTCAAGTCAGCACCAAATTGAAAATAAATAGATATTATAAATCATACTGTGATTTTGTTTTTTTATTCTAATTAAGAAATTTATTTTGTTTAACATTTGAATAATTTTAGAGGAAACAGTGACGAAATAATATTAAAAAAATGTTTAATCTTTTATGTGATCGTGTTATTTTTTCACTTAAAAAAAATGCTTCCATAGAGATATTTTCTGAATTAAATTCTTCTGCAAATGAATAAAGTAATCAAAATTGGAACATTTACTCGTAAGTTTTAAATAAACATTAAAAAATCCTCATAATGATCTGATTAAAAATGTATAATTATTTTTTTAAATAAATTAAAAAAATAATTTATACTAAGTAACTATATGGATAGGGTAAGGATAAAATTATTCGAATAATTTACACATTTTTTAAATAAAATTTAATTCATGAATACTGAATAAGCTACTGAAAAGGGGATCTTAGACCAACTGTCAAAGTTTCATAGTCCCTATAAAATGTATGAAGATGGAAAAAAGAAGTGAGATATGACAGCTTCCACAATGGAAAATGTCATGTCATCTCATTGTTGTATACTATAATATCATCCTAATGCTTACATATACACTTTACATATTAAAATTAAATTTATATATTTATTTAAAGTTTATTCAATAGTTTTTTCATTAAAATATTTTAATTTATATAAATAAGTTGATGTATAATTTATAATCATCTTTTAAAGTTTCAAATGAGTTACTGTTATATTATGTATATGTATCATTCAGAAAGGTATTAAGAGTTTCTTCCTCGTTATCATATAGTTAAAACTTCATACATTATTAAATAACTTCCAATGAAGCAGGCGTTTTGTCTTTATATTATTTATTTACTTACCGCATTTTCAGTCAGCATTATATCTTTATAAAATAGAAAATACCTGTTTCATCAACTTAATGCTAATTCTTAAATTGTATTATTAATTATTTAAGGAATCTACAGTGATCGTTCTGTAAAGCTGTAGAACTAATTTTGAATTAATACGTTTAAAAACGTCTCTGAATATACTGTACATATATAGTAGATAAAAAATTATTGGGTTTTTAATTTTTTACAGACTAATTTTATTTTCGATTTTATATTTCAACAGCATCTAGATATAAAGCTCCATCTTCTGGATGAAGAGAATGAATAATTAAAAAAATTCTATAAGTCTTATATCAACCTGAGAATATTCCTGAAAGATGTAGCTAAATTATGTCGGAAAATCGAATATCTACGACTTGTGAACATCAAATAATAAAGAAAATGAAACTATATTTTCGTAAGATAAAACTTGTAAATTAGGATCCATTCACAAATAGTGAACAGAAGGAAGAAAAAAATGATAACCTTATTAAAATTAAAATTTCAGAGATACGAAATTTCCATTCTGTACATTTGGGGAATATTGATCAGCCAACTTTCTTCATGGAAAGTTGTAATTTAATCATCTTAACTAAGAAATTAACAAACGTTTGTTTATTTTATGTTTTCCAGGTGGGAGGGTCATGACGCAGATAATGACCGGTCACGGGTCCTTCGGCCAGTATCTATACAGATTTGGTAAGCGTACAAGCCCTCAATGTATCTATTGCCAAGAGGTAGATACCGTAGAAGACACGGTTTTCACGTGAACGGTTTTCACGTGGGAGAACTTAAGACAAGAAATAATAATAAACAACTTAAATGTGGAAAATCTAGTGAGTTGGCTAACTAGTAACAATAATAACTGGGATTGGTTCGCAAACTTCGCTGCAGTGGAACGAAAGAGGTAGACGCGAGGCGTCAAGGACTTTAGGCACTGTGTAGGGTAGGGACGACAGTCCATCCTCGGAGGGCCCGTATGCTGAGGTGTGCGGGTTCCAATGATGGGGATGGAACTCCTGGGGATACTGTGAGTGGGGAAGGGAAAAGAAAAGACCGAGTTTCGGCGGGCGGTGTTGGTACCGGGGCTCTTCGGAGATTCTGGGGCCGGTATCGTCGGTTAGAGGCAGGCATCATGACCGAGTCCCGGTTCTCCGTGGAGGGGGTGGGGGACGACATAGCCGGACCTCGCCTTCGAAACGGGGAATTAGAGGCAGGCACTGAAAAGAAAGAAGAAAAAAAAAGATCCCAGACCGGGGAGTCTAACCTGCCGTGCCGGGCGCACAACCGGTGGTCGGAGGACGCGTCCTTAGAGCATATGGACACTCTCGCCAACTGAGTATACTTAATTGGATATCCGGTTGGGGAGAGAAGGGGAAAAAAAGGTGGGAAATATTTGAATAAGAATTTTTGATTTGTGATATACAAAGGAGATATGTAGAAATGTTTACATCAACTAATAAAAATTATTTCAAGATTCAAATTACTGTAAAATTATATTTGGGTATATTCACGATCCAAATTTTGTTTACGTATGCACTTTTACTTCTCCAATTATAATAGAATATTGATTTAAAATCATTTAATTGTCTAATAATTTTTAATTTGCTTGAATTAAAATTTTACTTCGATAAACCTTTATTGTTGAACTTTGTGCAGTGATTTAGCACTGTCTTACGATGGTTGGCCTTTAAATGTACAAAATCATCTGCTGATCTGTAATGTCAAAATAAATAAAAAGAGAAATATAATATATAACATGGATATTCTAAATCAAAACATTCTTTGATATCCTAATTTTTCAATAAAAATCAGTAATATAGTATAATCTAATTCTAACTTACATTTAGAATACAGCACATAAATCCAATTCTTTTGTTTAATTTTATTTGTTTGTATGTTTCTAGGACCCATAATCTTACTTTTAAAGGTATCAGTCACACGTTACTGGAAATAATTAAGTCATTCACAAAAATAACAATCATCACATTCCAAGTATACAAATAGAAGTGAAAAGTGAGCTGATTTTCTTTTCCCTTTTTCATGGAGCTAAATGTTTTGATGCATACAAAGTCCACCGGAATATTCAACTCTAAACTCTAAACTCTGGCTGGCTGCTTATGGCTCTTACCAGTCGTAAAGAAGAACTGATATCTGCGAAAAACAATAAATTCATGTACCCTTTTATGTCGTAGAAGCACTGCCTCTATTCAGTCAGAAAATATTATCATTTATTTGAACTCAATGTCTCTAACATCATGTAACCAGAATTCATAGTACTGGCTTTTGTCAATCTACCAAACCATATAAAAATATTTTGGTTTCAAAGAATCATCCAATAAAAGTAGATCAGTAACAAGAATGTTCGATGAGAATTGGTTTGAGAATTGTTTCAGAAAGTTTGAATTTAGATCTTTTACCATTACAAAAAAAAATTACATGAGATATTCAGTAAATCTACTGTCTACTTACACACATATTGGGTAATTTAATAATAAATTTGTAGAAATACAATTATTTCAATAAGATTTAAATTAAGAATAACTATGAAATTTTTCATTTTATTAGATTTTTTCTAGCTGTAGAACCTGTAGGACTTAGGTGTGAGTTTTTATTTAAATTTGAAGTAATTGCTTTTATTTAGAGATGAAATCACGATATCAGGGTAATGATTCTTGTTGATTTTCAACGAACGATGTTGTTTACTTAACAAACTGTTTTGGGATCGGGACAAGCCAACTTTTTACTCTTAATTAGATGGGTGACTGACTAATTATTTTACGTAAGATATTAACATTTAAATAAAAATGTAAAATAACGATAAAAAGATAACTAAGTATTTTAAATTAGAAGCATTTTGTTTAGAAACCATGATTATCTTTGTTCAACATTTCGTCTTTGTCTTCAACAATCATTTTTTAATCAGAATGGCCAGATAAATAACTCACTTTTTTAAGATGATATGGATGAAATATAAAAAATACTAAACTTTTGCAGAAATCCGAGTATGGAGGCAATTAAATGAGAAACTAGATTTTTTTACTACTGCCATAATTGGTTGGCCTAACTAGTAAATAATTCCACCTTTTACGCCTATTTACACTTTTCTAAATAGAAAAGAAAATTAAAGTGAGATCTTAAATAACTTGCTTTAGATTCTATTCCAGATAAAAAGAAATTACAAATACACATTATAGTTAAATATATAAATAGAAGCTATATAGCTTCTTATATGACTGTACTTGCTGCAGATTTTCAAAAGGCCATTGGCCAGGAGATCTGGCGTAAAGTTTTATCTTTTTATGATTCCTGAAAGAAGATCAAATATTCGGAGTGTTGTTTATTCAGAAGTAGACCAATCAGAAACTTTTAATCAGAATCAATAAGCTTGTTCTACATTTTTATTCTCTACCAAATACTAAATCCATATACTAAATCTATTGAATTTTTTTGTGGGGTACTGAAATTCAGCATGCAATCAGCACTTGTTTTGTTGGTATGAGGATAGTATTTTTGGTGTTTAAACATTAATTCTAGTAATGATCCGAGTGCATAGTGTAACTGAAGTAAGATATAGAAAGTGCTTTTGCGTGAAATTTTCTGTGTTAAAGGAAGGCGCGAGGAACGCGCTTTCGCGAATCGATTAATTTGATAATTGAGGGTTGTACGTTATGGTAGGTGGTCGTGATAGAATAGGCCATACGAAGGCGATAGTAACTTGTGTAAATGCACTGATGGAAATGTCTGCTTAGGCATTTAAGTTGTCTAATTGACGATATCCAGTAAAATCTATCAGGCCTAGGAACGGAAGTGGTGGTGTGGCAACCGGGATCGTCACAAAGCGGGTGTCTTCTCCTACAGGAGCCAGAATGATGCGTAATAATAGCAGTAACAGAGACCTTTTTAGAATACCACTTTACCAACATATTCCTGAAATTTGGATTTTTTTTTATTGAAGATAGAAATTGTAATGTTATCTTGATACTCGTTAAAATGCACTTATAGGATATATCTAGGTAGAGAAGCTGTAATAACAAAAGCTGTAACAACTAATCCTTCCAGGCAACCTTATGATTTTCCTAGAAACTACTAAATCGGTCTGTGTGATTCTGTAAGACTGGAGTATCAGTCGTAGTCTAAGACTAGAATATGGTCTGTTCTTTCTCAGTGTTAATGTTCTTGACAATACTTTTTATGAAACCTTATCTATCAGAATAAGTGAGTACATATTTGTTAGAACAAGATCGGATTCCTTTCCTAGTTGCCTTACCAGAAAACTCATTAGTTTTCCTAATCGTAAGAAATTTTTTCATATAAATTTAATCAGAATTGGATTGGCTGCTTAGAATAACAAGTTTTCTAGGATAGAAGAAAAGTTAAAGATGTGCTAGGGAGAAGTAGTGTTCTATGACCTAGATGAATCTATGATAAACTTCAAATAAAGTCTGTAAACCTAGTTAAATACATCAAATTTTTTCTCAATGGATTCTAGTAGACTACATCTTATTGATCCAAGGCAGAATTATTGCGGTTTCAAAAAACTTAATAAAAACTTTAAAGTATTTTTAATGAGTTTAACAGGTTACATGTGCGTCATATTCTATGTGCATATATCATAGATGTCACTTCCATTGTTCTATCACTGAGAGGAAAATCATGGGATTGTATTCCAAATCAAATAATATGATTTGCGCCTGAAAGTGATGGCAACGCTCCTTTCATTACAAAAGCAATTGAGTACTAAATTTTTCGCTGATTTTAGTAAGAAGTTTTTACTTTAGTTTACGTTTTGGTATATTTTCTGATTATTGGAAGAGGACATTTTTTTTACCTACTGCTAAGCAAGAGAACATATCGAATTATAAACCAGTTTCATTTTTAAATATTGTGGCTAAAGTTTTTAAGAAATATTTAATTTCCTCCTTGTGAATCTTGTCTATACGTATATGTTGAAAAATGGTTAAAAAAACGGTATATGTTAATAATTAATCTTCGTTTGTAAATCAGTAGTATTTATTAAAAAAAAATAGAAAAGATAAGTTTTTTTTTTCTTCATGAAAGTTTAATTATATCCATCTTTGATTTACCATAGTTTATTATCATATGGTTTGGAGTAGTATATTGCTTACTTACAAAAACCAATGATTTACATGTTGATCATGTCATGTTGATCATGGACATGATCAACATTGAACAGATTTACAATTGTTTCTTTTATCGCTCAGCAGTTTGAAAACTGAGCTAAGATTAATGTTACTTCGACTTCTAAAAGGTTTTCGATACGATTCCGCATGACATCCTGTTACAATAATTAGAAAGTTACAGCAAAACAGATGATTTGCTGAGATGGATCCGTTCATACCTAACAGGATTTTTCAAGATATGGTGTCTGCTGAAATCTTTAGAAAGCAGGTTGCTATTTCTTGTTTTTCACAAGGGCCAAATCTAAATCTATTTTTAGTTACTATCTTTATAAATGGCAACGGGTACGATAGTGATTCAATGATCGTTAAATTGGCTGATGATGTCAAGTTATAGGTCAAACTGAACTGTTATGGAGACTTCATGGTTTTCCAGTAAGATGATAATAAGATTTTTAAGTTGTTGGTAGCTAAAGAAATGCCTCTGAAACTTGATATCATTATGACGATCTACTTTAAGATGCGAAGATGCATTAGGTCAAGTGTCAACCCAAGAAGTACGTCATACAGAGACAATTTCTGATTTAGGTGCCACATTCTATCCCAAGGTTTTGTTTACTGAAGAAGAAGACAGCATAATTAAAGCAAAAAAATCTTGATTTTTTTTATGGATGAGTAGATACTTTCAACGAATTAATATCATCTAGCTCCATTATCAACCCATGCCACCTCAGTATTTTAATACTTTCTTGGAACCCTAATAGGAAGTTTACAAATGTAAAGATTGAGGCTGTGCAAAAAATGTTTCTTAAAAATCTGCGCCAGCGAGGGCTGGTAGTAAAACTATATTCACATATAACGGAATGAAAATTTTCTGGATATAACATCTTGGACTCAAGGAGAAAAATGCAAGATGTACATGCAATTTATGCCGCAATGCGGCATTGTAATTATTGATAGTCACACCTCTAGTGAAGCTATTAGAATTCCACACATGAACTTTATAAGCCATAAATTATTTAAGAATTTGTTGTCAAAGTTGGTTACTGTCAGTGGCTAAATGTATGAAAAGAATAAATTTGATCAACGACGGTGAAATTAAAATCCTATCGGGAACAATGAGAACTTAACACAGCATACTAAGGTTTCTTTCATGTTCTGCAGCACTCTCTTCTGTTTCTTTAATTAGGTCACCCCGCTTTCATTTCTATATTAGGCATCTTAAACGGATGGGAGATATATATTAGTGAGGTGGCAATCTAATAAATGTGATAGTTTTATAATAACTATATATCTAAGCATCTGTTATAATTATACCACTCTATACAATGTAAAAACTTTCTATTCAATATTCTTCTCTCGGAAAAGCTTTAAAAATAAGTAGTGAATTTATTATCTAAAAAATATGCAATTTTTAAATATGAATTGGTAGTAAATATAATCTTTTAGGTTTTCTTCTTCTTTTTATAAATTTAATAATAAATTTGTAATAACCATATTTTCTCTAATAAAAAACATCCTAACCTACAGATATTAGAGTATTCGTGTTTAAATAAAAGATATTAATAAAATGAAAGTAATATCTAAAACGGAATTTTATAGTGCAAAATAACTATCTCCTTTAATGAGTTATATATATTATTGTAAATAATTTTGTTTGTGTGTGTATGTGCGTGTGATGAACCCAGGTTATGCCTCCTTTTTTAATTCTCAACTCATGCTTAAAGTTTTACCGGGGGGGAAACTTAAAGGTAATTCCAGTACAAAAGAGCTTCCGTTTTTAAAAGGTTCGACAATGTGGTAGAAACGCGTAATTTTAAGTGTACCTGAAGTTAACAAAATTACACTACGGGGCTATTTTATTTTTCAGATGTAGACAAGAACGTGGACAGTTTCAATTAACAGAAAGTACAAAGCCAGTCCATTAGGCAAGAAGCTTGTGAATAGTAGAAAATAAGGACGGCTAGTTTAATTATTGTTGTAACTAAGGGAACGAATGCACCATAGAATAAGTCCAGCACTACGACAGTGGGTGTTAGGCAACTGAACATACGGAAACGTACTTCCGTACTGACGTTAGCAATTAGTCTAGCGTAGTGGTAAATTTGTGGTCAATTTATCTGTGTATTGTCACCTTTATTCTTGTTAAGACAAACTAAGAAAGTATTGTTTAAATTTACTTAATGCAGTATTCTAAATAAAAAATGAGAAAACCTACAGAATCTATTACAAGGAAGTTGTTAGTAAAAGATGATTATTAAGTGCAGTTTAACATTTGTATTTATGTCTTCAGTATTTTCAAATTTTTTATTCTACTTTTGCAAATGAGTCAGTAGTGAAGAATTAGGAAAGCTTCACTTTAATATTTCGTGCACGGCAACAGTATGATTTTTTTTTTCATTGATACTGAAGCATAAAATTTCGTTCTTGTATTATTTAAAAAAACAAAAAAACTATATAATTAGTACTGCTACAGAAATGAACTAACTGAAAAAAATTGATTATTAATTGTACCGACTACAAAATAAAAAATTTCTCATCTGTTACGGAATTTTACGGAATCTAAATTTTCATAGTGGAAACATTTGGTCCACCGTGTATTATCAGTAGTTATTTTATTAATATCTATTTAACATAAAAATATACGTATTATGTGACCATGAGGCATTTTCAAAAAATAAACAAACACGAATCACGTAATGCAAAAACAAATACAAGAAAATAAGTGGGTTATAGTCATGACTACCTATATTAGCGACGAATTATTATTTTTTTTCTTACGAATTATAAGTTTTGAAAATATCTTTCGGTGAGACAAAAAAATACCTAACCATTCCTTTATTTATTTCTTAAACGATTTGGATAACTATCAGCTTTAATTGTTAAATATTTATTTAGTTATTTATCTCATAGTTATACGGAGGTAAATTATTTTATTCGCTATAACCATAACAGTAGTAAATGACTGATTAACTAGTCACTCCGAAAATGATAAAACGTTCATTACAGAAAACGAGCAGACTATACCAACCTTACGAAGAAAATTTACGTATATTTTATTTTATAAACTTATTTTTTCGTAATCTCCTGCTTTTTTGTTTTTTCCGTACGGGGAGGAAAATGCTCTGTTATCAGACGCCGTCAGGCCCGCACTGACGGCAGTACGGGGCTCTCACCCGCTAAAAAACCTACCCTCTTATCATGCAGGGGCCGGATCTAAGCCATATTGTATGTACAGTCCCTGCATGATCACCCAGGCACTCTACTATCCGAATCCGTATGACCGGAAGGCGTCCCCAGGGGGCGATCGACGAGAAACGACTTCGAGGAGCTCCCGACGCCCACCCCCCCAGAAACTGGCCTCCTTTGATCACCCGTCATCGAACTTCACGTCTCTATAGATCCGCGTCTGCTCAGCCTGACGTCGCCTCTCCTCATTGGCCTTCTCTCCTATCACTGATGTGATCGTAGTCAAGATACATTTATTGCTATTGCTGAGCTTCACCTCGATTATATAGTTGGCCCCCTGCACACTTTGATCCTCGAGCTCTAATCTTAAGTTGCACCATCTAGGACAAAAAACACCACATGCTCTGCTGTATCCAATCCGCCGCAATCGTGACAGCGACTTGTATGGCATCTGCCCATCCTGTACAGATAGTCCCGAAAACATCCATGTCCAGACTGGAACTGGGTAAATTCGTTGCCTGTGTTAGCATGATTTCGCTGCACCCTACTGTTTTGAAAACTGACGACTAATATAATAAAATTGACAAAGAATTCTGTGAGAAACCGCAAGCAGTCTCCTAATTTGTGATTTTTACTTCGCGTTTACAAATTAAGTATTTACTTTCCCATAGTTTTTTTTTTTTTTTTTTTTTTTTTTTTTAAGAATAAGAATTAATAAATACTTTTATGTATATATATATAAATATTTTAATTAAAAAAATATTTTTTTATTATATCATAAAAGACTGTTATTATGAAGAAGATTAATGTAAGGTTAAACATAAATGTTACTAATCTTCAAGAAACATAACATTTTATAATGCAACCATATATGTGGATTATATGATGTGGATTATATTTGAGGGACTTTTATTAGTTAAAGGTAGTTAGCATTATTTACATAACCTGTGTTCTAGCAATATATATGAAAAAAAAAATAGGAAAAAGAAAAAACCTTTACAGAAAATAATAATTTTATTTAATTAAATAATTATTGTCATTTTATAGGACAATATATATGAATAAAACCAAAAAAATTAAAAAATTTCATTTAAAATCCGTTTGAAGTTTTATTTTCATAAGCAACCATCGGACCACTAATAATTTATACAATACAAACCGGGTACGTACTTCTAAATCCTTTTTACACATGAAAAGCTAAATGGATTTTTACAAAATAAAATACATTTGGGAAATGGTTCAAAACCCGATATTTAAGCTCAATGGAGTGAAAAAAAAAGAGAAAAGAGTTTTAGATGTGAGAAAGAGAGGGGATAAAGTGAAGAAGAAAAAGAAGGAAACCATTCCCCATTGGCAACCGCCTTCCATCCATCACAGCAAACGTTGAACTCATGCTTCTTCGATTCAAAATCACTTGAAATACAAATATTACATTCTTACTTAAAAAAGGAAGAATAATCGACAATATGCAAATAATTAATGGTAGAACAGTTTTTAAATATTTCTACGATAATTGTTCGAGAATAAATAACGTGCAAATTTTACACATTATTATGACGCTAGCAAATTTATTAATCTTAGTCTAATAAGCTAAACAAGCATTTTAAATCAACAGTTTTGAATAAAATATTATTTGTGAAATACTTTCATATTGTTACTATTTTCCGTTGAACAAATATAATTATTATTCACTTCATGCAGTTATGTCAGTGTTTTAAGTAATATTGAAAAATATAGATTTATGTTTAATAAATGTGAAATTTAAAGAAGATAATCGTTTATTCAACTTATGTAGCTATTAAACATGAACGTGGTGTAGACAAAATAGTGTGAGGATTAACAAAAAAAAAATAAATGTTCAAATACAAAGTTTTTGTGGTATAAGTTTATTAAAATCCCAATGCTGGCAGTAAAACTTTAAAGAAAATTTTAAAGTATTTTTTTTAAATTAATCCTTTTAAAGAAGGATTACATGCAGTAATGAATTTACTACTTAATATTAAACATTTAGAAATTAGAATAAAGAATTTTTTAAAGTATATTCTTTAAAGTCCAAAGCCTTATAGTAGTAAAATACTTAAATTATGGGCAGTAGAAGACTCTTAATCTACCGGGTTGAAAATAATCTAGTGGGCATTGCAAATCAGCTGATTTCGAAGTCAAAAGTTCTAATCTTCAAATCCTAATTAAGGCAATTACTTTTATACATATTTTATTACTAGATCTTGGATATTAGTGTTCTTTGGTAGTTGGGTTTCAATTAACCACACAAATCAGGAATGGTCGACCTCTGTCTCTTTTTCTGTTTAGCCTCCGGAACCACCGTAAAGGTATTACTTCAGATGGTGAATGAAGATGATATGTATGAATGTAAATAAAATGTATTCTTATACAGTCTCAGGTCGAAGGAATGGTCGACCTGAGACTGTACAAGACTACACTTCATCTACATTTAAACATATCATCCTCATTCATCCTCTGAAGTAATTCCTTACGTTGGTTCCAGAGACTAAACAGAAAAAAAGGATTGAAAACTTTTAAAAATGTTATACAATGTTATACAATGTAATTGAAAATAAAATTGAAATTCAATAAAATTGAAAATTAAATTCTTAATATTTGAAATGGAATCTTAATACGGATTAGAAAAAAGAGTAGTTTGTAACCAATTCATATCAGCAAAAAGAATTTACATTACTTTTTGAGGAATTGTAGAAAACAAAAATATTATAAATAAAAGAATATTATTTTTAATGTATTAGGTTATATTTATTTTAATTCACGGGATGCTGTATCACATATATCTTGGATTACTCTATCCGGTAATTCAAGAATCTTCTTTGAACAAATGTAAAATCTGTAATGTAATTGTCGTTTTTAGTTTTCATAATTGTTGTGGTAACAAAACTTCTGTGTACATTTTTTTTTAGACTTGAAAATCTTTTCCTACTTCCGTTTTTTTTTCATGAAATTATTCACTACAGCTTGAGAAGATTGTACGGGGGAGTATGGAAATGGAAATTCTGTAGCGCGTGAAAAATACCATGATGTCCAGAATTTAAACTCGAAAAATTTGGATGAAAAATCGAGACGCTACCACTTCGCCACGGATATAAGCACAATTCATTGGAAGTATATTTACTCCACTGCTCTAAATTCGTTCTCTAAAGAAGAAAATTTATCGTTGACAAGAAAGTGTAAACAGAAGAATGTTGTTAATTAACTTATTTTCGTAGGCGGTAACTATATCTTCTTCAGATTTTCAAAAAAGTATTTTCTGCATTGTGTGTTGTTTTTTTTCTTTTTATAAGCAACTAAAAAAATATCCAGTTTGCTTAACTTTTGTCTGTGAATTTTTTTAGTCATAATTTAAAACTACCGACCAGAATGACATGAAATAAAAAAAAGCCGTTCAAATATCGAAACAATGAATACTAGAAATCTGATCTTTTCTACAATATTGTAAAATAAGGATTCACAAAAAAGATTACAACTTAAAAATAGATAAAATAACCAATAAATCAAACTTAACGTATACCTATTATTAAAATTACTGTCAAAACTAATGTAATAATTAGTGCAAGTAAAATCATTCTTAATTTACTTTTCTTTTTTTTATGTTAAAACAAAAAATTTATCCATGAAATAATAAAATTAATAAACATTAAATTAATATCGAAAATTGATTAAACTATCTTTTTGTAATTAATAAAAAGTTAGTATAAAAAATATTATTTTCTAAGTTTTATATATATATATTATACACTAGCTGCAGGGCGTGCTTACGACACGCTTCCGCATCTAGGCCCTTCGGTCGGAATGCTATTTTTAGGTGTCCAAAATTGATTACCTCTTGAGTAAAAATGTTTTTTTTTTTTTTTTAATGATGAAAATTAATCAAGGAAAAGCGAAAAAATATCAGTAATTCTTCGCAATTAAATTTGGTTTAGATTGGTTTAGGAATCTTTTAAAGATTGCACACTCTCAACGTTTACATTAAGATCCATAATATTCATATACAAATTCACTCAGTACGAGAGCTGGAAGCTTAAATATAAATTAAATTTATTTATTTATTTTATTTATATATTATATTAAGTTTACGAAACAATTTATCGTATTACAAAACGAACCTTCCTAGACACAATAACGAAAAAGAAGTTGGCTTCAAAATCAATAACTCGCTAAGGAGGATATATATAATTCAAAATTCTTCTAATTTTGACCTTTATTGTTTACTATTTGATTTGGTCCACGTGTTTTGCCTTATGTATATTTAATTGAAACTAGAAGGCCAAAAACATCATATATACGATTCGAAATAGATAATCGGTAGTATTTACAATATCGATTTTTTGTATCGAAAATAGTTGTGTTTTAAGATCGCTATGATATTGAATGAATAATTACGGTAGTAAAATTTATTAATTTATGTTATAATTATTATTACTGTTGTTATTATTTGTTTATAAACATTTAAGAAAAAATCTTATGATTTTTTGACGGGTTCAATCATGTAAGCATGTTCTTTCTTTTTGCCCTTATTTGTTGGTGTTGGTTCTTCTTACTTATTTATAAAGATTTAAGAAAGAAAAAAAATCATATGGTTTTTTGACGGGCAGTATGGTCGATCACGTAAGCTTGTTCTCAGCTAAGGGAGACACACACACAGCCAAACACACATACAATATCGTTTATTAGGGTAAGATAGAGCATTTCGCTCATATTTCTGGTATCGTATTGAATTATTTAAGGCTATTAATGTCAGGAAGCGTGTAAACGAAAACTTAAACTTTCAAGTACCACAAAAAATTCTGCCGCTGTTAGATTCGGTAAATGAAAAAGTCACTGAATGTCATCACACCATGAGAAAAGTCGATCACGAAATTTAATTCGTACACTGTTCATTAACAGTCGTGAAGTATGAACTGTGGCATGATCTCGCTGAAACGTTCTTTCTATATTCCAGTTTCGATGTCTCAATTCAAGTGAAAGAAGGCTTATATATAAAACGCGGTATATATAACCTTTGAAGTGCATTGTCAGAGATAATGTCATTTTCAATGAGGGAATCTTTTTATTGGGCTTTGAAAAATGTAGAGCCTAATAATTCCCTGTGCTGAAATGGCGCATCAGACAACATGCAGCCTTCTGAGCATAATAGTTAATTTATGAACGATTTATTGTTTAATCGGGTGAAAATTCAAATCATCATATAAAAATTAGTCGCATACTTCTGTCCGACAAATTTAAGTGTTAGGAATCCAATATCGGCATGGACTCCTCATACGCTCAATATTTTTATAAACGGATGATTTTTCGACCAGTACGGGTATTAGTGTTTCTACGAGTACGGAAATTACTCTTTATAGCTCTATATCACGCTATTTATACCCAATGACCGATTATTTTTCTTTAAGGTGCAGCCCTAAGTTGCCGATCATTAGCAAATATCCGACGAAACACTCGCTACACGGATAAGATGGACTTACTTAACAAGAATTGTTCCACACGAAATGAGCGCGGCTCCACAGACTAATTTCCCGTTGTTCAATATATCCATGGCCACACGAAACCCAATTACCGCTGTCAGCGATCCTTGCCACAACTCACAAAAGCAGTGCCAACTCAAAATTGGTAACGTTAAATGCCACATTTTTATTCTGATACATGTCAGAGAATAAACAACGGACACGGTTTGTTCAAATTAAATTACATTAGCGTACCACTAAAAATTGGGAAAGATATAACAAATGAGTTAAGCTAACATGAAAGCAAAAGATATGAAATTAAAATTTATTTTATTTATTTTTTAATCTGCAGATAAATGTAATACATTAATTTGTTAATTTAATTATAAGTTTATTTCCACGCTGAATAAATAAAACAAGAAGGTTTAAACGTGGACGATAATAAAAGTATAAACTGTAAATCACCGGCGATAACAAAAAAAAAAAAATTACCGCTATCGGTTTAATTTTATAAAGGTTTAGTATTACTATCATATAATAAATTGTTTTACCGTACAGGTAAGTTGAGCTGAATCATATAGTAAATGAAAATTTAATAGTCCTGGATTTCCATTCCATATATACAGATTATTTATGTGATAACGTTAACACAGCAATAATAAGGATTCTCTTTAAGTAATAAATAACATGCTTGACAGTTTCTGGCCATAAGCTTTTATCGATTTGATACAGGCTTTTCAAAACTACTATTTTCATATAAAATTCCACATCATAGTATTAGGAAAAGTATTTTGACATATAATGGCTTTATAAGTTAATTGTTTACATATTAGTTTATTTGTGCTTAGGCAGCCAAATAATAGGCAACAAACTCAATTACGCCCGGTGGTTTCTTTTCCATTTTACTTCTCTTAGTAATTCTAATTTAGGTATGAGATAATATTCATATAGTAAAATGCTACATACAAATCTACTATTTATCAGTTAGTACATAAATTTCCAAAAGGAACAGAAAATAAAATGCATGTAATTAAACTTAAGTAAACGAAAAAACTACCTTCCGCCTAAAACTTATATTTTAGCAAAAAAAAAAGAAAGTAATTTACTATGATTAACATTTTTCTGTACCTACTGAAGTCAGTACTTGCATATTTGTACAGTATTCAGAAAGCACAAGGGCGCATTAAAAAATAAAAAGCTGAATTACAATAATTCCTGAATAAAATACAACTTTCTACTAGTTTTCCATTATTTTTGTAAGAATTACAAAAAAAGTACTCCAAATTCAGAATTTAGAGAAAGTATCAAATTTTACTTTTACGTAAATATTATTTCTTTAAATTTTTTAAGTGAAAAAAATCGTTTTTAGAACTGTTTTGAGTTAAAGCTTAAAGCTCTGCTGTAAATTTAGAAGTTAGGGAGATAAGAGAAATCAAAATTATTTCTTAAGCTAAAGCCTCCCAACTAATCTTCATACCCGCACATGAAAGGGACTGTATAAAGTTCTTAAGTCTACAGGATAAACAGAACGAGAAGTGAGGCGAAATTACAACCTACTACGTCATTTATATTAGTCTAAGTTCTTCCCACATTCAATGATGTGTCTGACTCATTCAAATTAGTGTATTTAAGAACGCAAAACAAAGAGTGATAGAGAAGAAATGCGGTTTCCCACAGGTAAGGGAGGAGATCCTTGTTGGAATAAATGCAATTGTGCTTTTTCTAATAAACAGTAATGAAAAGTCTTGTAAATTACTGTTATTCTTTCTGAAATGACTTTATTTTTAATGTAAATATAATTTCCATTAATAATTTAATAGGAAAACATTTATTTAAAAGTAACTGCACTGCAACCTATATTTAATAGATTAACAGCTCTTATAAAGGTAAAAAATTCTCCGATTTTTCATAAACTGAAATACAATAAACGTAAATCAACTGCCCCAAGTATACCTGTAATATTTATTATTTAACTAAGTACTATACAATAAAAATAAAGCCTGATTCCAAAATCACACTTTATCAAAGGAAATATTTAAAACATTCATACATACTCCATTTTAAAGATCTTTTTCCAAAATATATAATGTAGAATATGCTTTATAAGTAATATGGATTCTTTGAAGTACCAAATTTTAAAATAATTCTCATGCTGTTCATTTTCGAAGTCATATAGCCTTGAAAATTTTCTTAAATAAGTTTTCATGTATTTTTTCAGTATGTCACCAAAACTTCCGCATTTTTGAAGTTTCAGTTGTTAAAAAAGTTAAAAAAAAAAATTTACAGTGCGGTTGACTCCCTAGCATGGAAATACAGTTACAAAATGCAATCGAATTTGGACGACTTATACAGATAGAGCTGTTTAATTATAATGAATTTGAGCCTACTAAATTGGAACAAGTTACTAAATTAGAACTAGGTTAATAAATAAATTATCCAACTCTCAAGGTCAGGGATTAGCTGTTTTGTCCTGCTAGCAGGTCCTACCTCTCTAGGTGGAAAGAAAGGTAGAGAGAGGTAGGACCTGCCAGCAGGACAAAACAGTTAATCCCTGACCTTGAGAGTTGGATCAATAGGAAACACGGGGAGGTGGACTTCTTTTTGTCGCAGCACTTTACGGGCCACGGTAATTTTAATTATTACCTTCACAGAGTTGGGAGAAGACAAACACCGGCCTGTATGTACTGCGGCATTGAGGACGATGCAGACCACACCAAGGAATGCATCAGATGGATACAAAATAGACGGGACACAAATTTATCAACGAGACCTGATGAGATTACGAGTAACATGCTACATAGTGAGGACAATTGGAAAAGAATTGGAGGAACTATCAGGAATATATTAACAGTAAAAAACGAAGACGAGAGGAAACTGGGCTTCTGAGTGAATAGATTAGGGTAGGGTGGATAGCCCAAGTGGTGAGGGCTGGCATGCTTAGGTGTGTCAGTTCCAAGGATCCACTGGGGACTCCGAGGGAGAATAGGTCTATACAAGTGTAAAAGACCCATCGATGCGTCACGACTTTCCTAGGTATGGCGTAGCGATACAGCAGGGCAAATGAGACTCAAAAGACCTGACCGGTGGGCCGACCTGCCTTGCCGGACATACAGCCGGTAGGTGGGGAGGCCCATTAGAGTATAACAGGCACTCCCCTGGGTGGCGTAATACCAACCAGTCGGACCGACCCAGGGGAGCAGGGTCAAAAAAAAAAAGGTTAATAAATAAAATAGTACAATAAATTAAAATTTAATTTATAATCTTTTAATAAGAAAATCACAATAAAACAAAATTGTACATAGTAACATTATTACAATTTTTTTTTAAAAATCAATCCAATGGTTTAAAATTATAAGCGAATAGTTTAGAAACATCTTTAAAGTAACTAAGATAAGCTAATAAACTAATTATATATTTGTTAAACAGTGGATTGTCTAAATTTCGATCAGTAAAAAGATGGCTATTAAAAATATGTAATGACCTGGGAATATTGCTTCTTCTTATCCAATTAACTATGGAATTAAAGTTAGACAAATTTCTCATATAATGATTATGTATATTCTTATTAATAAATTAGATGTTGAACACATTCTTTCATTAAATTTCTATTGTGTTAGCGTAAACACAATGAGTGGCAAATTTTTATGCTTTAAAAATAATAGTTTGCAATTTATGGAAGAAGCTTCAGTTTATATCCTCAAAATTTTTTCTGCATAATGAACACAATTTTAATATTAACAGCGAAACTCAAAACTCAACACGTTATATGGGGTGTGTAGAAAAAAATATAATACAGGATATTAGGGATACCATTTTTAAGGACTTTTTTAAATTTTCGTTGCAGTTAAAATATACGCAATAAGTTTTAGAAGCGTAAGTTAATGTATTCCAGTTTAATCTAGTGTTACGTAACTTGAACTGGGACGACTACATTAATGCCGAATACATTAATAATAATCACACCTAACATTTTAAAAAGTTTATAATCATTCCTGTAAAGAGAAAGAATACAAAAAAAAATTGCTTTATTTGGAGAGTTGAAAAAGAACGTTATCAAAGATAAACCAGGTAGTGGCTATGACCATAACAGATTAGAAGTTGAAATGCAAAGAATCGATTTTATGAATAGAAAAAAAAGTTGTATTACCACTGTAGGCTATATCATTGAGTGAGGCAGTCTGCTGGAAGAAAAGTCATTCATTACATTTACAAAAAAACCTGTACTAAAAGTAAGTTATAAGAACTTCACTACTTAATTTCGAGTGTATTGATCGTCAACATATACAACTTCCTGTTAAAAAAGATTCAAAAATGTTAAATTATTAGCACTGATAGCTTTAATCGAGTCAAAACGAATTAATTCTAAATACTTAAAATATTCGAAGGCATAAATCACCTGAGAAATGAGTGATATTGATTAGGACAGAGAATTTGCCAGCTCAGAATCCGAACTCCTTAAAGTAAAACTTACGTTTTGAGAGAAAAATTACTCTCAAAATGATCTCGAGTGAGTTTTCGTAACAACATCGACAAAAACGGTTATTAATTTTTTTTTATAAAAAAAAATAATAGTTAACTCGTATATTAGAAATTTCTTGATAACTTTCTAATTCTCCTCTCTTAAAAATATTTTATTTTCCAAGAGTATTTTAAAACCGTGAATTCGTTCCTTTCAGAAGTATATTTCTTAATTAAAATATTTTCCCAAAACAAAATCAGGAGTTTTAGATGGCTTGAATATTTCTGTTCTCCCAAAAGAACTTCTTTACAAGTTATCAGCCTCCAGTTTAAAGGTGGGTTCCAGTTAAAAATTTCTCAATGTGTACTCTTTTTCTTTATTTGTTCAGTATTACGCAATATTAGTTCCACGTAACTGATGAAATCATTAAATGTGTCAAAAGAAATAGCACAGAAGTATTTTAGAATTATATCCTGTTTCTCCACTAATTATCTTTCACTCAGTGAACATTTATTTGAAAATTTTGAAATGAAATTAAAAAGTAAATTAAATTTATCTTTTATTAGTGAGATTTTATACTTTTATATTTTTTAAAGAGAGAAAAATTACAATTTATACTACACTCTTATAACTATTGAAATTTGCTACATCTCTCTCTCTCTCTCTCTCTCTCTCTCTCTCTCTCTCTATATATATATATATATATATATATATATATATATTTACTTTTATATATAGTTATATATAGTTTATATATATAAATGGTGGATATATATATATATATATATACATATATCCACCTTTTAACTACGTCACTCTCATCTTCGCTCCTCTCTTCAAGTCATTATATGAACTAAGGCCCATATCTTCTTTAACATTATTGATGATGGTTGCTCTCGGTCTACCTCTAAGTTTTTTACCAAAACCTTGCCCTCAAATATATTCGTCAAGAACTGGTCATGTCGTACTACATGTCCTATAAATTTCGCTCTTCTTCTTCGAATAACAATTAGCAAGGACCTCCTCTCACTCACTTCTGCTAACACTTGATCATTCTTTTCCTATCCACCCAGCTTGTTATTCTCCTCCAAATTCACATTTCCATTGATTCCAGTCTTTTTATTTCTGTTTTCCCAAGCGTCCATATTTCACACCCATAAGTTCGAACACTCCAGAGTGTTAGCGAGTGTTTCCCGCGAAGTTTTAGCGAACTGTTTCCTTATTTTTGTATTCATATGACTATCAGTCAGTATATCCTTTTTATCCTGGAAAGCTCGTTTTGCTATTCTTTTTTTTGACTTCCGTGGCACATTTATTATCGCGAATGACG
This sequence comes from Lycorma delicatula, assembly GCF_047948215.1. Taxonomy (NCBI): domain Eukaryota; kingdom Metazoa; phylum Arthropoda; class Insecta; order Hemiptera; family Fulgoridae; genus Lycorma; species Lycorma delicatula. The sequence goes on from NC_134457.1 coordinate 127,722,522, forward strand.
GTGCTACCCAAATAACAAAAACTGTCAACCTTCTCTACAACAGAACCGTCTAATTTAATATCAAACTTTGTACCTTCCTTTGTTTTTCCTACAATTATAATCATTGTTTCTCCTTATAAATTTTCAGTTTAAGTTTTGTTAGTACTTTAAATTGTATTTATAACATAATCTTCATTCCTCTTGCTGAATCCGCCAGTAACAAAATATCATTTGCAAAGCAGATACAATGTATGGATTTTTCATTAATTCTGATTCCTTTTGTTTTTTCTTTCATTTCTGCAATAGCTTTTTCAATAAACAAATTAAACAGAAACGGTGACAGTGGGCAGCCTTTCCTGACTCCCCTTCTTATTTTGGCCTCTTTCTTTAAGTCGGTCGTTAATTTCAATCTCCGTTTTCTGCATTTTATACAGATTCAGAGTTAATCTTCTATCCCTCCAGTCGAGCTTTATTTCCCTCCTTGTTTGAAATAGCAATATCCAATGCACCTTGTCAAAGGCTTTTTCTAAGCCTAAAAAACTCAAAAAGCTTTTCCTATCAAACCCAATTCTTCTCTCTAATAACACTCTAAGGGCTAGTGTCGCCTCTCTAGTTCCCTTCCCAGATCTGAAACCGAGCTGGTCTTCTCCCAAATTTGTTTCAATTTTTTATTCCCTTTTAATTTTTATTTTTTAAACCCTTTTATTCGGCTTTTAATAATGTTTAGGATTATCTTTGAAGTGTGGGATAACATAGAGATTGGTCTGAAATTGGTGCAATCCATTGCATTTCCCTTTATAGGAATTATTACAGTTTTGCTATTTATAAAATCTAGTGGTGATATCGTTCCCTCTTCATAGATAAGCTTTTTTTTTCTCAGCTCCCCCGGGCCGGACCGACTTGTTGGTATTACGCCGCCAAGAGGAGTGTCTTTAAACTCAAATAGGCCTCCCCCACAACCGGCATGGCAGGTCGGCCTACCGGTTAGCTCTTTTTGAGAGTTCTTTATTAATATTGCCCTTTTGGACACCACGTCACACCCAGTGTGCCGCGACACGGCGCCGAGTCCCTTCGGTAATCAGTGTGCTGTTATCTGACTGTTACCCGTGGAGTCCTTGGTGGCTCATCAGTGCCAACACACCGCAACATGCTGGACCTCACCAGCAAGGCTGTCCATCCAGTCTTATTCTAGCCAACACCTTGTTTTCTCTCATCGGAGTATTTCTGTAGAACGACTTGTCTAACAAAACTAGCAAAATTATTCCAGTTTGACTCGCTTCTTAGCGTGTATTCTATTGTTGTCTCTGGAGTTATACCTGTGATTGAGTGCCTTACTATGTCTAAGTGTGTCCCACCTATTGCACTCAAAAAAGGTGTGCTCAGCATCATCTATCTCGTTGCAGTAGTTGCAAATTGGCTCTTCTCTCTTGCCTATTTTGTGCAGGTAGTTATTGAAGGAACCTGTCCTGTAAAAAACTGCCATAGGTGATGATCAACCTCACTAAATCTTCTCGACAACCATGGCTTGATGTTGGCGATGAGGGTTCGTTTGATAAGCTACACAAACACTCCTTTACTGACTCTCCTAATTTGTTAATATTTCTGCCGGGATGTTATCTGTGCATTTCGCTTTACCATTATTCAGGTTATTCAAGGCGTTGAAAAATTCTGCCTTAGATACATGTGGTCCCATCGTGTGTTTATCCACCTTACTTTCATCTTCCAGATATTCCCTACTGTTAACAATATCCTTTCCTTCATATAACTCCTCAATATATTTTTATTACCTATATTTTTGTGTTAAATTAGAATTTTACCTAAAATACGGCTTACCGTGAGAATACTCTTAAAAATAAGTATTCTTTTTTATCAATATAAGTTCCCAAATAGCTTTTAAACGTATAACGCAAGAGTTATATTATGAAACAAAGTTTTTAAAATATTCCACATATTAAAATTTTTATGAGTTTTCTTTGTAATTAAAACGCCACCTTTTGCTGAAGCTCGGTATGTATTGTCCGTATGTGTGTGTGTGTGTGTGTGTTGTGTGTGTGTGTGTGTGTGTGTGTGTGTGTGTGAGTGTGTGTGTATCACACAAAATTTAAAAATTATCTTACAAGTTGAATAAGATGAATGCTGTCAGAAAATTTCCATCTATTATTTATTTAATTTAAACTGTATTACACGTTTATGAGATATATTACATGTTTAACTCATTATCAGTGATGAACGTAATCATTGATGGCACAACAAAGTTTCTAACAATTATGGAGAAGGAAGTAGTAACTATTTAACGATTTAATTCAATATGCAGACTAATTGATTAAATAATTGGATATGAAGAATTATGCAACAAAATTATTAGCAGTAGAAGAAAAGAAAGGAAGAATCTCTAATATTTAGAATCTTTTAATTGTCAGAGAAATATGAAGTAATTGTACCTAGTTACGGTTTCAATATTTGAGTTACCTTTCTCCACAGGAACTGTAAATTTGTTTTGCTTTTTTTTATTTCCCGCTTCACATTTTTTATTCAATTCATGTTAATATTACAGTTAGTGATATTAAATGTGAAATACTTAATATCTATACTTTAATGCTATATATACAGGTGATTCAAAGAAACGGGAAATTTAAAAAATTAAATAACGTTAATGAAATTTTTTTTTAGAAAATGAATTTTATTTCATGTAATTGTACAAATGTTGCCATTTTAGGATACATACATTTTAGTTTATTTTTTAAAGATGACATCTTCCAGGTGACCTCCTCTTCTACGTAAACACTCACGAAGTCTCTTCGTTAAATTGTTCATGGTTTGACGTAACATCTCAACTGGAATTTTCGCAATTGCATCTCGGATCTTTGCCTTCAGTTCTTCCGTTGTAGCAGGTCTACTGTGGAACACTTTGCTTTTAAGGTGATCCCACAAAAAGTAATCGCAAGCTGAGAGATCAGGAGATCTGGGAGGCCATCTAATGTCACCATTTCGTGAAATGGCACGTTGTCCAAACAATTGGCGTACAGCTGCCATCGATATTCGTGCAGTATGTGACGTTGCTCCGTCTTGTTGAAACCAGGCTGTGTTAAGAATTGGTGGAAATTTCTTTTGTTGTTCCACAACAAAGGTTTCAAGCATGGCTACGTAACAAGCCGACGTCACTGTAATCGCAAGACCGTTGTCATCCTCAAAAAGATAAGGTCCTATAACACAGTAAGATGACATAGCACACCACATGGTCACTTTCTGGCTGTGCAACGGACGCTGGTGTAGCTGCGTACGATTTTCTTTTGCCCTGTATCTGAAATTTTGCTTGTTAACAAATCCACTGAGGTGGAAATGCGCTTCGTCTGACATTCACAGTTCGTGAACTATCTCTTTGTTAACATTTATCTTCTGAAGCATTACATTACAAAATTGTGCTCACTCAACTGCATCGTTCGGTTTCAGTTCCTGAACCATCTGCAACTTGTATGGATGGTATTGCAAGTCCTTCACTAGCATTCTTGGAACACTTGAACTATGCAATTGTAAAGATGCTGAGAGACGACGGATTGACCGATGTGTACTTCGTGTGACAGTATCTTGTAAAGCTTTCAAGCTTTACAAGATACTGTCACAACATCCACAGGATGTTCACATCCTGTGGTGTACGGACGGTTCGTTCACGGCCTGGAGGTTTCTTTTTCAATGCCGAACCAGTTTCCTCAAAATTAGATATCCATGTTTTAATTAAATGTGCTGATGGAACACGGTCGTGCCGTCCCAGATTAAAATGACGGCGAAATTCTCTACGCGCTCCCTCCACACTGTCATTGTTTTTGTAAAACGCTTTGATAGCAAATGCACGTTGCGTACCACTCCAAGGATCCATGACAACTAAATGGCAGGTTAGGTTAGAGAGGCTGGCGCCACTTATCAAGTGGTACCAATCGCCCACGGCTACCACCACAACTTTCAAAATTTCCCGTTTCTTTGAATCACTCTGTATATATTTTGTTGTATTTAGTCTTGTTATTATGAAATTCATACAAATTAACAGTATCTTGTAGTTTATTCAATAATTTAAATTTTAGCTAAAATTTTATGCTTCAACACTACATTTTTATTATTCTATTTTCTATTTTTATTAATGGTAGTGGCTACCATTAATCTACTTTAATTAATTTTAATGATAAAATTGAACGAGTGAACTTATTCAACATTGTCATTTGTCTAAACAAAGAAATCAATCAATCTAGCATTTCAGTATTACACCTATATAATCTTAATAATTCCTTAAAATTATTTTAATTGAAAAAAAAACAGCTGTCTTAGCAAAGAAACAAATTTTAATGCTACAATTTGAAGGTAATAAATATAAAATATAAATAAATCTACTTAAAGTAATAAATTAATAAATAAAAATCTCTAAGTAAATTATACTGAATACATCGGGGTCATATGAATAGAGTGTGAGTGGAGTTTTAATATCGGAACATTTTTGTTTTGCTTTATTTACGTATTTTAACACAACTGTGTTGTATTTCAGTTGATTCGATAGCATCCCAAACTAAAAATATCACACAGGGCAAAAATTCCCCAAAGGTTTGAGCTAGCAAGAGAAGCAATCACTGGCTTTACAAACTGCCCGTGGGAATTGAAACGACCGCCGCCTCCACTCTATATTTTTATGTCAAAAAGTTATTGGAAGAACGAACATATTTTCATGGGATTTCTTTAAATGATTCAAGTTTTATTATCATATTTCTACAGACTTAATTCCTTTCTGATAATTTAATAAAAAAATTCGACTGAAATTTTATTTATTTCTATACAAGTATATCGCATAAAACTAAGTAAAATTACATTTAGTAATATTTCAGTTATATTCTTAAAGTTGTAGTTGTAGATTTAAAAAAAGTAAATGAAAAAAGTTTATAAATGCACTTAGAAAAATTAAGCCTAAGAAATTATTGAAACAGAATTTTAGATATTTTATCCTATCAGATAAAGAAGTTGAATCAAGTTAAAAGTGTACAGTGTTTTTACGAATTACATTTTATCTAAGAAAAGTTATTCTTAAGTGTCGAAAATCATATGGGCGTAACAGTTTATCGCAAAAATATATATACTAGTATTTTAAAAGGCACAGCGCTTCCTGTCTAAATCCTTACCGGGCTTCAATATAACTTCAAAGATTCGAAAACTCCTTAGAATAAAGCATGCTGACTAATGTAAACTTTGCAGTATTTTTATTTCTTACACTCACTACTCTATATTTTATTAACGTTCATGATTCTGTACTTGTTCATTGTGAAAAAAAGAAGAAATATAAACAAAAAGATTAATAAATATTTTTTTTTACAATTTTATCTCTAACAAACAATATGATATTTTGTTTTTATTAATTAGTTTTACTGTTTGGCTTGAAGCGTTTTAAAGTAAATAAACAATACGTGTAGTATTTTTACTATTCGATTTCATTTTTGATATACTTAAACTTTTTTATGATTGATTGGTTTTATAAAAACAGCTAATTTTTGGGTATGACTCTTAACAAAGTTTTATTTTCATTTGCGGGAATGCGCGCCCATCTAAATTTCACACAAGAAATAGTTTTGAAATAACAACGCGCATTTCATAACAACGAGCTTGGTTTTTCTAAATAAAAAGAAAGTAGTAGTAGTAATAATAATAATAATACAAGATGACAGTAGATTCCGGTAGAAATAACGATTGTTTCTTTTGCATTAAATATATGTAAATAACATTTTATACGTAAAGATACGATAATTAAATTAAATTAACAAATATAGAACTTAATTCAAAATGATACATTCCAAATAAATATTAAATCAGAAAATTTAAAATTTGAAAATAAAGTGCAGGTATATTTACTAGTACAACTGGATGAGGAACTGCTTGATATTAGTAATGGTGATATCGAAAAAGATCCTTTAGCAATTAAAGAGACCGACTTAGCTAATTCAGAAAATTTTAAAGTTGAAAATGAAGTGGCTACTATCAGTAAAGGAACCATCAAGGGAATTACCAAGCATTATATTATTTGCAAGTGATGCGTAAATAATTCTGTGCATGACGGAATAATAAAAAAAATTCAATGAAGGTAAACGTGCTATTGGTGATGTAATGGCAGAAGAAAATTTAGTCAAGAATATAAGTAATGAAAGCACGTTACCTATCAAGGAAAAAAATTTGTTTCTGATTATTGCAATGAAAGATTTAGATGTAAATTTTATTTAAAAAGACACATTAACTTTCATTGTAAACCAAAAAAAAAAAATATTTTTAACATTTGTCAGAAGACTTTTAATCAAAGGTCTAATTTAACATCACAAATTCCAGTGGTCCACAAAATGTGAAGCTGCATTTATACAACTGAAAAATGAAATCGTAAGCGATCGTGTACTAACCCCATTCAATCCAGACCTTCCACTGACAGTGAACTGCGACGATTCTCCGACAGAGCTATCGAGAATACGTTCACATAAGATAAACGAAGACAGGCCTATTGCTTTCACTTCACGTTGGCTAACTAAAACAGAGATGAATTCTAGTCAGCTTGACAGGGAGGCACTAGCAACTGTGTTTGAGCAGTATGTTGAAAAAGATGTATCTCTAATTTCTAATGAAGCAATTTATAACATTTCTAACAAAAAATTAAATTACAGAACTCTCGCTGAAGAAACTTCACGTGATTAACACTTGTCAAAACTGAATTCAAACCTTTTGAATGGCGAATATTATGGTTCTGAGTATTACCTTCAAAATGGAATAATCTTTAAAGAGCAACGAATAGTTATACCAACATGTATCAGTTAGTTCTCAAAGAACTCCATCACACTTATGTAGGAATTGTAAAGATGAAACAATTGGCCAGACAATACATTTTCTAGCAGGATCTAGATAAAGACATAGAACATCTTGGCAGAACTTGTCAAGACTTTGGATGAATAATCTTTAAAGAGCAACGAATAGTTATACCAACATGTATCAGTTAGTTCTCAAAGAACTCCATCACACTTATGTAGGAATTGTAAAGATGAAACAATTGGCCAGACAATACGTTTTCTAGCAGGATCTAGATAAAGACATAGAACATCTTGGCAGAACTTGTCAAGACTTTGGATGAATGAAGAAAAACCGTTTAAAAGCACCTATGCATCACTGGGATAAAGCCTGAGAATATTTTGAAAGGGTTCACATGGATTACGCTGGACCATTTCAAGATGCTGGACCTCTTTATTTTTGTAGATTTAAAGTCCCGATGGTTGGAAGTCCGTTACTCCAAGAATGCACCAACAACAGATTCAACCATTCAATAACTTCAAGATATATTCTCAACTCACGGCCTACCAAGAATACTGGTCTCCGACTATGCAACGATCTTAAAAAGTGAAACCTTTAAAAAATTCTGTTCCGACCACTGCATACATCAAACATTTATCGCACTGGGTCATACCTCTACCAACGGGCTCGCCGAACGCAATGTACAGACTTTCAAGCAAATGTTATTGGCAATGCCTTCATCTAATCAACCCATTCAAATGAAAATTCAAAAAATCTTATTGCGTTAAAGCTCTACACCCCTCTCATCTGGTAAATCTCCATCAGAATTATACCTAAAACGAAGATTACGTATTAAATTAGACCTTCTAAAACCACCACGACCATCATCACGTATACAATCACCTTCCAACATAACTCCCAGAGCACGACAACTAAACGTGAGAGATCGAGTACAGGCAAGGTGGTAGCCCTCCACTGGTAAACCAATGTGGAGACTCAGAACTGTAGTCCAGAAACTTGGAAAATTTCACTACATCGTTAAGCTCGATGGCGACGGATATTCCCTGAAGAGACACAGCGATGATCTACTATTTGTCTTTATCGTTTCTATACCAAAGAAAACAGTGGAATTTGCTGCGTCACTAAACACGTATGACGAACCAAGAACACAGAGGGACTCCACCCAGCGCCTCCCGAGTTTGTGCGGGAACCTCAAAACCAACCGCGAGTGCAGCAACAATCTCTTTTGAAACGATCAGAAAACTTTATAATTTTACAACAAGACTTCATGACTACAGCGTATCCTTGTTATACTTTAAAAATTTAAATTGGTAAACATGTATCTAAATTCAGTCAAATGTAAATGCATTTTTCAATGTATACTTTCAATAAGCGTGTGAGACTGTTGTATCACAACGATAGATTAAAATTATTTTCTGCAATTTTTTTGGTCATTTCTATTTTAAATTGGAGACTTAATACAAAATTTTTTTTTTATTTTTTTTTTTTCTTCTTGTTAAAGAATCTTATCGATCTATATCGATGTAAACCGACGATCTATCGAGAATGAGAGATTTGATGTCGACAGTTTTTATCAATATGCATTTTAATTTTCCTTTCGTAATCGTTCATTATACTAAATAAATATTGTTTATAATTTGAAAGCTCCTGTGTTTATTTAAATAGAGACATAAAACGTATTATGAACACAATTGTGGAATAAACACCAATACGTGAGTTTAAGTTCCCTTGGCTATTTATTTGGTAGAAGTGGAACTTCTACATGTACTAGAATATTGATATATTGAATATATGAATATTTTACCAACGAATAGCCTTGTAATCAATTACGTAAAAATATCCTAAGAAATCCTCAGGACAACCATATCCTGTCAGAAAAGAGACCATTAATGACTATAACATTTACATTTTTTCTTAATATTTTAGTCTAGTTTAAAGTGTGCTTCCTTAGGAAACGTTTTTGTTTTTCAATTAACTATTTTTTATTTTTATATTTAATAGTTATCAAATAAAATTCGTAATGAATGTAGATTTATGTTATGTTTCTATTAATAAGAAGAAAATATATTATTAATATTTTAAAAAAGATGCAGTTAAATTTAAAAATATAGTTATTAAATTGATACAGTATGAATCAGTTAAATCAGCAGACGACTTCAACCGGTTACAAATTGATTTTATACAAAGTGTACAAAAAAGAATATCGGGTTTTAACTTATAATAATATAGTTTGGACGATATATACAGTGTTGATTTAGGGCTAGAATCAATTGACATAAAGACAGTTTAAGTTGAACGCTTGGCCGTAAATCTATTCCCTATCTGTCCGGTTGACAGTGTTACTAGCAAATATTGTATTGTAATTCCTGAACCGTAAGCCTTTTGTGTTTCATAGTTTCCTAATTATAAATCCTACTGCCTCCATTAATTCCATCAACATTTCTCCTCTCCTATTGGTATTACGGCCCCCGGCTGCCACCAGCCTACTATTGAAGTCACCTAGCATTATGATCTTTTTGTCTGTGTTGGTAATCACATTTTGAATTACGTTAAGTGTCCTATCAAATTCTACATTATCCACATTCGGTGATATGTAATCTCCAACGATTGTTGCCGACAGTGTTTCTGCAGCCACAACACCTTTACCTCTAAAAATAAGTTTCCAAGCAATCTTATGACTGGCATCTTTAGTTGTCACATTTCCTACAGTGTCAGTATGCCATCCTGTTCTTGCTGCCTCATAAATATTTGGCTCAGTTACAATTAAAAAATCAACATTTTTCTCCACTATCAGCCTAGACACAATATCGTGCGACAGCCTACTCCTGTTTACATTAGCCTGTAGCACTCTAAGCATCCTGGTGTTTTCCACATTGCCATGCCCCAGTCCTATGTTCATTACTATCACATTTGAGACATTTTTTGGGCTCCAAACAATTAGCTATTGTGTGTCCTCTACCCCCACAGTTAAAGCACAGGTTGCTTCTATCAGGGCCTTTACGTTCGTGGCGTCTGTGCCCAGTTCCCCAGCACCTGTAGCATTTCCTAGTGTCTTCTCTTATGAATGCTCTACAGTTAACCCAGCCTATTCTTATTGGCTGCTCTACTATTTTGCTCGCCGCCCTGTATGATGTGACAATAGTCACATATTTAGTTTCAGCAAATCCTGGTCTAATTGAGAAGATTTTCACATCCTCCGCTTCGCCAATCCTCATCTTTAATGCGGCTAGGATCTCTTCTTCCGTAGAATCACTTTCTACATCTCTTATATGTAGTATCGTTCTTCTTCCACCTCTTGTTCTGAGATCGACTTTTAAATCCGCTACCTTATCTTTGAGGATATTTGAGAATTCTGTTGCCCGTTCAGGTCCTTGTATCCTTACTAAGACTTCTTCATTTCTCCCTTTCTTTACTGATATAACATCTTTAGCGTCATCTCTATTTACTGCCGTTTTCGTTGCCCCCAAAAGTTCAGCATAGGTCTTACCCTCTGATTTTACCGCTATGGTTCTACTATTCTCCACAGGTGAGTGGCCTTCATAATGCGCGGCTGTCCTGGTCTAACCTGTGTTGAAGCTACATCGGTGTGCAACGTCAAGACTTTAGTGGTTACCTCATTACTCCTGTTCAGATAAGACACTATCTTCTTCATGTAATTGCCTACATGGTTATTAGGCACTATGTAAGACAGATTAGTGGTATTGTTCATAATTCTCCTCAAAGCTTTCAGAATTATCATCATTGTATTCTTTACCTCCATGTTTGAGTCATAAAAGATTTTATACTTATTTCTTTTAACCTCTGTATGTTCAGTCAGTATCGTTTGCTCATCCCTTAGTATGTCACCTGCCTTACATTTTAATCTACCAGATTCATCATCACTATTTTCATGAATTTTACTAATATCACTCAAACTACAAGTATCGCTCACTTCGGTGGGGAGCTCTGTAACCAAACTCAATTTAGACCTCAATGCATTCGGCCATCTCCTATTTAACATCCCTATTAATTCTTCATCAGATAATTCCTTATTAAGAATTTGATGGTTTTTGATGGTTGGGTTTCAATTAACCACACGTCTCAGGAGTGTTCAACCTGAATCTGTTCCCGACTACATGTTTACCGGTAAATTTAGAGTTACATTGGACTACATCTGCAGCTACGTCAGGCCTGGCAAGCTGTTAGCGGTAAATGCATTTGCCTACACACACACCTCTCCAGCAGTAAGTGGAAAACTGATTGGAGAAAATAAACAAACATTAAAAATATAAGTTAAATGAAGAAATAAAAAAGTAATTCTTCTTGATATATTTTTATCTTTTTGCATTTTTTTCCTTAAAATAATTTATATTTTAAAATGAAATATTTTATATTATTTAATTTTATTTTTGTTCAAAATATGGGTAATTTTAAAATAGAAAATAACCATAGGTATAAAACAGCGACGTATAAAATTGTAAGAAACACAAATGCGAGAATATTACGTCTTGATATGAAAATGACAAAAAAGGATGTATAGAAGCAAACTAGACAGATTAACTGAGCGACAGTAAGATCGTGATTTTGGTTTCACGAATCTTTATTACATTTAGCTTGAGAGTTTAAGAAAAAATTTCTTAAACTTTCCCGAGATAATATAAACATTACAGTGACAGGAAATTTCATAAACTGCACCGTAACTAACAGTGTGGAATAATAATGAAAAACATTGAATATATTTCTAAATTTTCTATTTAATCTAAGTAAATTTTATTTTAAATACTCTTCCAAAAAAGTTATCTAAAAAATAACAGTTGACCATCACAAGAATTTCATTTACAAAATAAAAAAAGCAAATGATCAAAATCGGTGAATTTGTTGAATACAAGACTTGAACTTGTAAAACAATAACCACGGGTCGGATTGAAAATCCCCGCCTATTTTTTTTAAGCCGGTTAGTTAGAAATGGATGAATAGTAACTACAAAAACAGAGACAACATCTATGTGTAAATATAATAAACAAATTCCGACGAAATTGATTCAGGTATTACTATTCCACGAATAGTTAAATCTTTTTACTTTTATATACGAGAAAATTTCCAGTGCAACTGACAGTCAAAATCAGTCGGATACTACTACAGTTCTTTATTATCTTTTTCCTCTGTTTTATAATGCTGTAAAACTTACATAGAAAGGTTACAGTTATAACTGTGAAATGAAATTTTTACAATTTAAAAAAAACTATTTATTGTTAAATTATTTTTCTTGGTTCTCAGTATCGCCATTCGATTATAAAATGCTGTAAACATTAGAAAAACCCTCAGAAAAATACAGTAACTTATACTACTACTACTACTTATATTCGGTACCTTGCTTAATTAAAATACGCTACAAGTATAAGAAAAAAAAACATTACAAAACAAAAATACTGATGTAATGTACTTAATAAAAATAATAATAATTGGTTTTTATCAATATTTTAAGAAAAAGTTATATTTTTGGCATTAACGTATTATATAAAAGTAACAATCTCGAAGTTTTATACCACGCGATTTATTACAGTTAATTTATAAACGTTTTTACGGCCTTTTTTATTTAAACATACTTTGAAATAATTTTTTTCTGAGATAGCTTTAATAACCGTACTAGTGCCAGAATTTTCGTATTTAAATCAGTTTTTTTTTTGTTAGAAGTATTAATAGTTACAAGTTAGAAGTATTAATAGTTGTAGGAAAACTTAGAGATTGAATGTAAATTGGTAGGTACTAATCTTTAGTGTAATACAAGGGATATCTCTAAAGTAAAGACCGCTGGGAAATTTCTCTCCTTAAGGTTGGCGAATCTGTATCGTTCATGGCTACGCTAGTAATGTACACACTGCATTGTTGTCTGTAAGTTGTCGCGTTGTAGTATCTTTTGATTACGTGTGAGTTTTTACGTTATAAAATGAATAAGAAAATCGATGTTGCCACCGACTGTGAAATATGTGGTCATACGTTTTTTAAACCATCAAAACTTTAAGCCGGCTGAAATTCATAGGCAGTAGGTTTCTGTATACAGTGATAATGTAATCAATGAACGAAACCTTCGAAAATGGTGTGAAAGATTTAGAAATAACAGAATCAATGTCCATGACGAGGAACTTTCAGGGAGGCCCTCGGTAATCACAAAGACCTTTTTGAAACGTCTCAATGATGAAATCAAAAAGATCGTCGCTCAACGATTTCTGACCTGGCCCTTCTTTTAACTGGTGTTTCAAGAGCTGTTATTGGCTGTATTTTTTATCACCATTTAGGCTTCAGAAAGGTTTTTGTACGTTGGGGGCCGCACGTCTTAACGGAATGTAAAAAAAAATCCGAATGGGATCTGCTTTGGAATTTTTGATCGGCTGAACAAAAAAAGATGATGAGTTCCTTAATTCAATTGTTACCGGCGATGAAACATGGATTTCTTAGTACACGCCAGAGAGAAAACGATAGTCAAGTGAATGGCGGCATTCTTAATCACCAACCAGACCAACAAAAGTCAAGCCACAGCCATTTGGACGCAAACTGATGGCCATAGTCTTTTGGGATCAGTTCGACATACTGTTTATTGATGTCATGCCACGTGGAACGACTATAAATGCAGAAGCCTACTACGAAACTCTAAGTAAGTTATGCGCGCCACTCAAAATCGGCGACGTGGGCGGCTGACCGACGCTATCGTCCAGCTGCACGATAATCACATCCATATCTTGCGGGTCCGACACGTGATTTACAGAAAATATTTGGATGGGAGATTTACGATCACCCACCATATAGTCCGGACTTAGTCCTTCTAATTACCATTTGTTTTGAAAATTAAAAGAATTTTTGAGTGGTAAGCAATTCGACGAACTTTAAAATTCTGTTAATCAGTGGCTAAATGGGCTGGTGACAGAAGAATACGACGAGGTTATTGAAACTGGTGTATCGCAACGATAAATGTCTTAATTTATGTGGCAGTTATATAGAGAAGTAGTATAAGGGTATGTAGTTTAAGAGTAATGAAAAATATTTATAAAATTTTTCAGAATAAATTTTTTTACAATGAAACGTTATTTACTTTGAGGTAATCTCTCGTATACACAATCAACTATTATATTTTCGAAAATATTTATTAATCCATTTTTTTTTTTCATTAATTATGATATTCGAAAATTAAAAATAAATAGAAAGGGTAATTTAGAATTAGAAAGAATCTACTCAATATGAATTACCATTTGGCTAAAATTAATCGTTTATCATACTTTAGCAAAACAATTTTTAACAACGTATTTGTTTCTGAGTACGACCATTAGTTTCAGTGCATTCAGAAAACTTATTACTGTCATTCCAGCAACAATAACCTTACATCTAATTTCAATTAGATGTCTAATACCTCCTTTTTATGTCGAGAAATTAATTTTCTAGTTTTTGAAAGATATGAAGCCTGAGTGGTATTCGAACCAAGAAACTTCCGCATAATCGATAAAGCCATTACCACTCCACTATATAGATCAATAAATTTTAATATTTTGTGATATTGCGTTTGTATCGTTTTACAGATTTTTTTATCGATCATTAATAAATTACCTCAGATGAAACGGAAGGCATATCTGGTTGACTGCAAGTTACTACCTCAGTGGAATATTTAAGTTATTTTTAAATTAAAAATTTAAGTAAGAAAAAATAAATATTTTTTATTAAATTCAGTCTAGTTTACTCGACACGACAGCAGGTAAACATGAATAACCTAGAGAGGAATTTTGTAAATAATGAAACATTTTAACATTTAATTTTTTTATAATAATTTAAATAAATAATTTCAGAAAAAAAATTCAAGTCAAATTATGCTACAACATTATTTTCTAATTAAACAATAAAGATAACAAGATATGGCCTCACTGTGTTTCTATTTCCGCTCGTAAATTAACCTTAAACAAATTGTCTTTTGAGAACTCAATGAAAGGTAAATTAATGAAAGGTTATAATAAATAAATTTTTTTCTCAGCAAATGAGTTTATAAAAACATAATTAAATACTTTGAGCGTATTTACTGAATTTAAGTAATACAGCATTAAGAATTTCAAATTTTTGGTTTACCATTTTGTGAGAAGAATTTTTATTTCATGTTGCTTATCATATACAATACATTTTTGTAACATACTGACTTTTTTATCTCTGGAAAGTTTCACAATTTTTATTCATATTTCTAGCAATCCAAATCTAAGTCACATCGACTCTTTAGAAATTTATATCTCTGTTCATTTAACTACATTTTTGCGTTAGCGAGTTTAAATAATTTCTCGTTTTATGAATTCATTATTGCTCAAGGTTTATTAAAATAGTTTATTTATTTCTTGTTAAACAATTTTTTAAAAGACGGATATAGAATCAGAAAACAATGAACTAACTTTTTCTACAGAATTAAAAAAAGAACTAAACTTCAAATCGAATATTAATTTCCATTGCTTTTTTAAGGATGTTCAGTGTAATCAACGCACTGTTGAACAACAACAACAAGCCCTTTGTTTTGTACTATCTCTCGTAGCCTTTCTTTTAACTGTGATGCAGATTTGGTACCTCTGAGAATAATAATATTGTGTACAGTCATTCCCGTATGTGATCAAAATGACGTCATTTTGTTCTACATATCACCTGCATTTCAGTTGGGTTAGTATTTGATATGAAACTGTACAAACGGGTTGAAGAAGAAAACACTTGGATACCACTTAACTCCTCACAATCCCTAGCATCTGATGCTTATTCTATGGATTGATTATTACATGTTATGAAGTAATTTATGATGACTGGAGTCAGGCAGTTTACATACATTTATTTACATCAACTATTATTATGTCGAGCAGCATTATAAGAAAATGACACACATTGTATTATATTAATGAACAACATTTAGACTTGTAGATTAAATATTAAAGTTGTTTGAATTAATTTTGGAAACTATAACCTACTATTATGATAAAATTAGTGATGTATTTTAAACAATTTTATTGGATAAGACAATCATGTACTTAAATATTCAGTATTTTTTTATTTTATTCGATAAAAATTATTTTAAGTTCCTAATAACAGTTTTTATTTTTATTTTAGTAACGTTAAAAAGCACAGAATTCAAACCATAAGTATTTAATATTCTTACTAATCTGAAGAATTAAGCGTTAGGAAAATCAATAGTATTCTAATTCATAACAGACAGTAATAGTAACTAATTATTTATTTCCCTTACAAATTATTTTTTTAAGTTAAGAAACAATTCAGTAACTCTCAGATATTTCCGAATAACATATTGTTTTTATAATAGAAGAACGAGTATGTAAAGAAATAAGAATAACATATTTTGCAACAATAACCAGATAAGTAATAAAAAGGGGCATTTTTGTTTCCTTTATAACGCTATTAGCCAAGTATTTCAATTACTTTTAAATTCTATTTTTTTTTCTTCATAGTACTGTTCAAAGATGTTACCATAAATAAAAAAAATATATGCTTTAAAGTATTGCAACCATGAAATATAAGTCAATTACTTTAAATTATTTTTTTTTTTTAATCATACACAAGAAAACTTTATTCAATTTTAGAAGAATTATTTTTTTAAATATTGATATTGTTTTTAAGGCAATATTTTTGTCTCATCTTTATTAAACTTTAACAATTTAATTTTAAAAAAAAGTAATGGTATGCTGTGAAAATATATTATAAAAACAAGACAAATTCATGATATTTTTGTACGATATTATTATACCCAGTTTAACATCGTTAAACTACGTTAAAAACAACCTCCGTTTTTTACTTTACTAAACGTCGGATATTCTATGATAAATGGCAATCTTCCGTGAAAACAAAGAATTTCAGCAGCCAACATTACAAAAAGAAAATGTGCTGAATTTTGTTTCAAAATCTGTAGTGTTTTAAGAAAACTGTATCTCTTTTAATAATAACAATTTTATCTCTTTTACTAATGTTTAGGAATAATTTATATTTTTAAAATAACGTAGCCTGTATAAAGCAAACTTTACTTACAAAAAATAATCAAGATTATTTCTTCCGATCTATTTATTTTAGTTTTAATAAAAAATTAAATAACCCTAGTGAAATTAAGTGAACATTTTAATAGCATAAATATTTTACAATACTTTTTATTACTGTAATCTAACAAAATAAAGAAAGAAATGATTTATTAAACTGCAATAATTAAGAAAATTACTAATAATTTTAACTCATTAGTTAATAATAACTAAATTCAAATCTAATAAAACTTTAGGCGGTTATACATAGCAACGGCGAATCATCGAATGTAGGTAACAACATATTATTACATCATGTGAACCCTACTCTATCATTTCCTTTTTTTCCCCTACACCCCAGAACCGGATCTACAGTCAAGCATAACTCAGTCCAGGAGCGTGTCCTTGCGATTCTAATGGACCTCCCCGCTTGCCAGCAGTAGATCCGGCATGGCAGGTTAGCCCGCCGGTTCTGAATCTTCTTATCTTAATTTGACTGCCACTAAATTCAGAGAGGAGTAACCGGACCAGGCTCTGCCGTTCCCGGGACTCCGCCTGTCCGCCGGGACTCGGTCTTTACTCTATTTTTTTTTTTTTTGATCCGGATGATCGGGAGTTCCCGTGCCTCCTCACTGCCGCCCATCCACGCATGCACAGTCGAACGGCAGCTCAACAGGGAACTGTCCTTCTCCACCATGTCTTCCACCTGGAATTTAATCTGTCCCCTGTTCTTTAAAATCCTTTTCTTTCCTCTTTAGGAAGTCTGCAATCAAATTCTACCAAGTGCAATCAAGCCAATGGAATACAAGTTCTAAAATGTTCGGACAGGGAACCTAGAAAACCGGCGCGACGTAAGTTGATTAGAGATATCATTGTTGACAACATGAGTGACGTATCAGGAACAGAAAGTGAAGGTGAATTTACAGACTTTATTGAGGCAAACCATCTCTGCCATGCAGTACCTTGCATGCAAACCGAAATGATCAGTTGGCAGACCGATGAAGTTCTGGTGGCGAAAAAACGCCAACGAATAAATTATGCAGAACCAACATTTCGCGTTCAATCTAGTTTTACAGTTCTTACATCTAAAATCTTTAGTCTTCTTGAAAGAATTGCGGAAAATGATGGTTTTCAACCGAAACCAGACCCTATTTTATGACAGGCGTTAACACAATAACTGAATTGAAGAGTTTCTTAGCACGCTTTTTCCTAATAATAATGTTACGAAATACAGTTTGACGACAATGACATCGGGCCATAAGGTAAAAGCTCTACCAGTGGACATTCATACATATAAAATCATCAGGTTTGAAATGCTTGAGGACAATGTCAGTCATTATACACACAAGCTTAAACATGAAAGGACATAAAGAGTGATCATGCGAGGCATGCATCACTCGGAAGACAAAACGGTAATCATTGATGAACTGTCTAAATTAGGCCACAAGGTTAGAAATGTTACTAACGTTCTCCATCGTCTAGCGAATGAACCGCTGCCACTATGGATTTAAAACCGAAGTCTAATAATAAAGAAATTTTTAATGTGAAATCTCTGAATTATACAATTGTACGCTTTGAGGCTCCGTATGTCAAAAGGGAAGTGGTCCAATGCAAACGTTTCCAACGCTTTGGACATACCAAAGACCAATGCAATCGCCCACACCGTTGTGTAAAATGTGGTGAAGATCATGTGACTGTTCTAAGGCATTACAGGTCCCAGTTTCCTGCGTTAACTGCGGCGAACAACACCCAGCGAGTTACAAAGGGTGTAAAATGTATAAACAATACAAGACTAAGGACTATCCATCCAAACCCGCCCTGTCTTCCAGGATTACAACTACTAGCAATTCTAATGGCAATAATACTAATGCTACTGTCAATAACAACACATTTTAACATATTTGCTAAAATCTAAAGAAAAATTCTTTAAGATATGTACTAGATATAGCTAATATAAGATTTAACTAATATGATTATCTAAGACGTGACATAAAATAGGTCTAGATGCCCCGGTTTCAATCCAGATAAATTATAGAAATATTGCCTGGATGTAGATAAGATACCCTAACTAAATATTTCGTTCATTCATTGAAGCATTGCAAATCTTGAAAAGTTTAAGAATAATTGCGCAGAAGTAAAGTAGATTGTATAATTTTTTATGGGTAAGAATAGCAATTCAACTGAGTAATATGTCTGGATTCAAAATAAGGTCAATAGATAAAAAAGTATTCTGTTAAAAATGGTGCTTATTTAATAATTAACAATACTTGAAATAACGGGGCTTAATTTGAAATAAATTCTCGTTTTTAATGTTAAATTTAAAGTTCATAGGTTAAGAATCTCTTCTGATTGACTGGAACGTGTAACCCGGAAAGTTGAAATAGATGTGTAATGAAACATTGGACGTAGCTCTTAAATTCCTAATCTTTGAGTGAAAGGTTAACAAGTTGATACTTAGCTACGTCTGTTAGTCTTTTACGGTTTTTCTCCCGCTATAATCCTACCATATTCTTTTTTTAGTTTTAATCAAAAGTTTTTATTTTCCAGTCAGAGCATTCTTCACTGGTTGGCATCCTCAGTTATAGAGAATTTAGTAGGGTCAGATGTGTGTTCACAGAACCGGTAAAAGGTGAACCAGAGAACAGGTATAAGAAAAGGAAGTGAACGAAAAACATTAATCTGTTCCTGAAATTGGTGTGGATAATTTACCATTTTCTCATCATATAAACTTGATGATATAGTGAAATGTTACCAAAAAGTGATTGCAATTATTTAAATCTTCCCGACTTATGTAGCTCATGATTTGTTTTTTATCCCACATTGTGCTTTAAATGTAGAATTCATTCAGAGATATTAAAAATAGCTTCTCAGAAACATTAAATTGTAAACTTTTCTTTGCGGGGTAAACTAGACTTAATATGAGATTCTAATTTCCTACAGTAAATAGCTATCTATGACTGCGTACATTAATTGCTAAAAAATATCAAACAGCACGACAGTGTAAGAGATACTGTAATGTAAAACAGATCTGGAAATTATTATTTAATTCAATCATTAACCTTTCTTTAAAATAATGTTATTTTTGTAATTAGACTTATTAATATTAATGTTATAATTAAATGTAGTGAAGCCCCCTCCACAACTGCTGATTGTTATTACAACTAATTACTTAAACATGATTAGCTAAAAAATAATTGGAGCGTACCATTGTTACTTCTTTCTTTATAACAAAATTAATCCGTTAGATTCATTTTTTCAGCAGATGTTTGTTTTAGATACGAGCAAGAACTAAAGTAGGCTGTATTCCTTTTTATTACATTCTTTTATTTCAAAGAGTAAAAGTATTTCGTAAATCTTTACGAAGTAATTAATATTGCAATTTAAATTAGAAAGTTGCTGTTACAATTTGCAATTAGACTATTTCTTCTTTTTTAATCTTTAAAACCATTCCTATATAAGAAAGAAAAATATCATCAAAACTTATATAAAAAAATAAAGATTATCATGAATAAACATTTTTAACTTAACTTTTTATCGCATGGAAAAATCAGTAATATATATTTATTTTTAATTTACCTCTGTAAATGGAAACAGAAAACAAGCAATTCATGAAATCTTAATGGCTTCTTTTCCTTTATAACACAAAACACCTTTATAACATAATAACATCTTGCTCGAAATTTAACATTATCTGTGTCACAATTTTACTATATACCTTCAAAAAGCAAAATTTTTTACTAATAGTATCCTGTATTTTTTATTTTAATTTCGGAAATTTTTAAGATTTAAGATAAGAAAAGATACATAATCGAAATGAGTAGTCTATTTAAAATTCTGACAATCATTTTACAGAAAGATGCAAAAAATTTCTACTGAAAGAAATTTCAGTAATATGAATTGAGCCCCTATAAGTGACAATATTGAAGTATGCAGAGAATTACAATATTGTTGGGAAAATGCAATTATAAATTAAGATTAATTATAAATCAAAATTTAGTAAAATTCGTATATTATATAATTTGATTTGTATATATATATATATATATATATATATACATGAATAGCTTTCATTAAATGTATTATTTACACAGAAAATGTTTCATAAAAATTCGTATTAATAACTCAAAAAGGGCAGGTTTAAATAATTTCTACGTAAGTGAGATTCAATATAATGCTTTAAAAGTTTGTGAAAAGCTCAATTTAGAGATTTTCAGAGTAATATAATATAGTTAACTATTTCAATATGTATTTCAAAGGAATTCTACGAACAAAGTAGAAGGAAAACTTTAAAAATTAATATTTTAAAATTTTTTCTCATAGAAGAAGGGGTTCAGATGTAGAAGTTAGTATTTTAAAACATTAATTGAATTTTTTAAATCTATTTTAAAATATTTATAATAATTTATAATTGATTTGTCATGTAAAAGGTCATTTCGTGTTTCTTTTTAAATCCTTAGCGCGTGGTATAAAATTATCGTCGAAAATAGCCTCTGAATGATGTTCTTATCGGGAAATAATAACTAAAGCAATTTTAGCAACAAAATCATTTTATTGAAAACAAATTAAGGCATTCAAACACATTATTGAAGAATATGAATCATTAATTAAGATTTTGTTTTTTTTCTGATTAATTAATTTTACAAAATTTAGGATTATTATCCTCTACGACATAGGTTACTTATTCATTTAATAATTTCTTCCACCTGATAGAAGTTTCACAATTGCAATCAAAACAAATCCATTAAATTATAACATTTTTTCAAATAATCATGTAAACAAAACCTAACAGACATAACTAAATATACGTAACTAACCTAATCTAAAAACATTTAGATATGTTTGTTTGAATTCTACCATTAATTTAAAAATTACAGAGATTTTAATAGATTTTAATATATTTTTCATATAAAACCAAAATGATTTTTTTCCATGAACAAGAAGATGAAATTGCACCTTTTTCCTTTATTTATGGATAATTTGGAAAATTCACTGCTGTCTGATCTAGCGCTTGACTAATTAATAGTACTAACAGTACTATTAAATTGTGGGTAGTACTAATTTTATAAAGGTTTTAGTTATTACAAATCTTACTTAACTAATGATGAAAACAAAAGTCATTAGTTGGTTTGTAAGCCTTAGAAATAGGCCTTTCAGTAAGAAATAAATTTTCCATGTTTAATACACAAGTAGAAGAAAGTTAATGCAATTTTATGGTCGAATTTCTAATAGTACCTGAATTTAAATTAAAGTGCTTTTAATAACATTTAGTTTTTTTTATTAAAAGAAAAATATATATATATTTTTTTAATTAATTTTGTCTGTATGTTGCTTTTTTTATGTTTATGAGTTATTTCTATTGTGTATTCACTACGAATATTATAAACGTATAATTTAATGTAAAATATATTGGAAATAGACAATTTTTTTATTATTATTTATTTTGATATAAGTAATAAAATTGTTACAGAAGTAGACCTAGTAAATTAATTGTACCAAAAATTTGAGCCGAAATTGGAAGATAGATATTACCTATTCTCAAAATAGTATTCATCAAGAAAGAAAAAACTTAACTTAAAGAAGTTTATCTCAAAAACCACTAAATAAAAGTGCATTTTATACCATACTAAATGCTCTTCTTTTCTACGTTATTTATGAGATTTCAAATATATTTGAATAAAACCTGTAGAAATTGAGGCAATCTCCCCAAAAAGGTATCCCAGATTTTGCCTGCTTTTCTGTACAGTAGCAAATAAACCAATTTTAGTATTCTACATAAAAAAAATAGCTGTAAAACATCCAACTAACATTGTTCCAAGCAAAACAGTTATGGAGCTCTGTTAACTGATTGTATTCTTCTCTACCAGAAGATGAGATTACGTGACTGTTTTAATGTAAATTATTCTTTCATTTACTGTCCTCTTTTTTGCTCCACCATTTTTTAATAAGGATTATGCTATGTACAACATATCATACAAGTAATTTTAAAACACATTGTTCAGTGGAGAAAAAAATTTACAATCGATATCGATAACGAAAATACAAATTTGTTTTAAAAGTTAATATTGAAACCGACAATTTGACATTAACAAGTTTTAATGGCAAACAAAATTTATTTTCTAAATTTACTTAAATAATTATTTAAAAATAATCTTTATTATTAAAATTATGGATCGGTAAAATTGAAAACCACGAAATAGGGGGAAATATTTACGAATAATTTTCTACATTTTCTGGTTTTTATTCAGATTGAAAAATATTAAATACAGTACAAAAAAGAACAAGGGTATTTCAAACTTAATTTTTTCCATCTAGTGTTTCATAAAAAATAATTTTTCTAAAACAACATATTTCTTTCTTGGAGCATATTTTGGTACATCGAATAATATAAATATTAAATTGTATATAAAAAGATTGTACGTTTATATAAAATAATATATCTTGATCAAACATATTCAGAATAAAAGCAAATATTTTTACAAAAATCAAAATACAAAAGTTATAAAAACTAGACACCGTAACTAGAAAAATATATTTACAATCAAAACAATTCAAATGTTGCATACACTCGTATATCATATTATAGTAAGAATAACCTTTTTCATTTTTTTAACCTCTGGGACCACCGTTAGGCATTGGTCCAGAGAATGAGATGAATGACAATTTTTGTAGCGTATGAAAATGCATTGCCTGAACGGGATTCGAACCCGGGACCCTCCGGAATGCATAGCCGGTGGGTCCCGTGGGTTATGAGTGGTAGCCGTGACGTGCCACGGGGGCCAGCAATAATGATAACTTAAAGAATACTAAGAAAACAGATAAGATTGAGAAAATTCGATTTTTTCATGACTATTTTTAGAGGGAAAATATTCCAAAATTTCTAGAGTATAATCGATTAAAAATATCAATACTTAATCTAATATAAAATGGATAGAAATTTAAAAAGTAATAATATACAACAATTACACTTTTCTTTGAAGAATTAAATTTTACCACTTTTGAACAAGTTGAAAATGGATATTCTTAAATGTAATAAATATCCATATTTATCAAAATTTTGTTACACTATCATTACCCTCTGACATCCTTACTTATTTTTAATGTAATTTTAACATTTTTTGCACGAAGTGGAGAAAACTACGTAATTGATCATGAATGAGAACGATAGCTTAAAGTATGTACACACACTTTTGTTTTCGGTATTTATGATACTTATACAAATGAAAGATATTGACTGAATTATTTATGTATATTATTTTGTATAATCTACAGGCTGAGCAAGCAATACAGTTTATTAAGGCATGCGCACTACTATTTATCGTAATTTTTAAAAAGAAGAAAATGTACTAAAATATTCGCGATAAAAAAATATTTTTGGACATTTTTAATGTATATATTACAACGTAAACTACTTTTTTTAGAATTGTTAAAGTAAGTTTAACAATATTAAAAGACTAAAAAATGATCTGCACTTTGGAATGAAATTTATAAAATATGTAAATTAAATCTAATAAAACGTCAAACACAACGGTCTCTTAACTAGTTAACATGTGTTAAAAAAATCTATTGTTTTTTATGGTATTAAGTTTTTCTACGTTTTTTTTTCTATTATTTTACTTCCATAAATTATAATAAATTTTAATGTCATTTTATCAATAATTTTATCGTGTTTTGTTTTAAATTAAGTTCATGTTTGACAAATTGAACATTAATTGATGACTTTTACCGGTACCTTTAGACCTGCCAACAAATCAATCAACAAGTCAGTCGCTGTGCATACACAGCAACTCATAAACTGTATGCACAGAGTTACGCACGCGTACGTCCATTCACAGTACACGAAACACAAACGCCCACCCTTGTACAAGCATTCACGCAAAATGACCTATTTGCAGTGACAGAATGATACTCATGACGTTAACTGAGCAAACATTTAAAAGGCAAACGCTTTTGAGACCTAAAAACCAATTACTATCAGTTTTCATCCGTAGATATACCTTGAAACGTTAAAAGTTTAATTAATCATCTATCGCTTATTCCATAGAAATTAAACGAAAAAAAAAAATCAAACTAATTCTGTTCTTAAAACGCGTTATTAAGTCTTTTAGTAACAATAATTAAATTATAATTTTAAAAATCCTGATACGAAATCTCAGATCTCATGTAATACTGTCAATCAGAATTTGAATCTGTTTAAAGAAGTGAAGACTGCAAATTTTTTACTTATTTATATGTATCCGTCATATTAATACATTCAATTTAGAATTTACATCCACTTATTTTTGTGTTATTGGTTTAAAAATTTGAAGTGTTTTTGAAACAAAAATGAACACAAGTAGGAATCAACCATTAATTTTTTTTAAATAAAAGTAAAAGATTATTACTAAGAATTCCTTTATTTTCAGTATAAGGGTAAATTAGGTTAGTATTAGGCGGACATTCTTTCAGCTATTTATTTTTTAAACATGCTAATAAACAAGTTTTCTTATTATTTTTTTAATATTTATAATTTACCGTTTAAAAACTGTAAAAATTACATTTTTATATGGGTAATTTCTAATAAAGACGAATAATTTTACTTTCTTGGGAAATATTAAGTAAATCTGATCATACACAAACGCGTTTAATTAAAACTAGTACCAGAACTTGTGAGGGGAGTTCATACGTTGTAAAGTCTACACAGGCCAAACAACAACAAAAAACCAAGAAACTAACATAAATCACATAAATACATCATAAATCAGATAATCTTAATATACTCACTATCAGAGTCATCACATCAATTCATAATCATATCACCATTAATAACATGGAATCACTAAGGTCTAGTACGTGGAAGCGTTTAAAACTCCTAATGTCCTCGTCCCCATCGTTGTCCAAGAGATTAATGGCTAAGTGGTTCATGTGATTGTTTAGTCATTGTTCATACCTAGTACTGAACCATTTTATCTCTTCCCGGACAAATCGTAAACTTAAACATTCATCGATCTAAATATTTTTACTCTCTTGTGTTTTACGAGAGTAAACCACAACCCTCTATAATACTTCTCGTCAAGTTGTTCTGAAACTGCTGTAATATCTCGACTCTTGCTTGTTGTTCCCCATAATTTAATACCAGAGGTTTCAGAAGACGGAGAATAAATGTAATTAAATTTTTACATAATTCATACAAAAAAATTATATTTTAAAAATTGACTTTAACTACCTATTTAAAGTCAATTTTTTTAAATATTGTCGTGTATTCGCTATTCGACAAGGATACTGAAAAACTAACAAACGTAAAAATTTCTTATAAATACAATTCATTACTCTAAAAACATATAAAATAAAGTAAATAATAATAATTCATGGCAATAATTCAATAATAAAAATATATACAACATACAAGTCAGTGATTTAAATAAAAAGACAAAATTGACTTAACGACACTTAACTTACAAATACAGTCCAATTTAAGAAAAAAATGTTATAATGATTGATAGAAACCAATATTGCCTTAAAAATGAGGCAACAATAGAAAAATCTAAAATTCATACAATTCATTTTTTGTATTATTACTTTTACACTTTATAAAATACTACCTTACATTTTATTGAGTAGAATACTCTCGTATTTTTTTTTCTTTTTTTTGTGTTTAACCTCCGGGGCAGTTAAGCATTACTGTACAGAGGATGAGATGAATGACTTGTAGCGTGTGTGAAAAATGCCATGCCTGACCGGGATTCAAACCCGGGACCTCCGGGTGAAAGGCCGAGACGCTACCACTCGTATTTGCAAATAGTTAACCGAACGGCTTATTGTTTTCAGCCACTGTCCGAAATGGAATACTTATGACGCACTTTTCAGTCGTTACCACATGCTTACTGTTGTTACACGCCAGAGAGCAAGAAACGCGGGGGGGGGGCGACCAGAACGTCACTATTCTGGTGTCTTCCCCTAAACAGTTAGGATGTTGTCACACGCTGCGCCGAAATAGGCCTTATAAAACTGTTCATTCTGTCTGCTGGTACCCGGCCGTATTTATACCTCCTAACCTGCAGTATCAATACCCGACCTGTACTTTCTACTGTTGAAGCATAATAATTTTCATTGTTCGGGCCGTTACGTTTTTCTATAACTTTTTCCCGGTCCGGTAATCCTTCTAGTCGTGCAGGAACACTTGGAGGTATCAATAACTGTATTACAAGGATGAAATTGTTAAACGGACCCGTTAATTTAAATAAAGAATCCCTTATAGTTCTTTGTGGTCTTTTCTTTCTTTATCTTCTCTCTCTTTCTTCTTAACTGGAACAAACCCGTTACACTGGCCAGAATATGACCTAATTATAAATATAATTATATATAAAATATATCATTTTATAAATTAAATATTATTTGGTATAAATAATCTAATTAAACGTCCTTAAAAGAATCAAATATTAGCAATTTGTAGATTTAAGTTAATAATAAAGGCGATTGGAATTATACAAACTATAATTATGTACTTATACTATACTATAATACACTTTTGCTACACTAATGTACTTATGTATATATAGTGTATTTTTTTTTAATTTTAGTAAAATATTTTTAATTTTAAATTGTAGCAGCTAGTTAACAAGAAATAAAACATCTGTTATATCTAACTAATTCAGTTATAATTTTATTTTCAAAAATAAGGAATCATAAAGAAGTGCATAATTTGTTAATTCCATAAGGTTTACAAAAGATATTCACATATTTTTTTTCGTAACCTTTCCAAACCAGTCAAGAATACGCTAAATAAAATATAAATAAACACACACGCACAAATAAGTAGAATGTAGAAATTTTAATTAAATCTATCAATTAAAGTTCATTTTTCAAAGAGTAAATTTGATTAATTAAAAATCTGTACAGTAAGTTAATCAATAACATGCATCTCAATGTGTACATTTATCTAGTGCAAAAATTGCTTAATTATTACATACAGTTTTTATATAGGATTTTAAGGTTTTATTTTTTAAATGTAATAATAAATGACTATTGTAGATGAAACATTTTCTACTGCGCTACACAAAATTGCGCTATTTAAGATTTAATTTAAAAATAACAAATTTATACTAAACAATCCACTAACTTATGTTGTATAAAATAACGATATGAAATTTATTAAATAAAAGCACTTTGTATAATTGGTTTCTATATAATTTAAATAAATTAGCAGCATACCAAAAAAATAAATTTTAAAGAATTCTATTATTTTTATAAATAATTTATAAAAAGACGGAATCTAAAGTTTCAAATCTACTTTTAAAAATAATTGTCAAAAACCTACTTATAAAATCTGGGAAAAGAGTATGAATATTCTATTAGTAACCTGAAGAAAATCATTTTTTTTTTTTATAACAGAGTAAGACTTTAAGTCTTTAAAAACATGTGAAGTAACCATTTCTTTTCAGTACTCTATGTATAAAAATCTACAGGCTTAACGTGATTTTAATAAAAAATTGATTCTAGAGTTTAAATTAAAACTACACTAATAAGTATTTTTTTCATTTAAAACAACAACATAGTTTAATTATATTAAACTATGTATATTATTTCAGTTCTTAATGTTCAAGGTAGGTTTAAAATGCATTTATTTTCGTTGGAAATTGCAAATAATATTATTTAAGGAAAATTTATGTAGTTTATGACAGAAGTGCGTAGTCGTGTAAGTAATAAAAACAAAATGTACGACCACATTATTTGCACAAGGACAAGGTTGAGAGAAAACACAGCATGTCACTCATTACTGTTAATTTCTGCAGTAATTACCAGGATAATGACAATACACTTGAGCCTAATATGATGACATACGTATGACCACATTTATTTGTGAATTTATTTAAATGGATAAATGTAGCAAAAATTATGTTTTAATGGATTTTATTTTACGAAAAAAATAGAATAAAAGAGGATAAATTAGTTATTGCGATTGGGAAAGAATTCAGTTTTTAGATTTTCATGCATTTATAAAAAGTATTTGCTAATATTTTTTTTAGTGTCGTTATTTGATTATATATATATTTTTAAATATTTGTCGGCTGATTTATGTCACATGTTCATAATTGTATATTTATAAAATTAAATACTCTAGTGATTGGTATATGGGAAGTTATTCCAGGTATTGTAGGGCATAATTCATTTTTATTACAAATTATCGCGAGAACTTGTTTTTTTCAAGAAGAAAACGCCTACTTCTGTTACAAAAATGTTAAAAAAAAAAAATAATTAAAGTATAAATCAGAATGTAACAAAATGATTTTATTAAAATAATTAATTAAAACTATTTGAAAATAGAAAAAACGTGGACTTACGGCCCACCGCAAAAATGTTGCATGGTTAACGTTAAGTTATATATGATTTTCTTAAATGTTTTTGCCAATTATAATTAAAAAACGCTCATGAATTTAGTGTACTAACAACAACAAAAACGTTTCAACGAAAAGCTTCAAAACCCTAAACATTTTTAGCCGTTTCTTGACAAATAAATAAGTAGATAAATCGTATCAACCTAGATAAATGATAAATGGTACGAACGAATGCATCGTTTGAGAACTACAAATCGTTCGAACGAATCAATCTTTCGTGCACTGCGCACAGCCGCAAACGCACCAACATTGGTCCGCTCTACGCCAATAGCAACTAAAATAAAATGCAAGTACACACAACAAACAAAAACACACAATCCATCATTTTAATTATAATTCAAATGATGGAAAATTATATTATTTTTTTATTTCTGTTGGAAAATTGCGTGAAAAGACGATTCACGATAAATAATCTTAAATGTATATATGAACTATTTCGTTTTGTATTTTTCTAATTTTTGTTACATTTTTTGTAAATATTTCTAAAATTTCTGTCAAATCTCTCGTATCTATTACCAAGAAAAATTAGGAAAATTTAGTGTATCCTTCATACTATCAAGCTGATATAGGATTCACACAAACATTTCGTAAACGAAAGATTAAACAAACATTTATTTTTCATTACTTCTGGTAAAGTAATCCTAATTCTTTGTTAATAAAGGAGTCTATTAATTAACACACAACACTACGTTCTTAGCAATGACAAGGAGTTTATGTAGGATACATGAAATATTCACATAATTTTGCAATAATAGAAGTTATAATATTCGATAATTTAGAGAATTAAAAATAAATAATGATATAAAAATCGACATCTGTACTATGGATTATTAAGTAATAAACATTCTATTTATGAATAAAATTCTTACTTCCTTGTTATACAAGATAAAAGAAAATAATAATCATACATATAGAAAAAGCAAATAACATAAATAAAATGACACTAATATATCAGATAATTGAAATATTAAGAATAATAATAATGGAAGAAAGTAGGGCAAAAACAAATAAAATGTAGACAGTAGTGAATACCTAAAGTCAGAAAAGGTCGTAAATTAGGCGTAGATTCCAGCGAGGCATAAAATAATAAATTAAACTGATAATATAAAGAATGTTTAGTCCCGTAACTTTGTCGCAGATGTATTATCATTTCTTTTTTTTCATTTCATTACCTTATTTTTATAGAATCTACAAGAATTTAAACTAAAATATATTTTCTTAGTCTTTTCAATTGTATTATTTTGCATTACCTGTTTATTTTCTATTGTAATCATGATAATTATTTCTAAAAGAGATTAAATAATGTAAATGGAGTAATACTAATAAATTTGAAAATTCTATTTATTTCGAAAATTCCATAAAATTCAAAAGTTTTTTTAAATTTAATAAGCCTTTAGCCTAAATTTTATAGCCTTTATAGCTAAATTTTAAAGCCTTTATAACTAAAGATATTTTTCCGGTGTTTTTTTTTTTCGTTATAAATATTATTAAAAATACATACAAAATATTCTCCGTCAGCAGACGTAATTCTCAGCCTGATGTGAACGTGGAGAATGGTTTTACCAGTTACATTTGAATAAAGTCTTGAGCAATAAAACACGTGCTGCAGAATTTAAATGGTTCATCGAATATTACGTGATCATGACAGCGATGAATATTAATGCAAATTATTTGCAACTATGCATAAAAATGAACTTACTGATAAAATATTAATGATAATTTAGACAAATTATGTTGCCATAATTTTAAGATATAATAATGGAATAGATAATGACGCTAATAAAAAAAAATATAGTGGATATATAATTATAAAAACAGATGAGAGTGTACTTAATCAGAAAAACATCAATAATATTTCTCAATGAAAAATTAATCGTATTACTGTTAAAACAATAAAAAAAATCAAAATACTGAAACATTTATAAATTTGTTTGATATCAGAATTATAAATTATTTTTAACTTATATTTTATGCATATTGACGAAAAGTTGATCGAATTCAAAAAATTCTTAAGTGTGCAGCAAACAAACTGTAACCGAAATGACAACATATAAGAGCATTAAACCAATTAATTGTATGAGTCAACGGAAGGAAATATTGTGATAATCTAAAAGTATTAAAAAAAAACATTAACAGTATTTACATAACTCAGGTGCTTATGAATTTATAAAAATATAATTGCATTTAACTAAAGTAGATTTATTTTACCAAGAGCTTATATACTGATAAAATCAATTAGTGATCATTTTATTTATCAAATATTATGACTAATACTACTTTATAATAAAATAAATTGCTTAGTAAACACAAACGCTGTTCAAAAATAAATTTTATTTAAATAATTAATGATAATTTTTTTTTTTACAATATTATTGTTAAATTATTTATAACCGATTTAAAACGCCAGGTGACCGATAAAGAATTCCGGGATTTCAAGAACGAAAATAGTTTTATTTTTCAGCAGTTAGTGATCTTTTATGACTAATTTTGGAGCGACAATAATTTGTTTAATTTTCCACACTCTTCATCACATAGAAGCTGCGTTGATTGTTACACAGGCCATATTGTTAGAGTCCGGGCTTTTGAATCGGTTTGGAGAAACAAAGTCAGTGGCTATCGTACAAAATTCTTAAAAGTCGTAAAAATTCTTTTAGTGACAAAAGGAAATGTAATTAGTGTAAACAGAGTTTAGAAACTGGAAGCGTTTTGTAAAGAAACTCATCAGTTAGGTGTAAAACAAGTTCCTAAAAAACAGAAAGAATTCAACTGTGTTTCTAACAAATTTGAAAAAGTTCAGTTCGTAGTGTTAAGTCATCAAATTAACATTAACAAAAGCACTCTCCATGATGTTCCTTGCTAACGGTTGACACTCTGCTTATAAATTGAATGTACTACAGGTACTACTTTTAATTAAGCTAAATTAAAAACCACAAACATATAAATTTATATTTATATGTATATTTAAACTACTATATTTATTAGAATAGAGTTCTGCTGATGAAAACCTACATAAACCTATTTTATTTTCCGATAAAGCAACATTTCATGTTGTATGGAGCTCAGAAAATCTATATATATTCATGGAATTCGTCTACAACCATCCAAAAGTGAATGTCTGATTTGAAACATTTTTGGGCCATTTAGTTTTCATAAGAAGACAATTACGGCGTAGTGTACTAAGACATGTTAGAGAAATTTTTGTATTTGCAAATTGAAAGTACGGAGGATCTAGTTTTCCAACAGGATAGAGCTTCTCCATATCATGCAGAATTTATGCGGGCAGCGCTCAACGACAGGTATGCTGAAGAAATAGGCATAGAAGTATAGACAGAGAAGCTCTCATCGCTTAGCCACAGCAAAGTTCCGATTTGACGTTGATGGGTTTCTTCTTTTGGGGCTATTCAAAAGATTTTTTTTGTCTTCAATCATCTGACCGGTTTGATTCAGCTCTCCAAGATTCCCTGTCTAGTGCTAGTCATTTCATTTCGGTATACCCCTACATCCTACATCCCTAAAAATTTCTTTTAAATTTTCTAAACGTTGCCTGCCAACACAATTTTTCCCTTCTACATGTCCCTCCAAAATTAAAGCGACTATTCCAGGATGCCTCAATATGTGGCCTATAAGTCTGTCTCTTCTTTTAAGTACATTTTTCCAAATGCTTCTTTCTTCATCAATTTACCGTAACACTTCATTTGTCACTTTACCACCCATCTGATTTTTAACATTCTCTTATAGCACCACATTTCAAAAGCTTCTAATCTTTTCTTCTCAGGTACTCTGACAAACAAGTTTCACGTTCCTATAAAGCTACGCTCCAAACACATACCTTCAAAAATGTTTTCCTAACATTTAAAATAATTTTTGATGTAAAGAAATTATATTTCTGAATGAAGTCTCGTTTCGTGTGTGCTAGTCGGCATTTTATATCGGTCCTGCGTCGTCCATCTTTAGTAATTCTATTTCCCAAATAACAAAAGTCTTCTACCTCCATAATAATTTTTCTTTCTATTTTTATATTCAGTGGTCCAAGTACATATTTCTACTATATTTCATTACTTTTTTGGTTCTTGTTTATTTTTATGTATTTCAAGAACAAATTTAATTTTCTGGTTTTTTAATATTTTTTTTTATAGTTTCATTGAACTAGTTACCGTTTTGAATAGAGGCTGATATATGTATATATAATACTATATTATATTGTATATATATATGTATAGATTAAAAAATTAATTTTCAGCTTACATCTAAAAATGTAATAATGTTTAATCAAAAATAAACCGGATCTAATCTTCAATCAACTCAAATAAAAAAAAATAAAGGAGATAAGAAAAGAAATAAAAAATTTAAATAAATCAATAAAAGAATACTAAAAGCTCGCTTCAGGGATGAAGCTTTAATTTCTTCACATTCAAGCGTTAATTTCTTCATTCAGTATTACTTTGTTTGAAATCGATCTTTAAACCTACACCACTTATGGGATGCTACTTTACCAGGAATAGACAAAAATTAGAATATAAATACTGAAATATTTCTTGCACTTCTAAAATAAAAAATTAGAGTTATTATCATCTGGAAGCATGCTCATATGCCGAATATAATAATAATAATTTACCGATTGGAGACGAGCCAATCAGTCTGGTGTAAACGTATTATGAAAATGGATAAACTAGAAAGCCGAGGAGAATTATTGACTGCTGTCTTGACATAAATAGAAAGAGAGAAAGACCACGACAAACTTAGAACATGAGAATTCAATCTGCCTTGAAAGTCAGGAAACTTGAAAACGAAGATTGGCATGACAGTCAGCGATAGTATTTTGGATGCGGAAACAAGAGAATTCTCAAGGAACCTCACTAACAACAAACAACTAAGTAAGTAACATTATAACGAAGTTAATAATATAATAAAGTTTTTAAAAATAAACATCTTAATATTAAAAACATTTAGGGTTAACTTTACAAGTCGTTATAAGAAACAATAAAAAATTAAATAGTAGCCTAAATTAATGAAAGTAATTAGGCTTTACAGATGTGCAAGTTTAATTGTTATTAACATATTAAATTTTAGCCAGACCAAAACCCATACTACACTCCATTACGTAATGAAATAAATGAAAACAAGAAAATAATAAGAAAAAAATATTATCTTGGGTAAAATTACTTTCCTGTTTCAAGAACTTTTACAAGCAAATTTGCTACATGAACTTTTGCTTTACAGTGTCGACGTCATTATATTAAAGAGTGCTTAAGAAAATCTAGGCTGTCTGAAACTTAGTCATTAGCATTTTGAACAATAAATCATGAATATTGCTGTAACTTATTTCATAAGTTGTGTAATTTATGTGCTATAACTTATCTGATTACTTAAAAGTACTTAAATGTTATAAATGTACGTATAATAAACGTGCCAATTTTTTAATCTAACTGAAATTACATACATAAGCTTTATAAAATATAAATTATATTTAAAATAGATAAGTAAGTTTAAAATGACTAACGAGAAGGAAATGAAATAAGACAAACGGTTCCTGAAATCTATACAATAAAATATTTCAAAATGTTGTGGGGCCTATAACGGTTCCTGTCAAACGTTATAAAATATTTAAAATCTCGTAACAGAATTTCCTCCAAACAATTTTTTTTTTTTAATATTAAAACATTTCGAATTGCTGTTTGGATTATCACAGACAAACATTGCAAACATATATAAATTAAAAAGATTCATTCCAAATAAAATTGGTTTGGTTTCTCGTTAAAATATTTATTTTGTATTGTGAAGCAGAACAAGCACTTCTATTTAAAATACGTTATCAAATAATGAAAATTTAAAAAAATATCCTCACAAAAGACGGAAAATTTTTTTCTGAAGGTGAATTTCTTAGTAAATCAACAAAAACACTACCATTTAGGCACCTTTGAATTAATTGTATTAAACATTTCTCAATTGTTTTTTGAAGTTTAATTTTATTTTACCGTAATCCCGCGTATACGATTTTCATTCATTTTCTAAAAAGTATCTGAAAGATTAAGAAAGGGCTAAAAATAATTTGCTTAGATAGAAGTGCAATATAAAAAGTCTTAGGGAAAACTAATTAAAAAATAAACGAAAAGTAAGCAATGCTAATAAATATAAGATAGAAAACCTTAAATAAAAACATCAAATAAGTTTAAAAATTGATCTTTTGATTGAAATTAAAAAAGAATTTATATAAATTTGTACAGAAAGACCGACAATAGTTGATCTTTAATAAGGTTGGTTAATTCAATAACATGTTTGGTTTTAGTAAATATAGGTTCTAGGTAGAAACCTCTAAGGAATTTATATAAAACATACCTTGCGTGATTGTACATTTACGAAATAACAAAAGTATTAATATTGCAAAACAAAAACAGAATTGTAAGAAGATTAGGAACGGATCCAACCAATAAAATTATTTTGTTAAAAATAAAGAAATAAGAAATCACAAATCAAGTTCCTTAATTTTTTCCAATTTTCCGTCTTTATAAATCTTTTTCATTTTTTTAAAAATAAGAATATTAAAAATGTATAGAATATAGGTTACGATGAGGTACAGACTACTTATACTTAAAGAGGTATCTTTAGTTATACCGTGTTATAAATTATGAACAGTTGCCTGTCTTAAGACATAGCTATAGAGTTACCGTATACTGCTTTTCAAAGCAACTGCGTGCGTATATTGTAAAAGCAGAGTATAGGTTAGGTTTACTGTACTCGCCACTTGGAATATTAGGCCCTCGGGAACGATCAAGAGGCTCTCAAATTCAACGAACAAACTACAACCACTGAACCTTTCAAAGAAGGAGATAGAAAAGATTTGTTACGATCGTAACACAAAATCTTAGTACTCGGTCTTTACTATGGTATTTTACCTAAAAATAAAGCAGGCGTTGTATTTTTTTTTCTTTAAGTTTACGACGTAGTATATTTGAGAATAAAATTCTACCACATGATAGTAGAGGGTAAAACATTTTAGGCAAACATAAATATCAGTAAAATTTTTCACATCATATATGAATTGCCTAAAAAAAATTGTAAACATCGGTTTTATTTACATTACGATCTAATCCTAAACATATTCTAATAAATTAAATTATTACTTATTATTTTATAAAAAATTGCAGCGTAATTTAGGTTTAATCCGTTTAACTGAAAAGATTTTCTGAGTTCTCAATGGTATTTCCATCTTGCTTAGGTTTAACGTTTTACTATACTGGTTGTTTAATACTAATCAAAATTAAGTAAATTACAAATCTAAAAGCATCAGTACAATTAGAAATAAAAATTTCTTAAAAACAATTACTATTGCAGATAGAAGTAGTGTTAAGTTTCAAAAGTGAAATTTTTATTAAAGAATCTTAATTTAAAAAAAAAAGTAAATTAGAGGAAAGTTTAATTTAATAATTTTAGCTCCTACACGGCAAATTTTTTGTCCTGTTTATTCATATTTGGACACTTTCAATTTCATAGAAATCATAGATTCACTTTAAAAAATTTCCTCATCCGATGATTGATAAAACAAAATACATCTAGAAATTTTCAAATCGAGAGCCTTAACAAATTCCAAAAGAGGATTTAGAAAATTCTATCATCTTTAAAATCCACTAGTTTTAATTCCAATGCTCGTATTCTATTTGATGAATGTACATAAAGGCCAATACACATTTGGCGAATATATTTATTTAAAGAACTTTAGATAAAAGGCATGTTGCTTTGTCTTTGTCTTATGTACGTTTTGTAACGACTTAATGTTGTAAAAAGTATCAGATATTTAGGTAGGAGTGAATATCATTTCGAAAAGCTTAGTATGCTGATATTAAAAAGTATATTTTACATAAAGGCCAAGATTTCAGAAAAGGTAAAGGTTTTAAAAAAGGTAAAGCGGAAATCACTTCTTTCGTTAATTTTCCTAGTAATTCCTGAATTCTTATAATTCTTGGAAATTGCGATACATCTCTTTCATGAATAACTCATCTCATGTCAAGTAGCCCACAACAATCAAGTTATGGCATTTAATATTTTATATATATATATATATATATATAATATACGATCAAATAATAGGCGTTATTTCAAAGAAAATTTTATTGCAGAAAAAAATTTCTCCAGTAAATATTTTTACTTTTGTTTAAATTTGTGATAAAAATAAATAAAAAGAGACTTCTTACAGTCTGTAATATAATGTTATTCACAGATAAAGAAAAGTTTTTCTAATTTATAAAAACGATAAATTATAATTAGTATCAACATACGGGTTTTGAAGTAAAAAACTTTGAAAGATTTGGGAAATTATCAAATTAAAAAGTGAATTGATCTTGTAACAAAAATTGGGCTGAAAACCTATTTCCAGTCCAATTGGGTGTCCTACTGGACGGATTGGACTCTTTTTTTTTCTACTTTTTTTGGAATGCTCCAAAGATATTCATTAAGCGTAATAAGATCCCAAACTTGAGTTTCCTCTGAAATTCCTCAAAAAGTACTTATTTATTTCTTATTTGAGCAATTTTTCGAGCTCATTACTCACAGAAAAATCACTTTGAAGATCTATCGATTGTTGATGACATATCTACGAGCCATTCCCAGCAGAATAAAAAAAATATAGGTCGATCCGTTCAGTAGAACGGACGGAAAGGTAATAGGTGTTAAGCACACATTTTACCTGTGGTAGGAAAGAGGAAAACGAGGGAGTTAGAGGCGAGACATGTTGTAAACAGAATAAGGTTTTAGCCGATTTTTTAAAATATAACATTACTTTGTAATAATAAGAAGGAAAGAATAACGCTGCATAAAGAGCTTGATGCTTTGCAACAAGCCACTTGCTGCTCTTATGATGTACGAACAGATGAAGTTCGGCGCTGATTCTTATATAAAGTCATAAGTTAATATTATTATCAATTCATTATTATATTTGAAAATACATTTGTATATATAAATTAAATTATTAATAAACTTGAAATGTTAAATGAATTATTTACATATTATTAAATGTTTATTATAATTGTATTACGAACTGGAATTGTTACTGAATCAGATTGTATAAGAACAATACGATTGCCATTTGTAGGCGACTGGCTGTAACAGGAACTGAACAAGAGTGACGATTGAAGAATGAATAATGAATGACGATAGTCTTGCTTAAATAATGTTGCTGGATCCGCTGCTTCGTTAGGAGCCAAGTGTATCAGAAAGGAGCCGTGAGAACTGTCAGTAGCCGAGTGAAATCGTCGGGAGTCAAGTGCATCCGAAAGGAGCCGAGTGTACTGTAAATATCCGAATGAATCTGACCGAGGCTAAATATATTTAAATTTAAAAATCCTATTGAATACATTAAACCTCCAACATATAAACGGTAATAACAAAATATAAATATATAAAGAGTATTTTAAAATGAAAGAAACATAAGTCCAAACAGCTCTGTTAAAGTATTTTTTTTAAAACCGCCGATTTATATAAAATAATTCTTTTCTCCCTCCCTTTACTTGATCGTTTCCTCCAAAAAAATTAATTATCCCAGAATATTAATTTAGTGTGTATTTTAATGTATGTATTTCAGTTGTTTTACTGATGTTTTGTAGATAAACCAAAAAATATTTATGTATAAAATTATTATTTCATGTCTCGCACGTAAATATGTTTAAAACAATCAAATTTTTCGTCCAAAAATTTAATGATAAAAAAGAGTTCTTGGTTGTTTTTTTAATTTCTTTGAATTATATTTTCCGTGGCTTTTTAACTATGGTAAATTAATTTAAATAGGATTTATGAATTAAAAAAAAAAATAAATAATAAATTTTATTTAAAATTAAATATAGAAGGAAATATTATATTTCATAACTACAGTAATAAAAGTTAGTTCTACCGTACAAAAATTATAAGAAATCAGATTCTCACAGTTTCAGTTAAAAATTATTCGGATATTGATTTTTTGTGACTCAGCTACTCCCAGAACGTGATCCGTTGCCAAT
This sequence comes from Lycorma delicatula, assembly GCF_047948215.1. Classification (NCBI taxonomy): domain Eukaryota; kingdom Metazoa; phylum Arthropoda; class Insecta; order Hemiptera; family Fulgoridae; genus Lycorma; species Lycorma delicatula. The sequence continues at coordinate 127,761,678 of NC_134457.1, forward strand.
TAGATAATTGCTTTTTCAAAACATGTTAGTATACCGAAAGTACCAATAATTTTTTGGTGATGCTCACTAGAATTTGGAGCAATAAAATATTTCTTTCTTGATAACTTACAAAAAGGATAGAAGATCTATAAGAATGTAATCTAACGTTAATGTTTTAATGGAAACTTAATTATGAATAGTAATATTTTACTATTTAGTGTTGGTTGTATTTAATTTAAATTTAATGATCGAATCAGTTAAATAATTTTTATAATTATTAAATAATTAGACATATGTATAGAATTTTAATTAAAATTAATCTATATTTCATTTAAAAAACTCATTTGAAAAATAGGAAATTTATTATAAATAAATAAAATTTTTAAACAGCATTTTGTTCTAGTTTTGCTTATTTTATTTTATTTCTCAATTAATTTATTTATTTTGTTTTATTTCTTATTTCAATTTATTTCTCATAAAAAAAAATTAATAATAATCTAGGCCCACGTATGGGATTTAACTTATAAACGTTTATTATTTGTTCGGTTTTAATTTTTAAAAAACTAATTCAAACTCAGAAAAAATTAACTGTAAACTGATATGCTTGAAATATTCAAATTTATTTACCCCTAAATCATAAAAAAAATATGTGCAGTTCTGCACAAGAAGCACTTTTCGTTATTTTATTTTGTAAAATTTTTTGTGGAAATAATATACACAACAAAAATTAAACGGGAAAACTAAAAGAGGTGTAATTTGTATTTAGTATTAAATATATTTTCTAATTATAAAAAATATTGAATTACTGTAAGCGTAATTTTATGAGATAATTAAAAATAACGAGTAATTCCTACATACAAACCTCAGGTTTAAATTGTAACTCACTACATTAGGAAATGTGAAAGATACACCATTGCAGTCAAAACAACTTCAAATAGAGGTTATTTTGTATGTTGTTGAACTTAAATTGATCGTAACTGAAGAATGACTCAATCAATCTTCATCAAATTTTCATAAGCACAACTTCAGATACACTAATACAGCATATCTAAATTTCAATAAAATTGATCAAGCAGTTTTGGAGATTTTCGAGTCGCAAATTTTATACATAGTTTTACATACATAAGTAAACGATATTTTAAGTGAGTGGTATTTTCGTACTATTATTCATACCTCAAAACGTAAAGAAAGTACATATTCAGTACCAATCCCACCATGCGACCTAAAGTAATGCCATAATTTTCTTAAAAATTCAGTAAAAATTATCTTTAATTCTCCCACTTTGCTACTCTTCCCACTATGTCTTAAATTCTGCTTAGTTACGTCAACTTATATTGTATGCACTGAAAATTGTTATTATTTTTTTCAAGTCAATAGAAATCATTTCAATAAAATGTATATTTCCTGAAAAACATTTGTAAATAATATATATATATACCATTAAAGAGTATTTTTCGTTTGTTCGTAATTTAAACAATAAGATTGGAATATACTTAATACAGGCTAAACTGGAATAATAATCCTTCTTTGTAGAAAATGATCGTGTATTATTTTGAACCAGTAACTTTTTATTTCAAAAATTTTACGTAAAATCTCTGTGAACAAACTTATAAAATATCCTACAATATGATTTACCTCATAAAAAACATTTGGCTTAGTAAATTAGATTATAAAAGGAGTTAAAATTTACTCTCCTAGTTAATTATAAATTAATATTATATATTTAAAACTAAACAGTTATGTTAAAAACTATTTTTAAACAGAAAATTGTATTTACAAATTATATTTTATAAAAATATAAATTACACAACTTAAATGGAAATACAGATTAATTTATTAAATAATTAATAATAATATTTTTAATATTATAAATCGTAACAGTCATTCGTGTAACAAAAAAGAAAAACCATGTTTTGTTGACAGATCAACAAACATCTTATGGAAGTTATTCGTAATTTTTACTTATTCAAAAGCTATTACACAAAATAGAGATTTAAGACAGTTTTTAGAATAGGGAATAAAAACATTTATACTTTGATTAAGTCATTAATGGATAAAGGATGAAAATGTGGAAATGTTTTCATGTTTTTCTATTTGCATTAGTGAAAGAACTTTTTTCGTTTTTTTTTTTGTTTTCAGTCATTTGAACGGTTTGATCCAGCTCTTCAAGATTTCCTATCTAGTGTCAATCGTTTCATTTCGGTATACCCCCTACAACCTAAAAAAATTTGTTTAAAGTATTCCAAACGTTGCCTGCCTGCACAAGTTTTCCCTTCTCTGTACCTCCAATATTATAGCGACTATTCCAGGACGTCTTAATATTTGGCCTGTAAGATATGCCTCTTTTTTAACTACATTTGTTCAAATGCTTCTTTCTACATCAATTTGCCGCAACGTCTCTTCATTTGTCACTTTATCCAACCATCTGATTTTTAACATTCTTCTATAGCACCACATTACAAAACTAGAAGGGTTTGAATGAAAACGTTCTGTAGATATACAAAAACCGGTTAAACCAGTGATCCTAAACTTTTCCGTTTCGCGGCGCCCTTTTGTGATTAGAATCTTTCCATGGCACCCTACCCAAAAGAAAAGTAACACTACTCGTAATTAGGAGATAGAAGTAAATAAAACAAGTGTATGTTCACTATTTTTTTTACTTTATTGACATTAAATTAATAATTATAAATGTCTTGGTTCAATTAATTATGAAGCTTTTATAATATTTTGCGGCGTGTTTGTATATGTGGACAGTTATGTGCATTTTATCTGTTTAATTTATCTTGTAAAGTTAAACCGTGTAATACGGTGATTTATTTTAATTACGGCATTAAAATGAGTACAAAAGGACAGCATCTACGATCTTTTACGCTAAATAAAAAACTGCGCGTTGTAGAAGAGGCTGAAAAAATTGGAAATCGGGCGGCAAGAAGAAAATTTGACGTAGATGAAAGCTGCATTCGAGACTGGCGTAAGAAGAAACAACTTCTGGTGAAAGGCACTGGTAATAGAAGGGCTTTCCGTGGCTTAAAACCAAAATACACAGACATAGAAAAAAATTGTATGACTTTGTTATGGATAAAAGGAAATGCGGTTATGCTGTCACGACAGAAATGTGTCAACCATATGCTCGTAAAATCGCTAAATCATTGAATAAAGTTGATTTTAAAGCAAGCCGTGGATGGATAACAAGATTTTTTGCACGAAATGATTTGTCAGTAAGACGAAGTACGACCATTTCTCAACGACTTCCAGACGCTTATGAACCAAAAATATTACATTTTTACAAATACATAATAAATCTTAGAAAAGATAAAGGCTATTAGCCTTCTCAAATAGGAAACGCTGATCAAACCCCCGTATATTTTGAAATGCCATTTGACAAAACTGTAAACAAAAAACTGAAAAAAGTGTTACAATTCGCACTGGTGGTAATGAGAAACAAAGGTGTGGTGTTATGCTTTGCATTACTTCTGATGGATCAAAATTACCTTCGTACATTTTTTTTAAAAGAAAAACTCTTCCTACCGTACAGGTAAATGGAGTTATTATCAGAGCACAGGAATCAGGTTGGATGGACGAAACCTTAATTTTAGATTGGATCAGGTGTGTATGGCAAAAGCGATCAGGAGATTTATTTAATAAAAAAAAATACCGGTATGCTAGTTATGGATAGTTATCGGGGGCATACGACTGATAAAGTGAAAGACATTTTAAAAAAGGGTATGACAGACCAATTAATAATTCCAGGCGGGTTGACATGTCTATTGCAACCACTAGATGTCTGCATTAATAAACCGTTCAAATCTGCATTAAAACAACTATACAGTAAATGGATGGCTGATGACATTTTCTTTCTCACGCCTACAGGAAGAATCAAACGCCCAGATTTTAACCAGATTTGTGTTTGGATAAAAGATACTTGGGAAGGTATTTCCACGGAATTAGTAAGGAAAAGTTTTAAAAAATGCGGAATATCTAATGAACTTGATGGTAGTGAAGACGACCTTTGGCAGAGCGACGTGGAAACTACCGGTAACTCTTCTACAGACATTGTCAGTGACAGTGATTAATTAAAAATAAAATCCCATATTAAAATGTGTATTGAAATGATCCTTTTCAACGTGATACTTTCTTTTCGTTTTATTGGCCTGCTGTTTCTAAACTAAACTATTACTTACGGTAATTAATTATTAATGTAATATTAATATTGCAATTTAAATGAACGAATTAAATGCTTTTATCTTATCTGAATTATTTTTTTATCATATCTGTTGCACTTTAAAATAGTGGTATATACTCGATTTTTATTTTTAGATTTTTGGTCTAGAAAATCAAGGTCTGGTATTCGAGGGCAGGGGGTGCTCGAATAAATACGGTATTTCTATTGAGTGAAAGTTGGTAGGAATCTGTTCCTACATAATCATATGTGTAACAGATGATTTCATGACTCATGGGCAGGCATTTTGAGCTAGTATTTATTCATAATCTCTACCTTCCTTACTATTATAGTGTAGAATACAGTAAAATCAAGTTCATTAGATATTAAAAAATGTAATTAACAGATTAAAATTAAGATAAACCCTCCAATTCTTTCTTTCTTAATTTTTACATAGCTACCAAATATTCAATGTCCTTTTTTGTTGATTTGACAGATACCTCCATGAAAGTGCCTCAAATTCATTTAACATGAGCGTGAGAATGTTGCGATTGATTAGTGTTACTGTACCAGTAATACGTTTCTGGAGTTTCGTCACATAAGGGAGTGTGAGTCTTTCACGAATATTGTCCCCTAAAAAACAAATCTTATGTTAAAACCTATGATCTGGACTTTTAACGCAATAAAATCTCAACATTAACACCGGCATGTCCTATATAAAGTTGAGGCTATTTACTAAGTTACGGTTTAAATCTAAATTAAAAAACAACTATCATTTGGTTTTTTTTTAAATATAATATTATTTACGTCATTCTACAAAATCAGCTCAGAAATTAAAATTTAGACCGTTAACTCAGAAAAAGAAGAATCAGCAGATAAAAAATAAGTACCTACTACAACCGGAAAAATTATTTTCTAACTTATATATTTTTGAGGTTTAGTGGGAAGATTTGTAACGATTTGGTTTTTATTATTCAGAACTTTGAGGGTGCTTTTGGAGAAAAATTGTTCATCTAAAGTATCGATTTGTGAAATTATTCGGTGACCATGTAACAACATCAATATATCCTCGGATTTGAGAGATGGAACACTGCCACATGTCTGAACTTGTTTTCATTATGTAATAATTCTGGAAATTTTCAAATTACATTTCTAGAATTAATGTTAATTCGACTTTTGTATATCGTTACTGACTTTATCATCTAGCCCTCATGTGTTATCCTTCTTATAAAGTGTTAAAGTATTATAATTTATTTCAAATTTTTCATGCCTTTTACTGATCCAGATCAATTAGAGAGTAATATATATATTATTTTTATTTGATAATAAATTCTGACATATTGTTCTTTAAGTGCATATTTTAACAAAGTTTTATTATACAGATTTTAAATTGTTAAAAACTGCAAAAACTGTTTAAAGGCGTTTTTCTTTTCAAATTTTAACTGTTTATCATTACACTTTATTTATATTTAAAATTAAAAGTTTTTTTCCTCTTAATATGTATGTTGCAGTCTGTTCAACTAAAGTACAAATAAAATTATCCATCTTACAACTAAATTACATTTCTTTTATATTGATTAAATTTAACAAAGTTATTCATGATGTGACCAAAAATTTAATATTTTGTTTAAAATAAACTATTTATGAGTTAATTTACTGCACTGAAAGAGGTTAAACCAGAACAATTGTGTAACAACTGGTAAAGTTCTCCTGTGTAAATGAATAGTTTCAACCAACAGGGGATGTTTTAAGATCGAACTGGAATGTTGTAAATAATTTAATATTAGATCGCACCTGTACATTCTCAAGAGACCAACTGTTTCCATTGTGATGATGCGTTTCAAATCAATGTACTATTTGTAAACAAAAATACGACCTTTACACTCACTCATATCCTTTCATGTTTCAAGTCCCTAGTATTCACGGAGGAAAATAGTTTTGTTGTACTGTAATCATTATTTGCTGCAGGTTAAAGGAAATATTCTTTAAAAAAATAAAACTAACTATAATTAAGAAAATGATAATATTTTTATTTATGATAATGAGATTTTTATAAATTAAAAAAGTATTATATTCGTAGAATAAAGAATTATTAGTCAAATATTCTAAAGATTTTTGCTTTTTTAAAACAAGCTTTTTAGTTTAATACTTACAACTTATTACTTACTACTTTATAGCTTTAATATTATCTGTTAATATCTCTTATTATTAAATTCTGAAATATAAAAATTACTGTGCCGTATACGGTGTATGTATATCTAACTGTCTAAATTACGATGTATAAAATATAAACGTTAATTAATAAGCAAAACCTACAGGAATTTTGGAAAAAAAACCTTTTTGAATCCGATTCTTATAAAAAATAAATCGTACAATCGTGAAATCTAGTAATTATTTTAACATTAATTAGCTATCTTGGGTTACGTTTGGAAACTGGATTATTAAATAAGATAGATTACGCAATTGTGAATTTTTTCGGTTTGAAAATAAAAGGAAATCAAGAATAAAGTTACCAGTGAAGATATACAGAGACATCACGATGAAATTTACATCTTAGTTAAACGGTTGATATTTTATTTATCTACTAATTTTACTGAAATTTCGTGAACACTTTGAAACACTCCAAAAAAATATACCATAGATTTTCTGTTACTTTACATAAAATGGCAAAAAAGAGGAACTTTCAAAATAAAATACTATTTTTCAATAATTTAGAAAATTGTTCTTACAGCGAAACATTGATTCGATTATTATTAGAACAATACAATTATTATCTGAAATAATTCAACTATAGTAAAAAATAAACTACTGTAATGATAATACTGAAACTGAGGTTCATTCACGGCTATAAATTTATAGTAAAACGTTTAAGGATGATTGAATAAAAATGGCATACGTTTTTAACAATTTTTTTTAAAATTATTGTTAGTATTTAATCAGAGTACACATATTCCTGTAAATGATATAATAAATCAAAAAATTTCGGAAGGTTAAATCTGGCGATATTAAAGCCAAAATCAAAAAGTTCACTATTAATTTTAATCCATGGACCTCGTAGTTCTTGATTAGAAATTACCTTTACAGAGTTTAGGTAATGAGCCAAAACACCGTGTTTCTGGAGATCTTTGGTACAAAAAAATACAGATTAAAATGATGATATAACAATTTTTCACAACTGTTTGTCATTATGGTATTGTGTGATATATCATCACAAAAATTACAGTCAGAAATAAATTGTTTTATAATTAAAGTTTTTTTTTTTAATTAATAGTTTTAGTTTTTCGAAACAAAAAAGAAAAAGAGAGGAAGGTATTTATGGTAAATATATTTTGTAACTTGTTTTTTTTGCTAATGAAATTGTATTCAGTAACCATAGTTCATAGTTTACAGCTAATCACTGCATAAACCTCTTCACAATAAGTTTATACTTCTTTACAAACCTGCATTTTTGTTACAATTTTTGGATATGAGAAAGATTTTTATAATTTTATTTTAACCCATCTATAACTCACAGTCATTCTCATTCTTCTTTCTGTTATTCTAGATTGTTATTATAACACATTTTTAATCAGAGAGCGCAAATATTTTTCACGGTATTTTCTATTTATTTATTTATTTTTTATTTACTCGTATGTGCAACGCACACATCTACAACTATTAGTAATCGTAACAGGTTCATTAACGTGATGCGAAGGGAATTTCTTAAAAATTTTCTTATTATAAAAATTGTGAATTTAATTATCTAAAAAGTTTTACTCAATTTTAATAAGTAACCTCTTTGTTTTACGACACATTTATCATAATGGTTAACAATGTTTTAAAAGCTGTTGCTACAATGTTCGTATTAAAAGTTTTCTAAGTAAGAGATTTAAATGGGGATTTAGTTGATAATGTAAACTTATATTTAGAAAGGTGTTTCTTAAAATTATTTCAAGTAGGCGTATTAATTTGGCACTAAAATAAATTAAACAGCTCTCTTGGTAAGATAACGAAGAACTAATGACAAAAATAATTATGATAATAGCTTTGCAAATGAAATACTGGAATACTACGTGTGATTTCAATTTCATTTAGTAATATTTACATTTATTCATGTAATTACGTAATTAAAACATAATTTAGGTAGTATATGAATTTATAATTTGTTTAGCAAATACATTAAGTAAATTTATAGCTAAATAATATTAAATAATTATTTCATTAAAAAAAAATTAGGAAACATGAGATATTATATTACTGGTAATTTAGTAATATCCAAAATTTAATATTAGTAATTTGAAAGATTAAATTTAAAATAAATTTATTAAAGTCGGTAAAGGTGAGTTACCATTTCACAACTTCCACATTAGAGGAAGATATGCAACTGGTCAAAAATATGTTCTTGAATGGATTTTCGTCTTAATGAATAACCTGCAAAGTTTGCATGTGGGAACGAAAAAAAGAGGTATATGGTCCCATACCTCATGACGAACTGAAAAAATGTGTTTGACAGGAATTTTCTTAAACATTTTCAACCGTTTATAAAGACTTATTAAAAATGCTACGTCAAAATTTTAATTAAGCTGACATTTTATCTCATTTAAACTCAAAATATAAATTGAAACAGATAGTTATTTTAGAACTATTTTATTATTATACAAAAAACATATAATTTAACGATTATAATGATTTCAATAACAAAGAAGTTTGGAAGCCACAGGAAGTAAAGCAAATGAATAAGGAAGAGCTCAAAATTGAAAAAAATTAATCAATGAAAATAACATTTAAAAGGAGGAAAAAAAAACTAATTTAAAACTCTAAATATGAGGTGTTTTACTTCGTTTACTCATATTTATGATGAGTTAAATATGACAGTAACAACTAAGGTTTATTTTTATCGTTATTAATATCTTGTAAATATTCAGTAAAAAAAAAAAAAAAATCATTAAAGTTGAACTATTAATTTATAAGTTTTACTATAAAGTATTTACAAGTTCTACTATTAAGTTATAGTTATAACTTAGACGCTTAACATAAATACAGCGTTGTTTGTTCTTCAATATGTTGAGAACTTAAAAGTCAGGCAGAATCATTTCGACATACTTGTATGTTATGAAAAAAGGAAGGAAAAATGATACGTTACTCCGGAAATATTTATTTCCTAATAAATGAAGTCAGAGTGCCATAAAAATAACTGATTTTTTTCTGATTGTCATGGGTTATACGACCACCACTATAAATATCTGTCCATGTTCGGTTATGAGATAACCAAATACATAAATATATATATATATATATATGTAATAAATAAATCTAAGTATAAGTATAATGTTACCAAACTTAACCTACGCTCGCTTCACTCGCTAGTCCAGGTTAGCGAGCAATGGCAAGTTAAGCGAGCGTAGGTTAAGTTTGGTGGGTCTTATAATATATATATATATATTTATTTGATATATATATTTTTCTGGTTATATCATAACCGAACATGGACAGATATTTATTGGATAGTTATAGTGGCGGTCGTATAACCCAAGAGATTTGCTTGCCATATAAGTAGAATTTTCATTCAGTAGAATTTATTTAGAGTAGAAGAAAATTATAATGGACGTTTAACCTTTTTAATTAATATTCTTTTTCAATTCTTCTTATGTGAATTTTAGAAATTTTTCGATTTTTTAAGGTGCAAAATTTAATATGCTTTTAATATAATAATATTTTTAATAATTAAAAATTATAATATGGCCTCTGTAAAAAAGTATATTTGTTTTTGCTAGTTTATTACTGAAAATATTTGTTCGCGGTAATGAAAAACATATATTTTATACGAGTATTCGGTTGTTAGTAGGATCTAAATGCGGCGCTTGTAGTTCTTAGATAAAAAAAACAAAATTTGTTTTGACTCCGTTAAAAAAATTCTATTTTATAGTTTTTAAGTATACCACCACTAATTTAAAATGCGTTGTCATGTAATAAAATTTTGTAAATAAGATTAAAAATATGCTTTATTACTTTCAACCTGATTGATTATTTTCAAATACTGGATCGATCCACATATTTAGTTATCCTCCACGGATATTTTCAAAAATAAAACATTTGAATCGTTTATACTTTGAAAAATATTAAATATGGAAACTTAAGATTAACTTTGTATTACAGGTTTATTCATGAGGTTTTTTCACATACCAAGTCATAGGTGTTCAACATGGCTCCCGTAGGATGTACGGCATTGGTTTGTCTGGCATTTCTCCACCACCACCCCATTCGGTCGTTTTAAAGCACAAGACCGAATGTCCGTACCACAAACGACAACTGAGCCTCGAAACACTTTAGCAACCAGTATCCTAAATAGCTCCTAGAGATTACCTAACAGCGTCAGCGGACTAAGCGCGGTGCCATCCACCACCGACTTGCGTGTCTCACCGCTCACTTGTCATACATAACTAAAATGGATAGGCGCACCCCGTCAACTACTAAAATATATATGACATCAATAAATTAAAATTTATTTCGTCTAGACAGCAATTCGCTGCCACGCCTAGGTCGGTAATGCCAGCAAGTATCTGTCCACCATTTTACAGCGCTTTGAGCCATAATTGGCTTGTGGTCAGCCATACTCAAGGTTAGTTTCCCCCAGCAATGCGGTAAGTCTTTCCCTTAAGTAAACTTCTGATGCCGGTTGAACAAAGCAACCGCATCAAGGAATTCCCACACGGTCCGACAGTGTGACTCTCATCTCACTGACTCGCCGCTTATGAGTTGCCAATTTTCCTCTTCACCTCTAAGTTCTTCTGTTGATTTCGAAGTTTGGCCCTGTCTCTAGTCACCCCTCAAGAGCAGGGCAGTCAAACATTAGGTGTTCGTTCGACTGGACCTCCCCGCAGACGCACATCTCATAAGCTGCCAGGCGGAACCGAAACAGATATTGGTTCAAATTGGGGTGGTTGGTGAGCACCTGGGTACACGTTGCCCTTAAAAACGAAGTCGAGGCATACCACCCCCCTAGATCCTGTATAAATTTATACAAGGATCTTCCCTTACACGTGGTCTGCCATTCCAGCTGCCATGTTGGAAAAGCGACCACTGTAGGTGAAGGGGAGGCGCATAAAGGTAATCTTTTACAAAACTCCACAAGTAAAAATCGCATAGTTAGATCTGGCGGTCTTGGAAGCCGGTGATGCAAAGCTGAATCGTTAGGTCCCATACAGCCAATCCATCGTTGAGGAATTCTATCGTTAAAAAGTTCTCGAACGTATAGACTCCAGTGAGGTGGTGCTCCGTCCTGCTGGAAAATGAAATCAGCCTCTAACTGAAAGAAAAGCCAGTTTTCAAGCATATCGAGATACGTTGTCTCGTAACAGTGTTCTCTAAGAAAAGAAGGGAACATACACGTTTTTATGAGAAAATTCACAAAAAACTAACTTTGGGAGAGTCTCTCTCATTCACACACTTTCATTTTCTCTCTCATGTTGTAAAAATTCACGAGGCTTCTCCGTGCTCAATATTCTAACATTGTGACGTTTTACATTGCCTTGTTACTAAACACCGTGATACAAAACTGCCATATTCTGGCCACCTCATTAAGGACGAATTCACCAAACCCCACATGTCGTTGTTTGTCATCTTCATAAAAAGCTTGTATTAACTGAATCCTATACGGTTTTACAAGCAAACCTCGACGCAAAACACGCCAGATTGACATTCTGGAAATGTTCAGTTTTCTACTGGCACGGCGAGTTGATTTTCGGGGGCTACGTGAGAAACGCTGATGGATGATCTTCGTCGGTCACACGGGATCACTTGATTTTCCTATGCACAGAAAACCCGTGTCTTTAAATTCTCTATAACATTGTCTAATTTTCTGAGTGGTAAGAGGATAAGCACCGTATTCACTAAAATCATGCTGAACAGTAATTACGAAAAAATACTTCCATGATATCAATTTAATCTGCTTTTCTTGAATAAGAGAATAATTCTGTTGAATAAAACCTTTGAACTATTCGTTATTTACTGAATCACGAATTAATAAACTGAAGAAAAATTAAGAAAGAATAAGTAGAATAAAAATATTGCTTTGGCAATTATCAAAAGAGGATACATTATCCCTGAATTAAATATAACAAATAATAATAGATCCCTAATAAACTTTATCAAAAATAATTATCATAAATTAATTTATTGTATTTAATGTTCTCAAGCATGTATTGTAGTCTACTGTACACAAACATAATAAAACTAACGAAATGGGCTTCAAAACTTGAAACTCTATGAAAAACATAAAATTCTAACTAGATCTTTCATTGTCAACATTTTAAGCGCTGTAAAACATGAAGATTAATAGATAAATTTAATTACGCTATGCCTAGCGGTTGTTATCTTTCTACCGTTACGGTAGATTCATGTAGATGTAGGAGAATGAATGAACATACCTCAAAGTTCTTGAACTAAGCAAATTACGTTTATTATGTCTGTAGAACTAGCTACTTACAGATAATTACTTATCTCTTTATTTGCAAGTTTATAAAATAAGCAAACTAAATTAAGTTAAAATGAATATTTTATACATATAATTTAATGACATCATTATTTAACAAATAATAATTTAATATTAAGAATTCAAATATGAGTTTTAATCTAATAACAAGTTATTTCTAAATCATCCGTCCTTTATTAGTTATTACTCCCAAAATAAAGACAATTTCAGTAATGCAGGAAACTAAAACTTTATAAACAGATTGTTTTTAAAACAAATAAAAAAATCAGCAAATAAAAAGTCAGAATTTTTTCAATATTATGTCGAATAAGAGGAGTTTCAAAACCTGCTTATTATGTAAACCGTAATTTGAAAAGGTCCATTTAAAAACATTCAGGTTATATTTTTCACGATAAGATAATCATTTCTGGAAAAAAATCTTTCTTTCTTTTTCGTGTTTAGCCGGTATTACCGTTCAGGTATGATTTCAGAGGTTGAATGAGAATGATATTTATGGAGTGTAAATGAAGTGTATTTATAAGTAAATAATTCAATCCAGACAGCTATTTTAAAAGTTCACTAAGATATTATAAAATTTATCTGCCTAACAGATGGCTATGTTTAAAAATTCTCACCTAAATATGCAAACTTCGTCACAAGTGCGAGTTTGAAGGTCCATAGTAGAGCCTCTGTTCTATATAATAGTGTTCACTTCGTGAGGCTCTCGATCTGACAGCTTCACTATCCAAGGTTTCGTGGATGAATATTTACTCTTAGTTCTTGATATCTAACGCCCACATTTAGAACAGAACGCAGAGAGGTATGGTTGTCTTAGAGTTTTGAATGGACCAGCAAAATTTAAATATCCGTATCTAAGTCGAAATATATACTGCTAAAGGTATCGGCTATATTAAGTTTTAGTTAGAGCCCTCACGTTACGTACAAAGACACCACAACTTATAGAATTAGAATCCATAAGTATCTGAACGTCTGCTCCAGGATTTATTGTTTTTAGAAGCCATGTCAGTCTTTATTAACTGTGTTAAACTCACTCTTCGCGCAAAGTGGCAAGATAACTGGACGGCTACGAGTAGATACCTCTTTCTCACAAAAAAATTCTTCGTGAGAAAGAGGTCTTCTGCCGATTACGGATAAGACATACGAGTTCCTCGATGAGGCTGCGATGTTCAACTGTCATCATTAGATTTTTATTTAATCTGAGTTTTACTGATTCCTATAGCGCCGCTGTGGGAAGTTTTTCCTGAAATAATGGCTGGCCACCAGCCAGAAAAAGCTCCAAGCGCTTTAAATGGTGGACAGGCACTAGCTGGCATACAGCGACCGAGGCGTGACAGCGTAAATTGCTGTGTTTTATTTATAGACCTTATTTTATTTTTAGTAATTAGTACAAGGGGTGCGCCTCCCCGATCTAGATTTAGTTGACAAGTGAGCGGCTGGGACACATAAGCGGGTGGTGTATAGCACCCTGCTTAATCCGCTCATGCTGTTAGGTAGCTCACTAGGAGCTTATAGGAGACGAGGTCGCAAAACCGTTTCTTGGCATGGATATTTGGTCTATGCTCAAGGGCGACCGAATGGGATGGCGGCGGGAGAGATGCCAGCTAACCAAGACATACGAGAGCTATTCACGAGTATCTGATGTCAGCAATAAACGCACCAGTGTACATGCGATGCAATTTCCGCTTGACTGTGCGCCACATTCTTATGGAATGCATACATTATGCGGCCTTGCATCGTAAATTTAAGTTGCCCAAGAATTTTCGTCAAATCCTGGGCAGTAATAAAGAAGTTTTAGACCAGGTGTTTTTATTTCTCCGGGGTGCTAATATTTTTTAATACTGTTTTTCAATATATTTTTTTTGTGGTAGTTGTATGTTTTGTGTTTTAACATTTAGTTTAACTTTTTTGTTTTGTCTTTATTTTGATATTTTAGTTTGTTTTGATTTTGTTTTAAATTTCTACTTCAAGTTTTCATTTTGTTTTAATTTTTATACTCTATTGTTTTTGTATTTATGTTTTGTTTTCTGAGCGGTTTTTTAATTTATATTTGTGAATTGTTTTGACTTTGTTTTTAAAACACATACATCGTATTCGGACTATGATAATGTTGAAACGTTTTTCGTCCAGAAAAACCGAATAAAACAAATTAAAATATCAAGCAGTTAGCGGCGAAGGCTGCTCATACTGCATAAATTAACTCTTCACGAGTGATAATTTTCTTTGTGATGTTAAGTTTAGTTATTAAGAAGTTTTTGAAAGTAAACGCAACCGGCGGAAATACATGGTTGGATTGCTGAAACACGGCGTTTGCGGAGTTGTTCTTTAGTGTCCTACAAACGATGATTCACACTTTTGTTTTGAAAATTTTTTAGTGGAACACTTCTACATATCCAGAATCTAGCCTGTTATGAGCTTTAAAACAGTATAAGTTTTAAATTTAATTTTATATGTAGTGTCAAATTAATATATTAGTAAGGTTTCTTAGGATCCCGTGGTGGTGTGAATTATTTGGTCAAAATTGTTGATAACAGTATTTTTGCATGGTACATGAAGTCGTTAACAGTTGTGTTGCAATTGTGTTAACAATTTTGTAAGAGTTTTTGTTATTTTACGTTATGTTATGTTGGGAATAAAAATAAATTCCAGAAAATTCTATCTAAAATTAACTAACGTTTCACTAGAATAAATAATCTCTATCATGTAAACAGAAGATAATTAATTAATTAAAAATTTAATTTAGTGTTTTATCAGTTTATGAATCCAACAGTCTTCAACTTTTTCAACTGTTTGAGAAATTTAATGAATCAGTTATTTTCTCTACTGAATTGGATCTTTAATCACACAATTCTAAATATAATGGAAAAACCAATTAGAATTTCTTTGCTTTAGTCTAGGCTAAACGATTGAACAGTAGTAACGAAATAGTTTGAAAAGGAATAATTTATTTAAAAGACACTCAAATTAATATTATAATATTTAGTATTCCTAATATTACCTGTAATAAAAACACTACGTTCATAGTTAATGAAATAGAAAAATAATAAATTCTGGTAAAAACAGAATAAATATATAAATATAAAACTATATAATCACGTAACTTACTTATAAATAGATAAATTATTTATAAATATATAAGAATATAAATATATAATTAATGTACAAGAAATTAATAACTTATCTATGGGAAAGAGAAATTCATTACATAAATTGGATTCAAAACTTCAGAAAAGTTATATTAATTTTTCTTATAAAATTATAACACAATCATCGTAAAGACAAAACATGGGGCACTACAAATAGAATACATATATATGCATATATTTTATATAACTATGCATACAATGAATTTAGTTGCTATCCATATTCATCTATATTAAATTCTGCATCGGTGAGGGAAATTTAACAATTAAATGTT
Organism: Lycorma delicatula; assembly: GCF_047948215.1. Taxonomy (NCBI): domain Eukaryota; kingdom Metazoa; phylum Arthropoda; class Insecta; order Hemiptera; family Fulgoridae; genus Lycorma; species Lycorma delicatula. The sequence goes on from NC_134457.1 coordinate 127,777,701, forward strand.
GAGGAGCGTAGCAAGTAGCATTGTTATGAAATTGAAAGGGTTTTCACCCCCTCCTTTTGACAACCACAAAGATATTCACCAGACTGAATTAACTTTGCTCTTCAGTAGGGTAGTTGTCAGGTCAGCAGCTATCCCCAATGCATTTCCAGTCCCTCAATCATGAAATTGTTACTAAACATTACAGCTAACAGAACTTTACTAAAATCATATTAATATTATAAATGAAATCAAAATAATTACTCCCTTCTGGCTGTTATATTCATACTAATAAAAAATTCTAAGCGGTAACAAATGTAGCAGTAAAATAGATGTTAAGATAGAAATTAAGTAAAATTTAATCCATCTTGAGAAAAAGTAAATAATTTAGAAACGTGTCCTAATTATTAACTTAGAGATATATTTATTATTATTATTAGAAACATACTGAATTCGACTAAATTTACAGCACCAAAACCACACACAAATTACCAAATTAAATTATCATCATTACCTTAATTTAAGACCATTATGTCAATTGCTAAAACCTAAACAATTTAGGCAACCTGCTAAAGACACAAGCCGCTAAAGAAAATGATATAGCTTTTCTTTCAAGAATAACAATAACCTATGTTTGGCTCACAAGGAAAGCTAAATTACAGCAATTTTCCAGTAATCTGATGTAGTTTTCTGCCAACAATAATATTTACAGTAAGTGAATATGGAAATCAGCTTTCTAGTCATTCGGAAATGCAAATCTATTCAATTCTACATGCTAAAACATTACTCTGTTCGCCATACTATAATAATCAATCTTTAAAAAATTGTTTCCTGTTGCATCTCACATGCATAAGACAGTTTGAAACAGCAAATTATATGGTTTTCTATAAGAAAGTTTTCATTAGATACTCCTACTCGCCATTCAGAAACGGATAGGTGTTGATTACTAACTAAATATCATATTATGGCTAATGAAATACTAAAAATATATTTTAAGTATACGTTTTCTAACAACGCATTTAATTAAAATACGCATAATTAACTTAGAACATTTATACATAAATCAATATTTAAATTTATTTAAATATTTGGCAATAATTATGTTGAATCAGCTAAACGATGAGAAAACAGTAAACTTAAACAGTAATATTAGTATAACCCTTATATTAAACAACCAAGTCATTCGGTAACAACATTCAAAATAAAATATTATAATAGTATATAGATTATTATTTAAAGAGAAAATAATGCAAACTATTTCACTAGCAACAAAAAACAAAAAAAAATAATAATTCATGTGAGTATATACATTTTTTTTTCTATTAACAAGAAGAAGAATGCAAAGAAATACAAAATAATGTCAGAAAAAATGTAAGAACCAATCTTACATGAAGGTTCATTGAAATCTAAATATTTATTAGAAATAAAACTTGCAGCTTGTTTAATAGAGCTAATAATGCTCCAGTAGTTTCCTGACCAGAGTTCTTGGAACAAGGAATATCAAGAAAGTTAAACGGAAAACCCAGTTAACAAGAAATCCTAAAAACAATAACCTGTAATTGTAAACAATAGTGACAGAACAGTTCAACTGAAAATGAAAGAGCTTCATCGACAAGATCCCTGCCAGCTATTATTTGAAGGTAATTTAATATTTTTTTTTACTTTAAAATAATACGTATCAAGGGAGATGCTATACAGCGATGTAATTGTCTCCTTATATTAATCTTTAATTACGTGTATAGTAACAATATTGCGTAGGTTATGTTTATCAAGTTTCCTTGGTAGCAAAATGTAATGCAAGATGCGTCAGACCATATTGTTTACAAAACCAACAGTTAATTCAATAGATGTTTATAATACATTGCTTGTTATATGAAAAAAGGCCAATAAGGAACCGAGTATTAACTATTGGTTAAAACTGTTATGTTTATACTTCTATTTTATTAGTTGAGGGGTACATGGAGGATGAGATTGAGAGCACTGCGACGGATGCTTTCGGTACGATCAGCAACTCGCTGCAGACTAGAGGTTTGCAGTTGGCACTTCATAATAATTCTGCCGTCGCCATGGTGGGATACAGGAAGATTCGTAAGATTAAGATCGTAGTAGACGGTAACCCAATCACCACGTCCAGTTGTGTCAAATACCGAGGCGTGTAGTTAGAGAAGCCTAGGTTCTTTAATTGTCTAAACGGTAGTTACCGGAGGCTAAACAGGAAAAAGAAAGTAAGAAGGTTCTTTAATTCTACCCACCGGGTTGGTCTAGTGGTGAACGCGTCTTCCCAAATCAGCTCATTTGGAAGTCGAGAGTTCCAGCGTTCAAGTTCTAGTAAAGACAGTTATTTTTACACGAATTTGAATACTAAATCGTGGATACCGGTGTTCTTTGGTGGCTCGGTTTCAATTAACCATACCTCTCAGGAATGGTCGAACTGATACTGTACAAGACTACACTTCATTTACACTCATACAAATCATCCTCATTCTTCCTCTGAAGTGTTATCTGAAAGGTTATTACCGGAGGCTGAATAGGAAAAATAAAGAGTAAGAAGAAGGTTCTTTAAGTCTGACCAACCGGATGGTGAACCCGTCTTTGCAAATCAGCTGATCTTGAAGCCGAGAGTTCCAAATTCAAATTTTTGTAAAAGCAACTGCCTTTACTATAATTTGACTGGGACCATGACGGGGGCCACGTGCCAGTAAGAGAATAATCTTTGCTGCGGCCAGTGTTATTATACGTTGTACCAGTGTGGGCTAATGCATTTAGGATTAAAAGAAACGTCAGAAGAATGGCGGCCCTGTCGAGACGGATGACCATCAAGATTTCTGCGGCGTATAGGACCATCTTGGTGGATGCCATGCACGTGTTGCCGGGACCCCACCAATCCACCAGAGTGCTGTCCAACTGCAGAAGGTGCATGCAGTTATGAGCACCGAAGAAGCCAGGTCCCAGCTCATCGAGGAGTGGCAAGCGGAATGGGAAGCCACTAGCTCGCGCAGATAGACTAAGTTGTTGATGCCTCGGATAGGGCCCTGACTCGGACGGGGTTTGAGGAATAGGGATTTTATCTAACCCAATTCCTGTCCAGGCACGGGGTATTCTGCGCGTGTTTCCATAGATTTGGGAGAATCCACACTCATAGAATTAATTACATTGCTGTTTCTTTCAAATATGTATTTTTTTCTAGTGACAAAACTAAAAAAATATTTGGATAAATCGAAATGACGCAAAATTATTTTTCTCTTTAACTCATTTTATATTGCGTGGTCATTTTTTTATACAAAAGATAATTTGAAAATGTGTGTATTTTTATAGTATAAGCCAAATCTTTAAGAATCTTTTGACTAGATTAAAGACTGTTTTTTTGGTATAAACAAATTTAAATTATTTTTCTGAGAAACTGCCTGATAAGCTTTTTCTACGATATCTGTTGCTTATTATTGAGGATAAAGTTAAATAAAAGCTTTATAGATAAATTACATTCGACGGAAAAATAAAACACATACATACAACCGCGTGCGCGCCCGCACACACACATACACACACACAGATTACATCCTCATGATTTATTAAATTAAAGTCTTAGTTAAATAAATAGTAATTATTTATTACCTCGATTACAATTGTTAAAATAAATATACTAAATAACTGAAAACCATTAGTTGCATTAATTAAAGTCTATACAAACAGTGATCCAGAAGGAAAGGGAAATAATTTATTTAGGAATTGATTCCAAAGCTTGAAATAAGGAAAAGAGTTCATAGAAATATATTTCGAAAACGCTTTATTATCGAGTTAGGGCTTGCTAAAAAAATTTGCCCAGATTTCAGTTTCGCCGATGAAATGAGGTCATACTGAAATTTATAAACCGTTATATGAGGGGTAAACTTGACGGTTCTTATGTTTATTGACCTAAAAATTGGAATAAGATATGTCCCACAACTATATTTATATTGTAATTGTAAATTATTTGTTATTTACAGCTATTTTTAGTACAATAAATTTAGATCTTTGAAAAATTAAAATATCTTTAATTTTTTCTATCTGCTTTATTTACAATCGGTCTCCTTAAATACACTTTGAAACCATAATAAATCGAATGAAAAAATATGATAAAAATGAATATCATTCAATAACGGCTCATGATGGATACAGTAATATATAACAAATCTCAAGAAGGTGCTTATGAAATTATAACAACAGAAAAGTCTGTAGCAGTAAAAAAAGTAAAAATAAAAGTGACAGTAAAACGACAAACAAGAATAACAGACAGCTATGTTTAAAAAGGTAACAAGGGAATAAAACAATAGAATAAATTAGTAATTAAAAAAAATATTAATGACAGTAATAACTCCTGACAACCAGGATCAGAATGTTAGAATGCCAGAAAAGTAGCAACGTCGATAGATAATAATGTTCTTAGAATCTAGAATACTAACAATAGCTATAGATACGCGGAACAGTAACAACGCTAATAAATACGTTGAATACAACACTGCACACTGTCCCAAATCACTAAAAAAGTAATCTGGTGTACAATACCGAGATTTCTGTTATCAATGATAATTCTTGTTTTGAGACTTGTAACAAATCACTGAGGTCTAGCACATGAAGTTCTTCAGCCGTCTAACGTCCCTACTGTTATACAACAGATTTAAAACTAACTGGCTATTATGTGTATTACATGTAGATCCTTTTCATTCTCCGAATTTCTTCCTGTACACAGGAAATGGGTAGATAGGCATCAATCTTGTTGTTCGTTCCAAACCATTGTGCGTCGTTATAACTCTCAGGACTTTATTTTGAAATCGTTGCATTACCTAAATGTTACTGAGACCCTTCGTTCCACAAAGTTCTACACCGTAAGTCCAAATTAGTTTTAGGAATACTTCATATATCAATAACTTATTTAACAAAGACGAGTTAGAGTTCCAGTAGCCAGTGTACCCATAAATCTCATGTTTTTAATTTATTTAAAAAAAAGAATACTCAATGGGTTATTTAATAAAGTTATACCTCAATCCTAAAAAAAGTGTTTTTCGTCACCGAATTTTGTTTTATGTTGGACGTATTAAAAAACCTACAAGAGATACAGTTCTGGGATCTATTTTATTACATTTTCAAGTCAAAAAATATATGAAACGATGAATTTTAGCCCTTATATAACGCTTTAAAAATTTTAGTATGACCTTATTTCACGGACCTGAAATTTGGGCAAAATTTTTGTTTGCCGTAACTCGATAGTAAAGCGTTTTGGGACATATATTTGGGCGAACGTTTTTCCTATATCAAGCCATAGAAATAGCTCCCAATTTATTTCCCTTTCCTCCTGAATCACTGTGTATTTTTTTTCTAAACAAAAAAACAAATTAAATTTTTAATTATTATTCATATTTAATTATTATTATGACAAAGATAAATTAAAAGTGATAAATTAGGATTTTATATAATTTCTCAATCAAGCATTAGAAAAAATATAATAAACTTACAAAGATACCATTTACAAAGTCAGATCTATAGTTGTTCATTAGTTTCCATGGAGTCAAATTATATGTTCCAAAATTTCTAATCAATTTATTTGATTCAATTAAATTCAGTATTCGACTTAACTGTGTAGCATAGTAGTTATTAAATAGTTTAGAATTTTTTTCATGTTATATATTCGTAAAAGGAACAATATAAAGAAGGTTTTTTACAGTTTTTTTTTTTTTTTTTGAGTTTTTACATTAAACTATTTATACATTATTTTTATTATTTTATTTGGATACCTGAAAAGCAACCTTTTAATCAAACTTAAAACGTAAATGAAAACGTAACTTTTATGGATTTATGTTCAGTAATAAAATATATAAAAACAATGTTTATTGTGTTACTTCATTTTAAAGTAATAAACAATAATAACACTGATAAACATCATTTTTGTTTCCTAACATGCAATACATGATTTTAATCTTTTTTTTTTTTTTTGATGCTGAAAATGGATATGAACTCAGAATCTTTCTATCACCCAACATTTTTGAAAAAAAATGTTAAATTTTAATTAAAGAATTTTTTATTTTAAGTTCCTATTTTGCACTTTGTTAGCTAATTTTTTATTGTTTAACTTTCTTAACATAATTTGTAAACTATATATAAACAATACTAGACAAAGAATTAAATCATATCATAGTCACATATTATGACATCATATCTAATATTGAAGAGTAAACCTGCATGGACAAGATTAATCATGTCTGAGCAGATAAAAACATGTAGCTGAAAACACAGCTATGTTGTTTGTATTAAGCACTGGATTTAGGAATTAGTTTATTTTGTTCAGTCTTACTGCTGTCTTAAGTTTTTAACAGTGCAGTGTCATAATGTCTGGAAATTATGTATATGATGTGGATGCCTTTTGTTATGTATGTAGTGAGTTTACCGTAAAATCAAATGGGAAAAACATTACACCTTTAATTAAAAAATCATATCATTTGTACTTTCAGTGTAAAATTGGTGATCAGAATAAGACCTGGGTTCCTCATATTGTATGCACTAATTGTTCTGTATATTTAAGAGGATGGCAGAAAGGTACACGGAAGGTTTTAGCTATGATTTAGCGTGAATCAAACGATCATGTAACCGATTGTTACTTTTGTTTTACAAGTGTATCTGGAATTTCTAAAAAATCTAAACATACTGTAAAATACCCTTCTTTGCAATCTATAATCAGGGCTGTACCTCACAGTGAAATTATTCCAGTTCCTGAGCCACCTGCAATGTATGTTTCCAAAGCAACGATGAAGAATCAGGCAGTACTGAAGACAACAGTGATTTTGGTTTTGAATTATCTTCCAACAAACCACATCTTATATCACAAAGTGAATTAAATGACTTGGTTAGGTATTTAAATTTGTCAAAAAATCAAGCTGAACTGTTAGGATCAAGACTGCAAGGCTGGAATTTACTTTAAAAAAAATATATATATACAAAAATTTCGGGCTTTCGAAGCCGACAAAAAGAACTTTCTGAGTAGTTTATTAATGAAAATAATTTGGTTTATTGCACAGATATTGATGAGCTTATGCTGCACTTAGGACAAGTTCATAAACCTGAAGACTGGTGCCTATTCATAGATTCGTCCAATATAGTTTAAAAGTCGTTCTACTACACAACGGTAACAAATATTCTTCGATACCAATCGCTTATGGTATTAATTTGAAAGAGACATACGATGTAATAAAAGACATTCTTGTAAAAATAAATTATAGAAAACATAGCTGGAACACATGTGGCAATTTGAAAGTTTTAGCTATTTTTATGTTTTTATTTTATATGTTTTCTTTACGAATGGGACAGCCGAGCTACGGACAAACATTATATTACCAAAGAGTGAAAGACACGAGAAATTTAACCCCAAATGGGAAAAATTTTATTCATGAGCACTAGTTGAACCCAGAAAAATATTTTTACCCCCTCTCCATATCAAGCTACGACTAACAAAAATTTTTTTGTAAAAGCAATGAAGAAGGATAGTCCTGGATTTTTGTTCATCAGGCAGAAATTTCTGAATGTAAGTGAGGGAAAAGTTAAAGAAGGAATATTTGTTGGTCCTCAAATAAGAGAGTTGGTAAAAATTTATGTATTAACTAAATGTTAAATAATGTAGAAAGTGCAGCTTGGGCTTCATTTAAAAACGTTTGCAAAAGTTTTTTCGGCCAAAAAATTCCAACAATTACCACGATATTGTTATCATATTTTTACTTCATACAAAGCTATGGAATGTAATATGTCTTTGAAAATACATTTCCACCACTCACATTTGGATTTTTTCCCGGACAACCTCGGAGATGTAAGTGACGAACACGGTGAACGTTTCAACCAAGACATTTCGGTGATGGAAATCCGCTATAAAAGGAAATTGAATACTAACATGCTAGCCGATTACTGTTGGACGTAATTCAGAATGTACCTGGGGCTATTTATAAAAGAAAAGCATCAGCGAAATCATTCTAACACAATTATGGCCATGAAAAATGATAAATTTTACAGATTTTAACTATATTTTTCCTAAATTCTTTTTTAAGGGTAATTTATTTAAAACCCTTAAATTTATTTAAGGGTGATAGAAAAATTTTATTTACAAATCTGTAATGTTCGCAAAAAAAGCAATTCAAGAAATGTTATCACATTTACAGAAACATTAATTTTTTTTTCTATCAGTCTAATTAAGCAAGATGTCACTTAAAATTAATATAATTTAGAACAAGAAATTAATTTTTCCTTACCGTAAACTCAAAGTGAATAACGAGAAATTTTCATTTGAGATGAAAGGTATTTATTCACCCTGCAAAAAAAAATAATAAAATAACGATAATCATTAATTTGTACTCACGATAATAAGAAATGTAATTACTTATTATAATCTATTACCTCTTATCACTTTATTAGCTATCCACGTTACGTTACGTAAAGTTTCTTTTTTTTTGTTTTGTTCAACAACTAGTACAATTACAATCAGCTCCCCAAATACAGCCATAAGTAAGTTTCTTGACAAAAAGTCCGAGATAGGTGGGGGGAGGTGTTCTAAGGAACTCTCAAAATAAGTAATTCACAAAATAGTTACAAGTAATCTTAAAGCCCGATATGGATTTTCAAGTCCAATCTTAAATCATAAAAACATTAATCTCAACACATCATAGTCCACAGAAACCAAACATGAATAATAAAGAATAAAAGCAAAAAAAAGAAATAAAAATAAAAACAATACTACTACATTTGGCGTTGTCAAATTTCAAAGCGTCATACAGTAGTCCCTAAGTCGAGTACATGGAGACATTTCAACCGCCGGACGTCCCTGCTGTTATCGAGTAGATTAATTGCAAAGTGGTTGACATGATTTCCTAGTCTCTGCTGGTATTGTGCTACCGTGCAACCTCATGAATCGACGGAAGCTCTAGATAATCGTGAATTTCGTCATTCCGTGTAAACCATAGTGCTTCAGCAATTGTCCTCGTTACTTTGTTCTGGAAGCGTTGTTTAATTCCTATGTTACTAGTATTAGCTGTTAATTTTAATCGTATTTTTTTATTGTATTGCCTAAAAGTATTGAAAAACAGATTTTTGAATATGAATTTCGCTTACTGATTCGTTAGTTATAAAATAAAATAATACAGATATTTTGTTTGTATTTTTACCTAAAAATTTATCAGTCGAGAGTATTTGAAGAATAAATTGATCTTTATCATAATTCTTGTACAACTTTCACTTGGTGTACGCGGGTTTGCTTAAAATGAATCGCAGTAATTACTACATTACAACAAATTTTACATCATTAATTAATGATAAGTCTACTTAAGACTTATAAGACTATAAGACTACATAAGACTTGATAATTTCATCCAACATGACCCATTGGTATGATTATACAATAATAATAATAATAATAATAATTTATAAAAACCAACACCTTTTACCAACAACTTTTGTATATCTGTTCAAGTACTTTCGGATACCAAATCCATCTTCAGAACTCAAAAAACTTTTATATTATTTTTAAAATAAAAAAAACTAAAAACTCCTTCATCGTATGTAAGTCGTTGTGTAAAATGTAAACAGTGATCATCATGTTTTTAAAAAATTTTTGTTATTTAACATAGGTGGAAACTTTTATTGTGACTGGACGCTAAGGTTCCACCGTCAACGGTGAAACTTTTATTGTGACTGGATGCTAAGTTGACATAATTTTTTAAAACGTGACAACTACTGTTGTAAATTTTTTAATTTCACATAACGACTTACATACGATGAATGAGTTGTAGTTTTTTTTTTTTATTTTAAGAATAATATAAAAGTTTTTTGAGTTCCTGAAGATGGATTTGGTATCCAAAAGTACTTGAAAACATATAAAAATGTTGTTGGCAACAACATAAATGATTATTATTGTATAATCATACCAACGGTCCTTGTTTGATAAAATTATTATAATACGATAAAAAAACTTTATTAAAACAATTCTTTATCAGATGTTTCAAATGTAAATAACTAAGTGTAGACTAATCATTAATTAATATGTTGTATATTGTTACATGTTTTGTATAAAAAAGTTATAGGTACGTGATTTTTATAAATTATTATTATTATATCTTATTAGTTACTATATCCTAAATTATATCTGTATATAGGTTATACTTTTTCAACAGTTAGGCATAAGGAAAATTTAAAAAAATAGCGATATTTGTATAAATTACGCATACGTGACGTTTCGTGCATTTATCTAAGAAAAGAAGATAAACTATCGAAATATTATTTATACCTTGAGTATAATGTAATTATGAACACAAAAATTCAAGTAAAATTCAAAAATTGAATAGTGTATATAAAAAAAATATTATAAACTATAAATGACACAAAAAATACTTCGTAAGCCAATTAAGGAATACTTCTTAGGCCTGGGCGGAATTTTTTTCTTAAAAACTGTCACTCAAGGAATTTCATACGGTACCTAACAATTAATTTTTTTTTTAAATAGAATGTATAAATTTTTTTTTGTATGACCTTTAATTTGTAAGAAAAATAACCTGAATAATGAGTTTTTGGAAAATTGACGTTAAATTTAATAAATTGATCAGTTTAATAAGTTATGAAATGAAAACTTACTTTAGTTTTGAAAGTAAATATAGTTTTTAATACTATTTTATAGTTTATAGAATATTATATTAATTTAATAAATATATTAGATGTCATCACTCTAACCTGGTTATAAGAAACATATTACAATTACGTCAAAGTATACTTTATAGCTTACGATTAAGTACAAATGCTTGGAAAATATTAATTCAAGTGGAAAGTTATTTCACATTCCATTATATTTGTTATATTTTATTTATTATTAACATATGAACAACGACTTTGTTTTATAAATATTGAAAACTTTTCAATATAGCTTATTTATGGATAACGAAATAAGAAATCAAAGAAGAAGAGAAAAGATTGCTGTGTTTTTTTTAAAATTAAAACCAGTATGGTTGAAGCTATAGCCATTATTCTTTGTGCCTAACAATCACTAGTTTACTTTTTTTTTTACCAACGCCTGTATGAAATTAAAACTTTTTTCAGATTTAATTGTTATAAAGCTTTTTAGACTCTCAAAAATAAATTTTATAAAAAGTGAAATTTTAATATTTACATTATAAATTAAGTTAACTGGAATATTGTAATAATTAGCAAAAGATTTTTAATTAAAAATAATATAATTCGATATACAATAAATTTGCTAATTCGATAAATGTATACAACGAATTGTTTTACAATAGAAAGTGGTACATTTTTTATGTTGCTTTTTATCTTTTATACAAACCTTTCTTACATCTACCAGCAACAAAAAAAATCTGAAATAAAAGAGGAACTAGTTAAATTTCTTTCTGTGAGAGTGAGGACTCTTTCTACAGAATCTATTCTACGTAATAAGTATGTAACAGAGCGCTTGTTATTCATAAGGATGGCTATGCTATTTTCTGCAGCGAGTTGTAATTCATGTCAGGAAATTTACAACTATTACGATCTGAAATTTAATATAAAAAAATCATAAATAAACATTTTTTGTGATATTTTCACATAAAATCTTTCGTTATCGACTAAATTTTTTACAGAGTGGAAATTTTTAAAGATTCTTTTATGCAAAAACAGAATCTTTTAAAAGATTTCTTCTATCAAAAAATTTATCAGGTAATGAAATATAACACTGGAACTCAGCTACTGAATAAAAAATCCTTATGTGAAGATAAAGTTCTTTTACCTTAACATTTTATTGTTAGAGGTAAATTAAAAATTAATTTTATTTTTTATTACATGAAAAATTAAAAAAAAAAATAAATAAAAACTGTACATTAGGATAATGGGCAATATACATTTATTTTTATTTTTTAAATAAGAAACAAAAAATCGATGGATCGCAAAAATAACCATAAAAAATTAGTATGTATACATTTTATTTAGTGTAAAGTATAGCCAGGTTTCAATGGCTTTGCATACAGAATTGACAGAAAATAATCCACTGGCTGGTTTTTAATCTCAACAAAATCAAGTGTACTGACAAAAAGATAACTTAAGAGTTTTTTAAAAATTATAATCTCGAGCTGAAATTTTTCAAACTTTGATTTTATATTACAAGGATTATCAAACTTTTAATGATACGAGTACATTTATCGATTTAATATTGCATCATTCTATCTTAAGTACAGTAGACTCGTTACAAGAATATATGTATGAGTATTTGTGGTATACTTTTATCAAAAGTAGGTCTGGATCGACGTAAATCCGTATATATTTATACGTAAATAAATAAATTACAAAAAAATGTTTCCCAGAGGCAGAATTTTACTTGAGGTAAAGAAAAGAACTGGCAATAAGAATGAGACACCTTATCTTTATGGATGCGCAGGTGCTTCTGCTGCAGAATCAAGATGGTTACGATAAAGAGACGGAAAGTTAGAAAGGTATTCTACTTCTATAACGTAATATGAAGAAAACATCCGGTATACAAATTAATAAAATGTTTTTCAAATATAAGAAAATACAATAAGGTAATATTTTCATGCTTGTCAAATTAATCACGTGGAGGGAGTTATTAATTAGAAGATTAATCCAACTGTTTTATAAAATTTATCTTAAGACAGAAAACCATGCAATAAAATTTCCTGATTTAGCGGAACTTACAGGAAGGTGATTAACAATTTTAACTTATTAAATCATATTTAATGAGGGTAGGAAGAAAACGATTATTTTATGTGTAACGTTCATTTAATGAATTAAGAAGGTAGTATCTAAAACACAATTCTTTTAATTCTTGGATTTAACAAGAAAATAAAATGATATTTAAATATTTTTTTAATTATTTATTATTTTTTTTAATGAAACATATTAAAACCATTCTACTGGCAATATTGCTGAACAACAGTGTCATTAATTTAAAAGTTTATTATAATTTATTTATAAATTAATCTACTACTCATTTTCAACGGAAGAATGGCTGATATTTATCACCCATTCCAATAATTTCTATTTATAAATAACTTCATATTTAAGTATGGAAACGGCTCTGTACTGCATATTTGATAGGAATTTGGAGGTAGAAAGAAATGGGGATCTACATAGTTAAAAAAACATCTGTATAATTATGGTTTTTAGTTTTTTCCAACATCTTGGATCCGCAATATTGAACCTAACGTAATATTTTTAAATAGGAAGGTGGACGTATGACACGTGATTTCAATTTAAAATATTACAAGAAAAACAACAGTGAAACCCGTTTCTCTGTATTATATACAATATTTATTTTAAAAAATTAAATAAATGTTTTTGAGCTTAAATTATTAATGAAATAAATTCTGAAAGCTTACCATTATGCAATAAATGTTCAAAATGCTTCCTCTCTACAACTTGGCGGTGTGCTAACCTCCAGTAATATCCATTTACAACTTGATGTATCATATCTGGTGTGGTACACGAGCATATTCGTCAGTTATTCTTTTTTCCAATTCGTCAATATCTGCAGCTGCAGGTTTTGTTTTGTAAACATTATGTTTCAGGTACTCAAAAAAAAAAATAATCCAAAGGAGACAGGTCTGGGGATGTGGCTGGCCATTCTACGGTTCCTGTACGATTTATCCAGCGATTTGGAAATTGTTCATTTAAAATTTGCCTTGTCCTTCGATAATAGTGAAGTGGTCCTTCGTCTTGCTGAAACCATACGCTAATATTTAATTCTTTTCAACATTTTCCCAGATATTTGGCAAAATCCTAGTGGCTAACAAGCTGCACTAAGCATCCATCTCCTGTAAGATTGTAATATAAAATAAAAGACCCTACAATACAATAACCAATTATTCCCGCCCAAACGTTCACTTTCTGAGGTGCTGTGTATGAGCTTCCAATATCAATCTGGGATTATTATCTCTCCAATATCGACAGTTTTTCCATGACCACTTAATATAATAATAATAATCGATTCATCAGTAAATATAATTGAATTAAAAAATCTGCGTCTACGTCTAATTTTTGATTACAGTATCACAATACTCGATTGGGCCGTCAAAATTATCGTCCGAATGTTCTTGCACTAGGTGTAGCTTATAAGAATGAAATTTATTTGTTTAAGAATTTTTTGAAGTAAAAGTTAACTGATGTCATGTTGAACAACAGCTTTCCAAATCGACGAAAAAGGTTCTTCAACAAAGATCTGCCATACATCTAGCGACTTTGCATCAGTTATGGCAGTTCTTGGTCCACCAAGGACGATTCTTTACAGTACCGGTTCCTTCCAATTGCTGTACTTTCTTGATCAGAGTCGATTAACTTATTGGATCTCTGTTTGGAAATATATTATTAAATAAATCATACCTCTCGTAAAGGCCGAACTCTGTCACCATACCCGTACATCATCAACAGAGTTAACCTTTCGGATTCACTTAAAGAAGGCATTGTTTCTTGAAGACATAATATTTAATAAAACTAAATTAATGAACGAGAAACCCAATAATAAAACTTTCACCCAAAAACAAATTTGATACACTAGGCTTACAATTAACTTTTATTAGCACTATTAAATTTTTGTTAATTTTTATTTAAAAAATAATATCAGTTGATATAGCCTTTTAAATTGCTGTTGTGTTATTAATTATTTAGTTATTGTTTATTATTATCAATATTATAGCACTGTATTAATTTCTGCACTGTTTTTAATTACGGCACTCTTTTTAATTTAGTGACGACCAGGATGATGGACAGGGCTAAATAAGCAATAATAATTAAGCAAGCAGGAAAGCGTCGACTACGTGGTTCTCCTTCGGCCTCTGAGGAGAAGAAGAAGTCTCATGCCGGTTGAAATTCCCTATATTCGGCGGAGGAGATCTCTGACTTGAAGAGATACAAGTCGTCGATGGACGTTTCCGGTATGGAGGGAGAAGGATCTGCAGGACAACGGCGTGTAGTAAGAACTGCAGAGTCGGCTCTTGAGAAACAGAAGTGTTTTGCCCACAATATGAAGCTTCTCTTTCGTAATGTGAGGGAGCTGAATGTGTCGGTGCGACAACACTCGACAAATAAGATCGAGATTAAGGAGTGCTCCGGAGATATGGGCCACAGCGTTCGTATGTTGGAGTCTTTTGAGATAGTTTTAGGCCGTCTAGAAGAGGGACTTCAGGGGTAAAAACATGTTCGGCCAAGTGTGAAGGATGAAGCAACGCAGAATTACCAAATTGTCCCTGATGAGGCAACTCAAACTCCAGATGGGGGATTGAAACCAGCTACGACTTGTTCGCTTGAGGACCTGCTGCGGGCGGTCGAGAATGGGGTCCCTGATGCCGACATCAGGAGGTGGAGAACATCTTCCGGTCTTCTCTTGTTAAAGGCACTGACAGTTTGAACGAAGGAGTTGGCTCTGCCTGAATTGTTGTCCCGATAAAGCCCACCAGGACTAGGAATGGGAAGGGTATGGTGTGACTGGAATCGTCATGAAGCGGGTGTCTTCCCCTGCGGAATTTGGGATGCCTGACTGTTGAAAGGGCGGTTGGAATTGAGCAATTTCAGCAAATGACAGTGCCCCGGAAAGCTCCGTGGCTCAGGGACTTGGCCAATTTTGGCAGATTGAAGCTTGGCCAGTTCCTCCTTTTTCAGTCGACCACTCGGGACATCTCCAAAGAGGATAGCAGCTGTGAGCTCAGATATGGGTGGACCAATTACCCTCTGTTCATCGATTCTGCGGCGGGGGATCGTGGGGTGGTCTCTGCTATTTGTAGGTCCATCCCACGGGTTAGAAAATGGACAAGATCGGCGTGTGTGCTGCTGTGGTCCGCAACGACGACTCGGACAAGTCTTACAGCGTCCGTGGAGTACTCAGGAAGAAGGATAGGGAAACACCTTCTCATTCATCTGACATGGGCACACCATCATCGATGCTGGCAGGTAAGATGCAACCCGCGGGTCTGCCAACTACTACAGTTGCAGTCAAGATCGAGTAGCCAATCTTTGAAGATCTTCTCCGCTTTGTGAAAGGGACAGTTTCACCAGGGAAAACCGGAGTTCTATCCGTCTGGCAGAGCCAATGGGAGAACGTCCATCTATGGGTTCGGGCGGACATTGGCAACGATGACCAAATCATCAAGGATATTGCCAAAAAGATGGAGGATGCTGCTACAACCCTGGCTAGTAGGGGCGGCAGATGAGCTCACGTCCTGGTTAAGGACGTGGATGTCCTGTCGTCAGAAGACGAGCTTCTACGGGCGCTTCACAAGACGATTGGTAAGTCGGTCACTATTGACGTCCTGTCAATACAGCCGGTTTTCGGCTGTCAGGTGGTTACACTGACAGTGCCGCCAATCCTGGAGAGCAATCTACTGTCTGAAGGGCGAGTTCGAATTGAGTAGATCCTTTGCTTGAGATGTTGAATTCAGGCCACAGGGCCAAGTTCTGTTCTGGAGCAGACAGAAGCAGCCATTGTTTTACATGTAGTAAAGCTGGCCATTTATGCAAGGACTGCAAGCAGGACCCTAGGTGCTTATCCTGCAAGTCACATGGTCATGTGCCCAGTGGTAGGGGGTGTAAGATGGCTCCATCGACATTCTTGTTTCTTTGTAGGAACTTCATGTTATCTCTGAGGAACAGCCCCATCCGGGAGTGGTTGGGAGGCCTCATGGGAGCCCTCGGTCTCCCGCTTACGATGATCGGATTCTCTTGCAGTGCTGTTGTTGGGTGGGGGGGGGAGGAAATAAGACTTAGTCCCGATGGGGGATCCTTTCGGGGTTCTGCATTAAAGGCAAGGCATAGAGACCAATTTCCGGTGAGGGGATCTTTTGGGGTCCCCTCATTAGAGGCATGACGCCTAAAGTAACGAGTCCCGGCTATCTGGTGAGATCTTTGTTCCCGACGAGGTAGTTAGAGGCTATGGTACCCCTCGGTGCCGAGTTTATATTTAGTTGCTGATCCGGCTGCGGGTGACTGGGAAAAAAAGCAGGAAAAAACTTAATACTGAAATTAATACTTAATAATACTAAATAATCATATGAAAACAACAGTATTAATAAAATATAAAATAGCTGTAGTAATAAAATAAATAACATTCTTACATTACTAATTATAATTATGTATGATAATAATAATAGTAATAATTTACATATTCTCTAATTAAGTATTCTACAGCTCGATGAATAATTATTACATTCTTTAAATGAAATAAAATAAATGAAAATGAAATATCTGTGATACACCCTATTATGAAGAGTTACGATTTAATTTCAAGATATACAAATAAATTAATTGAATTTCTTTTGTTCGTATCATAAATATGTCTGCGTTGGAATTGGCTCTAGTCAGTCAATTCCTTTCATTAGCTAACTAACTCTTGGATCTCTTTTCCTTGGCAAACGAGACCCATCTTGTTAATTCCTCGTTAAAGCTTTTTACATCATTATTCATGATCAGTTTAATAGTTTTTATGAATACTAGTTTACCTAAGTTAGGAAAATTGTTAACCAGTTAAGTGTGAAGTAATTAAATATTCATAATTAGGTACTTGTAGTCGTAATTAATACTTACGTTAAAATTTTAATACTCGTGTAAGTGCCAAACTACACGAAATGTATATTAAAAATTTTCTTCATAAACATGATGGCACTGAATAAGCTATTATTATTGAGAAACGATATAATAACCAGTAATAAAACTATTTTTCATTTGTAGAACTCTGAGGTTAAATAAAAAGCTTTTCGATATGTATATTACTTTATACTGATCGTTACTACCTGATGGTTAATACCTCCATAAATACACACAAATTTCAGAATCCTGAATAATAGAATAAGAACCAAACGAAACAATCTGAATTTTTACAAATCAGTTTACCAATAAATGGGTCTCAAAAATTAAAAAAAAATCATTTAATATGTCAAGTTCAGAGGTTAAAATTTTACTTATTTAAAAAAAAATGAACAATATCCAAAAAATTAAGAAACTTAAATAATAGCGCAGGGATGAAATTTAATTTTATATTTTTTGTTGTTAAATATAAGATTTACTTCTTTTAGAAGATAAAAATATAAATTTAATGAAGTGTATACCATCTACTTTACTACTAGAAAATGCTTTTACCCGAGTATGTTATTTAAAATCTGATACAATATTTTTTAACACTTCGGTTCCTAATTACATTTTTTATTCAGTTACATAATTTTTAATATTTCTCAACTGATAAACAGCTACATTAATTATATAGTCCAGGTGGTATCTGTTGTAAAATGGGCATATTTGGATGTTTTCTATATGATCGCTAATTTTTGCTTTAATGCCTCCGGAATGTCATCAGAAATTATTATTATTTCGTTATGCGCCAGTTGAAAAAGGTGTGCTTAAACAAAATGTAAATGTTTTTTAAACAAAATGTAAAAAAATCGCAAAAATATGCATTTTTTTCTCCTAATTCCCTAGATAACTCGATAACTGATCATTTTAGAGAAAAAATCGAGAGAGAAAAATGTTTTATTGAAGGTCCTGTGTGTAAGTACTCGAAAAGTATTCCAAAAAATCTTTTTTGTTTTTGTTAATTTTTACAACAGTTATTGTTATTTTGCATCAATAATAAAATATTTTTTCGATTTTCAACCGATGATACTGTGTGTAAAATTTAATAAAACTTTTCTCTCTCAATTTTTTCTCTACCGTTTTTGATAAATAAATTAACATAAATGTAAAGTCAAATCAATATAAAAATGTCCATTAAAATAATTCTGTTTCGAAATGAAATAAATAAAAGCAAAAATAAATGTAAAATATAAAATCACTTCTTAAAGAAAAGCTTTAATTGTATCGTAGAAAGCGTGCAGTTCTTACATCATATGCAGTTCTTAAACTGCTCATACAGCAAAGTGTTTTTTTAATGATACTACATTTAATACTTTTGTCAAAAAAATAAATAAATATCTGATTACTATTATTTTATTTCGAGTTAGAAATTTTCGTTTTGTTTTATCTATCTTTAAACTGTTCTACATTACCCTATTTGTAAGACACGTTTTATTAATAAATAACTACTTCAAAACTAAATAATTAATAATAAAATATCGGTTCAAAACGATGGTGTAATTGCTTTACTACCTTCAGGCTAGACATAAAATATGTTATTATAGTTGTAATTTTCAGTCATCCATTAATGGAGTTATTATAAAAACAATTATCATGTAATTTAACAAACAAAGAAGAGTAATTAAAATAAACAATTACTTGAAAAAATATTCGATTCTGAACGTTTTCTACTTATTTCCTTGTACGAAGGAAAAGAAGTATTGTGATCGCGAAAAATTTCGGTTTTCAGATTTAACGAAATATCCATTTTGACCATTCCTGACTAGTTAGGCGTGAAGTCTGTACGTACGAACGATGTATGTATGTATTTACGTATATATCGCATAACTCAAAAACAATTAGGCGTAGGATGTTGAAATTTTGGATTTAGGACTGTTGTAACATCTAGTTGTGCACCTCCCTTTTTGATTGCAATCGACTAAACCAAAAGTGTCCAAAAAAGCCAAAAATCCAATTTTTTTTTGGATGTTGAACTGCAGTTCAAATTGCAGTTCATCTTAATTGCAGTAATAAGCCCTCATTGAGAGCTTTTCAGCGATATATCACAAGGGATACTTATTTTCACTGGTTCCAGAGTTATAGCCAAATAAAATTTTAATTAATGAAAAAATTGATCTTAGAAGGGGAAGCGACATCCGTTCCAATCAAACTTCATCTCCTTCCTTTTTTAACTTTTTTCTTTTTAATTTAAATATATTAATGTATTAATAACTGATCTCTGTAAAAAATTTTTACGATAAATAATAAATCAATAAGAATAAAATTTAAAAAAAACATAAGTTTTTAATGAAATAAAATTTTATGTACTTTACATTTTAAAAAAAAGTGTATATTTAATTTAATTGGCGCACAAGGAAGTAATGCGCTGCCCACATTATCGCATTATCACATTATAATCGCATCGACATGCGATTATCAATAATAATATTGTTATATTTAATAAACAAACTGAAAAGTTTTTTTTTTTTATAGTCCTTATGAAGTAAAAAGCTACAAAGAAATCAAAAACTTTTCCCTTAAATAACTACTCAAGTAAAAAAGCGATCTTTGGTTTACGAACCCTACCTACTCAACATGTTGCAATCTGCTGATCAGACCGAAAGTTTTCTAAAGTGGGGCAGTTACTAATGTAAATTCACATACTACTCATGAAAATGATTGATAGTTGGTCTGTAAGAGAAGACAGACGTATTAATAAAACTTATTCTAAAAAAAAAAAATATATTATGTGTATCCAAAAATAAGTCCAGGAATCCCATAATATTATTACAAATTTTTTATCAAACATTATAAGTTAATTAAAAATAACAAACGCTGGGGTAATTATATTAAAAAAAAGTGCAATACTTAAATGAATTAGCCGTAACTTTTAATTCATACGGTTCTAAAAAAAACGCTGTTCAATGAATTTATTATTACTGTAATGTTCAAATTGTTTTTCTAACCAATACTTTAGAGTAATATCAACTAAATTTCTTAAACATGGTTACCGCTGATATATGTTAATTATATTAAATAATTAAAAATTTATTAACCAAAGAGTTAAAAATGTTTTAATTATTAAACTAATGAGTACACACTCATTAAAATGACTTCTACTCATTTTAATTTTTGAATTATTATATTTTTAATCTCCTAATAATGGTTTCAAAACCCGAAAGATCTTAAGAACAAATATATTTTTTACTGGTAAGGTGGTTAACAAATTTAATTATTTTTTATTATTAAATTTATAACTGTTTTCTTTAGGCCTCTAAGTCCGATATATTAAAATACTGATGACTAAAATCTGCATCTGTGGGTAAGAATGTGTGTGTGTGTGTGTGTGTGTGTGTGTGTTGGCGACTATTAATAACTTTGAAGATTTTGATATCATGGATAACATATTACAGCCTACGACTCTAATAACTTTTTAAAACATCGGATTAATAAACGTTAGGAGAAATACTGCAAATAGGCTACGCATAAAAAACGTTTCAAAAGTTAGTAAGAGGATTTTGACTTCATTCCCTTTAAGTTACATCACTGTAAAACCCAAATTTGTTTTATCAATAGTATAACAAAAATTATAAATGAAGATTTATTACTTCTGAAGGTAAAAAATACTGTAAGAAAGTAATATGAAATAAGTAATGCATGAGCTTTACTTATGCTTTTAATTGTTTTAATAACAGTAATTTAATCCGCAATATAATTTATGTTACATAAATTTTGATAATTTTTTTTAAGAATGACAAAGTTTTGATAATCTAAGTTTTAAAATTAGCATAAAAATAACAACAATATTATAAAATGAAATAAGTTTATCTCACGCATACATGAAAAAGTATTATAAAATACTTTTTTATTTTCTATTAGTGCAAATTAAAATTGTTTTAATTCTTTTAAATACTTATTTAAAAATTTATGTTGTAGAAAATTCTCTTTTCTGATATATATATATATATATATATATTAATCAATATTATTTAAATACTATATATAGTATTTAAACCTAGCAGTTAAACTAGTAATACTAAAAGTAATCCTACGGTATTCATTTTTATTGCTAAAATCCTAAAAATCCTGTAAGCATAAAACATTAGAAAAAAGATTTATTTGTGTTTCTTATTTTAAAACGTAATAGACAATCGCGATGACCAACCATTGATTCATTAAAAAACTACAAAAATTTCACTACAAAGAGATGAACTCCAGTTTATGAAAAAAAACGTTTGAAATCTTGTTTCTAAATTAATATAATACAAAAATAAACGTAAACAAAGATTTTTACTGTTGAAGAACATACTATTGGATGTGATTTTATTTCCACAAAAAGCTTTTTTTTGCAAAACTGGCAAAACCTATCAAAAACTTTAATAGATTCTTTTTAAAAACACTTTCCTTATTTTAATCAGAAAAAAATGACTTTTCTCATCCTTTTTTTTTTGACACTCGTTTTCAAGTCTTCGGTGATTTATCATATACGATTAGCACATGTAATATATTAAAATTTAACTTAAAGATTGGAGAATTTTGATAAAAGAATTCCTTTTTACGTCCTTAAACGAAGTAAAGGAAGTATTGTGATCACATAAAAACTTCGGTTTCCAGATTTCAACGTAAATATACATTTTGGCCATCTCTGAATCCATTTTCACCTGTTTTGGCGTGAAGTACGTACTGACCTACGTACGTACTTGGGGTGAAGTCAGTACGTACGTATATGTACGTACGTACGTATCTCACATAACTCAAAAACGATTAGCCGTAGGATGTTGATATTTTTTATTTAAGACTGTTATAACAACTTGAATAAGGAAGTATTGTGATCACATAAAAACTTCGGTTCCAGATTTCAACGTAAATATACATTTTGGCCATCTCTGAATCCATTTTCACCTGTTTTGGCGTGAAGTACGTACTGACCTACGTACGTACTTGGGGTGAAGTCAGTACTTACGTATATGTACGTACGTACGTATCTCACATAACTCAAAAACGATTAGCCGTAGGATGTTGATATTTTTTATTTAAGACTGTTATAACAACTAGTTGTGCACCTCCCCCTTTGTCTGCAATCGACTGAACCAAAAGTGTTCAAAAAGACCCAAAATCCCCAAAATTTGGATTTTGTATGAACGCTTTTCAACGATATATCATAAGTGATACTTATTTTCATTGGTTCCAGAGAAATAGCCAAATAAAATTTTAATTAATGAAATGTTTAGATCTTACAAGGGAAGGCACATCGCTTCAGATCAGACTACATCTACTTTTTGTTTTTAATTTAATTTAAATGTATTGATTTAATAATTATTAACCAATTCCCACATTAACCGTTTCACGGAAGCGAATCGGTTAATTTGATTGTGGAAGTTGTAAGTTATGGTAGGTGGTCGTGGTTGGAAAAGACCATATGAATATCTCTTTCAACTATCTCTTGAAGGTGATGGGTAAACATACTGATAGAAACGTCTGCCGAGGCATTTGCATCGGTGTCATCCTGACAGAGGCCAAACCGATGATGGGTTGTGTTATTAAGTTTAAAGGATTTAAAAGACGACCACTGGTAAAGCCCATCGGGGCTTAGAACGGAGGGAATGGTGTAGCGATCGGGATCGTCATAAGGCGGAAGTCTTCCCCTACGGAGGTCAGGATGTATGAACAATCAGCCCATCGCCCTAAAAGGTTTTATCAGAGCGAATTCTGTTTCCGGAAAATTACGCTGACACGTCTTAGTCGAGTGGGCTGACCGTATACGATCGTCCTAAATTGAAAACAGATTTTCTACCTACGTGCGTTATTTCCACACATCGTATTTTGTGAGTAAAATACTTTGTCGGCAAAAGCTGGTTTAGTACACCCCTATGATGTATGATAACTAAATAAAAAGATTGCAGTATGATGAATTCAATATGCTACGTAGCACTAATAATTATCTTGGGGCTACTATCACAATTTTCAAAATTCTTATTCCCAGGCTATCCTCATAATTATGAAACAAACTTCTGGAAAATGAGTCCTTATGAAAAATTTTAAAATGAGTCCTCATGAAGTTTTATCATTTTTATAGTTTTAATCAGTGGATAAAATTAGAATATGTTGAATAATCATTGACGTTTCTTTGTATCATTGAACTTTCTTTCTTTGACCGTAATGTTACATTTTACTTTATTCGAAAGAATATATCTTATTTTATGTAATATTTTTTTCATAATATATTTACTTTAAATAAGATAGAGAAGTATAATAATAATAATAATAATAATAATAATAATACATCAAGACCAAAATCCAATATATAAGAAAAGAAAAAAAAATATTTCAAAAATTTGACTTGGAAATCTTCCTTTCTCTGGTATGGCAACATTTAGGATAATTGCTAAATAAAAACTGATATTTTAAATAATTTAAATAGATATTAAGAAATTTAATTTCCTGTAGAAGCGGAGAATTCAGAAGTTAGAGGAAAAAGGAACTAACTGTTATACAAGTATGACATAATGCCCATTTTAATTTGCTTCATAGGCAACAGTAAATATTTATTAACTTTACTGAACAAGTAATGCTACTTTATAAATATATAATTTTTAATTTTAATCGATTTTATTATTTTAAAATATACAGTAAAACAAGAATAAGATAATCTTTCTTTTCAATAAAAAGCAAACAACTAAAGTGTCTAGAAAGAATTTCAATCAAAGTTTTTAACTGCATTAAATGTAACTGACGTTACTAATGTAACTGCAGTAACTGCACTTAATATTACTGAATTTGATACCGTTTTAACTTTTCATGGACATTACTCCATTTAACAGTTCACAATAAATCATCTTCAGTTCTAGGTGTCGGAAGCATTATAATGCTTGAAAAACTTTTCAATCAATTCTGTGTAAATACTCGTATTATTACAAGTCTCCGTCAACAATTCATACTTTTTTATTTTAGCTCTTTTATTCAATCGATGGTAATGGTAGAATTTAATTTAAAATCACTATATTTTTTACGGTTTTTTACCCATTCCAGTAGTAATAATATATATTTTTTTTAAATTAATATCAACCATTAAAAATATGTCTATCGCTTTATAGTAATATATATTTGACTTAGGTTTTAAGGCTAATAACCAAAGTGATCGATACCCGTTAACGTCAAAAAAAATTTTTGAAAAAACTAAAATTAGATAATCTCAATATAAAACATGTAATCAAATGCTTTTAATTATTTACAACAATACTGTTAATCATCTGTTTCGCATCATTTTTAACATACTTCACCATTAACTCCAGTATGAAAGCGTCTTAAATTTTGCGATTAAGATTTTATATGATCTTTCAAAAATGTTATGGATTTCTCCGTTTTTCCTGGTCAAACTGCAGTACCTTCCGAGCATTACATTAGTTTGTAAATAGGTACTAGGTAGGTGTTCAATTTTTTTCTTTCTTTTTAATAACTGTTTGGTTCTATACGGAAACAGAAAAGTACTGAAGCTTTTTGTAAAGTATATTTCAATTAAAGATGTTGTTTTTATATTAGCTTGATTTACTATTGTTTTTTTATCCTTCCAGTTAGAACTCAACGGTGTTGCTTCATTCAAAAAACCGACATGTGAGGAACAAATATGTGATCAAAAGTATTCAAAACATTGTTTGAATACTAGTGTTGCAGACCAGGAAACTCATCTCATTCATTAAATTTGAGGAAACCGGCAATTGAAAATCAGAGGGAGTCTGAATGTTAATGAGCGATCGATATTGTTTTTCATAGGCGTCTTGAATCTATCTTTTTTATTAAGTGTTCTTTTATTCTGATGAGAAAGTCAATATGTTCTGAATAATTATCACTTGATTAATGTAAAAACTCTATGATGATGTACTGCTTCTAATTTTGCTTAAAAGTACCCTACGAAATACGGGGTGAATACTTTTAAATTTCATCTTTTTTTTTAAAAAAATAGTATAGAAATCCCACCGCATAACTGACTTTTCTACACATTTCATTTTTTGTCTATTGGCCGGAAAATTCTGACCATAAGAAATCTTTACTAATGTAACTGTCGGGTAATACATAACATTATGGATACACACTTACTAATTTTAACTAATTACTAATATCCAACTATTATAAATTAAAATACAGCTACTCTGTATTAGTTAAATCATACTTCATCTCTTTGGAGAAAAAATAATATTTAAAAACTATAAAGGTCATAATTGCAGTAACAAAGTGAGGAAATTACATATTAGTACGTATAAAGCAGAGTATAATCTATGTCTTCTGACAAATTAAAGCTGTATCTAAAAACAGTGGTTTATGGAAATACGTTACGTATTCAAGCAGACAATTCCCTATTACCCATAGCTTTTAGGTAAATTGTTCGCTGAATGCACATTTTGTCGTTACATGTCAGTTCCTCTTACTTCCTCCGTGACAGGCGTGTAACTTATCCTGGTAATAATCATCTACAATCTAGTAACTGATATTCATGTTAATATTGTATGAAACTTACTAATTAATATTATGGTATTCTGATATTCATTTTGGAAGTAATATCTTATACAGAATCTAAAAATTATACTTCAGAAGAAATTTCATTTTATTTACGTCTTACTTTATGAAATTAATACGATGATAATCTATTGAATTTGTTTCTAATTTTTTTTTTTTTTTGTTTATTACAACACTCATTGGAGTGAATATCTTTAGTTCATTGATATCGGATATATTTCTGACAATCATCTCGTAAAAATAATCAAAACTAAAACGCTTTTTTTTTTATAATAAAAAAAATTTTTTTCATTAGTAATTAAAAATAATTCATATATTTTTAATAACTAATAAAATACTAGATAGAGGTAAATAAATTGTAAATGGTAACAAATATCATTTTAATACTAGAAAAAAATTATCTAGGCTACTTTATTTTTAAATTATCAATATTATTATAATGTTTTTAAAACATTAGATTGTTTATAATCCTATATTTTTATAATTCAATGATATAACCCTTAATTTTCTGAATTTATATTATTGTTACATGTGAATTATTTTATTCGTCATTTTTTCGCGGCCTTAAGTAAGTAAATGTTCTAATTATCTTATTTTAAAATAGAACAACTAAATACATAGGATATGATATAGGATATATATATTATATAGGGTATTATATATTATACATAGGATATCTTGTTTTATAATAACAATTTCACAAACCAGTACAATAATTGTACAATAAATTCGTTTTATTTGTTGGAAAGTTAATAAATAATATTTTCTTACAACCATCACTTCTAACATGAAATATTTTATAAAGATAAATTTATGTTTATTTAAATTACATATTTTCAAAAAACTACTATTTCGTTTTACTAACGAACATTACTATCAATTGATTCAAATAATAAGAAAGAATTTTCCAAGTTTTTGATAAGTTTATACATTCCTTGAATTGAATGTATAAAACTTTTTCTATATTATGCAAAATGGTTCAATATTCAAGTTCATTATGAATTTTTTAGTTTTATTAACATTTCTTGAAATTTAGATCCATATTTAAATAAAGCATTTATAACTTTAATTACAACGTGGTAATTATTTAATAATAGTAATTTACTAAGTTCAAAATATACACTTAGACGTAATTGCTTACATTATTTCAAATTAAGTAATATAAGTTATTTACTAGTATATATACAAGGGATTTTAGTTCCAGTAGAGTTTTGCAGTCGGCGTTGTACTTACGTTCATTAGTTTCGACAGCGTGATTTTAATTTAACCACAGTATCTGAAACTCTGATTAATTAAATATATAATCCTAAGTAAGGACCGTGTAGCGTCATAGAATAGATAAATTTGGATCAACTTCTACCGCTAAGCAAACGAGATTTTTTTTAACTACATTAGTCAAAGCTTTCGTATTTTCATTTATAAAATTCTTAAATAATCACTGCAATACACAAAAGCAAAAGTAGCAAACAAAATCAGAAATAAGATCTAAGAATTAAGTCCCATTAATAATAATCTGGGGAAAATATAATATGTACATCTTTATAATACGAGTAGCAGAGTAAAATCGCAACAAAATACTGAAAAAAAAATTAATCACATCCAATAAAAATCATGTTTATCAATATTATTTAAGTTTCGAACTTGACTGATGAATCGTTGTAATTACTAAATATATAAACTTAAAAAAATATAGTTTGCTGCACATTTTGTGTGAAACATAAATTTAATGAAGCAAAAAAATAAGCTTTTCTGTGTACAAATTTTATTTTAATATTTATATTTAAGTTACATTATTTGTTAAGGTGCCTTTAATTTTTTTGTTTCAAAGATGTAATTTTTTATAACTGATGATCAGCAACCCTTAGCACATATTCCGTGGTTTTTCGTCGTATTTCCACAAATAGAATAATTCTGCGGCTATTTTCTCATAAGTGATAACAAAATTTTAAATCAGATTTTTCTTCTTGAATGAAAGTTTTAATATGGGAAAAGTCTTATACTATCTCACGAAGTCTCACGAATTTTAAAATCAATGAATAATAAATATTCAAATGAATTTAAAAATTCATTTTTTAAATTAATATTTTTCTATCACTGGGATCACTGAAAAAAAGATTTGATGAAATCAAACTAGCACAACCTATTTCATTTTTTTTTTTAACCTCCGGGGCCACAAGTAGATATTGCTTCAGAGGATGAGATGAATGATTTGTAGTGCGTGTGAAAATGCCATGCCTGACCGGGATCCGAACCCTGGACCTCCGGATGAAAGGCCGAGACGCTACTACTCGGTCGGCACAATCTATTTAATTGATGAGGTAGAAAATAAAGGTTATTTTATTTAAATAACAGGAGATTATCTAAAATTATGGAAATATTTTTCGCCTGGTACTTAAATTTTTCTATTAAAATTAAAGACAAAATTAACATTCACAAACCTTTCCATCAACAGAAAGAAATCACAATAATTTACTCGTATTTTTTCTTAACAAACTTCCCAGGTGATAAATTCTGAAAAAAACAAGCTCGTTAGGAAAGGCTGATAAAAGTGAAAGAATCAAACAATAAACCCAAGGACTATAATAAAAAATAAAACAGGTAACTAGTAAAAGAATTATTGTCTCTATTAAATGAAAACTCAAAAGGAGGAAAATTCTGGTACCAAATGGTTTTACGGGTGTAAAAGTAAAAAAGCTAAATAAAATAGGTTGAAGATAATGGGAGTTTACATGGTAAAACGAGTGCAAAGATGAATTCAGGAAGTTCAACGGCCTGAGAATAAGAAATAAAAAAATTTAAATGAGATGGTGTTTTTTGAAATTATTACAGGGAATTAATTAAAATAATTAAGAGGAGTAAAATTAATTAGTTTAATATTTAAAAAATCAAGTCTTATTAGATGCGATGTAGGAAGTGACATGTAAAAAGAAAATAGGGTTGACTAAGAAAAAAAAGATGGTAGGAAGATGATTTGAAAGAAAAAATGTAAAAAAATTGAAAAAATGCTAAATAGAATTGTTTCTTTGACATAGAGCAGAAAAGGATCTAAACTGAATGAAACCTAAAATATTTAAATAATTTTAATAATTATTTGACAACGATACCTAGCACCTTAACAAGGAGTACCAATTAATTTTATTTGTATAAATTAATTGGTAGGTTCAACTATTATAACTAATTTACTTATTTATAATTATTAAAAGCCTGTTATAGAAATATTTACCCAAAGATGCTGATTAATTAATTATTTATTAATATTGATTAAAAAAATATTATAAAAAACAATAATAGTTATAAAATGTAACTTCTAGTGGTGTACATACATATATTAATACTTTTAAATGCAAATATTAAAATTAATTTGTAACATATGAAGTACATTAGCCTAATGTCTTAATTTATAAGAATGGAATAACTATAAAAAAATAAAAATATCAAATCTTGATAAGATAACTACAAAGGACCTTTTGAAGAAACCTGGTAAGATCTAGACATATTTGCAAGATCGAAAAATTAAGGAAGTTGGTACTCCTCCATTAGAAAACAAATAAATTTAAAAGCCGGCTCTTATATGTTAGTTTAAGAAGAATAAAATTTAAAATAACTTTGATTTTCTCGTGGACAGAGAATAACAATGAACAGTGGCTAGAAAATTTGAGAATGTATCCATAAGTAAATGTAATAACAGCATAACTGAATCTAATTATATTAGAGCGAACATAAATTATTCAACGTATTTTAGGGGTTAATAAAATAACGAACAAAGAAATGTAGCGCGTAGATTTTTTCAAACATTAATGTAGGTACAAGAATTATTGATAACCTTGAATGAACATGCTGGCGCGATGTATCGACCAGGGCGGGATTGTCAGTTGAACCACAGCTACCGTGCAGGAGAAAACAATGAGGGTACTATGATTTCATGAAAGCGAATCTGCTATTATTATTCGTAGACGTTTTTGTTTAGACTACGGCCGTTTTCCTCCTAATAAAAACTCTTGTTAAACGTTGGTATCAGCAGTTTAAAGATACGGAAAGTGTAGATCACAAAAAAAGTGCTAGCAGACCTCCCGACTCTGAGGAAGTTGAGGATCGTGTAATAGAAACTTTTCATAGAAGCGCGGTAAACTGACTCGTCGTGTGAGTTTAGAACTCGGAATACCGCAAAACAACAACTGTGAAGGTTCTACGCAATCGCCTAAAAGGTCTTGCATACAAAATTCAGTTCGTGTAATTGAACATGACGATAAACCATACCGTAACAATTTTGCCGTGGATATTCTTGGTAAAGTGAACGAAGATAATGTGATTTTAGATAAAGTAATCTTCTCTGACGAAGTAATCTTCTATGTTTCTGGACACAATCGATGTGCTAACGGTCATAATTGTGGATTTGGGATAGCGAGAACCCTCATGCCGCTTGCCAAACAAAACGTGGTAGTCCAAAAATTAACTTTTGATGTGATCACTTATTAAGTGATCGGACCGCTCTTCTTCCCCCACCAACGGTTATTAAAAAAATAATTTTACAGTAAAGTATCAACATTACATACTAATTCGCTAATTCTTTATTTAGAAAAGATTCTTCAGCAAATTCTGAATAGTGGATTAAAAATATGGAGAAAATGATTGTGGAAAAACAATATGGATTCAGAAATAAGTACGAGACAAGATATGCTACTTGCATGAAAGAGAAAACTACTTTTGAGAGGTAATGGAAAAACGTAAAAGAACAAGTGCATATTTATAGATTTCGACTATTACAAATGGGATACACTTATGAAAACTTTAAGACCATTTAACCAATTGTATCTTAGTGAGCAAACGGATATGAAGATAAAAGATGAATAAATTGAGCTGTTTAACCCGGAAGAGTGAAACAGCAAGGGAACTGCCTATCATAGACCTTGTTTAATATGTATGTTGATGACATAATAGAAAATTCTCTAGAATAAGGTTAAGGAATGAGGAGTGTAAAAGAAAGGAGAATAAGGAAAGGAGAATACTATTTGAATAAGGAATAAGAAAGGAGAATACTATTTGCAAAACTTATAAGTTTATAAGTTTCGCAAACAGTTTTTTTTTTTTTAAGTAGGAAACTAGAGGTTTTCAAATGGTGAATTCAAAGTTAGAAGAAATATGACAGAATATTAAATAAAAAAGAACGTAACGAAAATTCGAGTAATGAGGATAGGAAATAAACTAACGAATATCTGCACAATAAGTGAAAAGTAAAAGAATATAAATAATTAACTAACAAATTAACATACGATTTGTAAACTACAAACGACAAAAATAACAGTTTATTGAAAAGAAAACAAAAATAACATTGGCTAAAGAAGTGTTTAATAGAAAGAAACGCTTAATACGTAATAATATAGAGTTAAATTTGGAAAAATATTTTGTGAAGAATTCTTCACAAAAGTTTGGAGTATACTTTTGTGGAGATGTGAAACATTACAATAAAAAATGGGAAAAAAGGGGTGCAGGGATTTTAAAAGTGTGATTAAAGGAGATTGGAGAAGATCAAATGAAGAAGGCAAAGAAAAGGATTGTGATGTAATGATTTTTTTTTAATAAAAAAAAGAACCATAATCACAAAAATTCAGAACAGGAAAATTGATTGGGGCATATTAGATCAGGTGAAGAGATGATTAAAATAGTACTAAAAGATCAGTAGCGGATGTAAAAAAGAGACACCGGAGATGCATAAATAATAAACACTATCTAAAACGAAATAGGACGTACCACTAATTTTAAAGCTTACCTAGAAACAGAAAAATGTGGAGACAGAAAAGATGCTTAACTTTTGGGCAGATAAACATATTATGCTAAATAGTATCAACTTATCATTATCAATTTTTTTTCAAATTTGACAGTGTTAATAGAATATTTAAGAAGAAAAAAGTAAATGATATAGTACTTAAGTGATTCATTTTCGTTAACTTGTTACTACCTAATGAACCAAAGTATTATTTTACCACTGGCCTTAATTATGTACTATCATTATCATCTACTTTTATCATCATGATAATTACCTCTGTACCATTATTATTACCAAAGAAACTTTTACATCACAAAAATATTATTTTCTCATTATTTATATTTTTTTTTTTTTGCTTGTTTGTTCTCCTGCTCCTCTGGGCCGGCTCAACAATCAAGTATTACTTAGCCCAGGGGAGTGTCCTTGCGACTCTAATGAGCCTCTCCCCAACCGGCAGTACGTCCGGCATGACAGATCGGCTCACTAGTTCCGGATCTTTACCTTATTTTCATCTTGCCTCTGCCTCTAAACGCTAAAGTCAGGGGCACTGGGCCCGGCTATGCCTTTCCCGAGCCCTGCCTCAGCAGTCGGGTTTCGGTCGTTAAGTTTTTTTTTTTTTAAGTAACTCCTCCCACTTCTTGTAATCCTCTTCCTTTACTCGTATAACCTGAGCCATGAATCTCTTTATTTTCAGCCATTCCTCTTTACCTCTCAGCATATACTTTTTTATAGTTTCCGGGGTAATCTCTTGTATGTTATATCTTGCTTTTAGATCCTCCCAACGTGCACATTCAAAAAAGGTGTGGCACAGTGTGTCCTCTGGACCGCAGTTCACACAATTTGGGGAATTCCCTTCTTCTAAACTTGTGTAAATATTTACCAAATCCCCCTTGACCGGAGAGGAATTGTGACAGGTAGTACCTCACGTCGCCATGTTTCCTCCCCAGCCAAGGTGCTATCCCAGGAATAAGCTTCTTTGTCCACGCGCCAGTAGTAGCGGCGTTCCACTTCTCTTGCCATTCTTGTAGCAATAGATTAGTGGCCTCTTCCTTGTCCATGCTCTCATCTTGAGAAGTCGTTAAATTCTAGTCATTCATTTTGAGACCAAAACGAAGTCTTGTCATTTTTGAGACCAGACAAACGATAAGAATTCCTATAATATATTATAATTAGAACAAACATAAATAGAATTACTTCTATGTCACTAAAATACCTTAGTTTATACAGTTTTGTTTTTTTTAAACATTACATTTTTTTTTAGTGTTTAAAACATTAAAAAATAAACGTGCATAAACATAAATTTTGGATTTCATCAAATGAGTTAAATAATCTATCATAATCATAATACCACTATTATCAAACTGATTTCATAAATATTTAAAAGTATAATTTTTAAACCGTATCGAACATTATCTTCAAATTTATTACAAAAATAACATTTTACGAGCAAGTAATATCTTTACTTTTTATTATAGTTAATAAACTATTGATTAAAAAACATGTAATAGGTAATAAATACATGTTACACAAGTTATAATAAAACTATTGCAGGCTATAAATCAGCCGTGAATTGAACTATTCTTTCAAATAGCTTTTACAAACTTGTGAAACTTTTAAAAGTTTTATTGCTATTCTCTTTCCTTTTATTCCAGAACAGAATATGTTAACTTTCAACAAAGTTTGTGAATATAAGGGAGAAAAAAGGATAGTCGTATTTGTGGGGCGATTTTAGAAATACGAAGTAGGTCTCTTTTATGTTCAATCATTCCATTCGGTTGTGCTGAGAGCAATTTTCTAACTTAATATATATTACAAACCTCAGTATTTTTAGTTACTTTTAAAAAGTTATACTTCATTTTTTAATGAAAGTTTTATTTTACGACTGAATTTAACAGATCGTTAATTATAACAAGAATTAAATTACAGTGAAATCGAGGTTCGTACTAAACACTAACATTTTTAATTACATGAAAAATTTATTAATCATATACAGTTAGGACTAACTTAATTAACTGTATCACTTTTCCATTGTTACTGTGTTTATAATAAAAAAGCAATTATTTTTTATTACAGTGACATTTGATTATACCTTCATTTTATAATACAAGCATATTAATAGGTGGAGTACGTATAGTCAGCAGATCCCCGTTCACAAACAGGTAAATGCATACCCATTCTCCATTAAATAGTCCATATAATAATATTATAGTCTAAATATTAGCAGTTAAGTTGAAATATATATGTATTTTCACTGAACACTCTGAATTTTCATTATCAGTATAAATTATAGCATAGAAAATGGAATTACAGATATTATTTCCTCTGTCTCATTTCAGTATTTCACATCTGAACTTTATGTGATAAAATTCAAGCAGTAAATTATAGAAGTTTTTCTTATAAATCTTTAGTTACGAAGGAAATAAAAATCTTATTCAAGAAAACATCATATTTCTTAATGTTCATTTGATTGGTTAGTTCTTAAATTGTCTACAGCTTCCACATTTACACTTCCAAATGAGCGTTAAGGGACCTTGGTGTAACGGGAATAATTTTTATCATTCACATTAATGATTATTAAGTAGCCAATTGTTTTTTTTTTTTTTTTTTTTTTTTTTTTAATAGAATTAAAATTTTAATACAGTCTCTGAGGGAGTACTCGGTTGTTAACTTTAAAATTTATGTCAGTCTTAAATTCACTTCTTGTATTATAGACATAAAATTAGTTATTTTTATCATAAAATTCTTTAATAAACGTAGATTACAGTCTGCTTTAAAATAATAACAATAAAATTTATAAGTATTAATTGATGGTTGGTATATTGATTTTGGCGTTTAAATTAAATCATAACTTGAATGTTTAAAATCAACTGTCATGTATTGCTTTCAAACGTTTAACCAGATTAATTTTCAGCACAATTTTAGTAAAACTGTATTTGTCCAATAAAAAACTTTTGAACGGCTTACAATTTTAGCAGAACTTAAAAAGCAATTATTTTTAAAAGGTAAGTTTACAAAATAAGAATTCAATCAAAGGATTTGGTTACTATATTATGAAAAGTTAACTAAGCGATTAAATTTTTTTAAAATATTTTCAAAAATATTCATCCTATTTATTTTAAAAAAATAACGAATCGTACAAAGACTGTTGAGAAAGTTTACTATTTCTTTCATTTGATATATACTCATACGATTATATTTTCATTATAATTTATTTTTCTCAACTTAAGTAATAACTGTCTCATTGGAACAGAACTGGAATGAAGATAGAGCAATATTCAAGACATATTTAATAAATATAGAGATCAGGATTAAATTATGAAAAAGGAAATAGATGTCACGAAGGATAGCAGAGACATCTTGTAGAAAAAAGCAACATATTCTATTAGTTTAGCCACGGTAAGAATACTGATGATGGCCGTTTGCATCGCGTAACATGGTGAGTCTCAATCTTTCATACGCTAACCAAAATGCAAACTAAGACATCGAAAAGATGGTAACTAAAAGTTTGTAAGGGAAAATTGTCTCAATACAAAAAATGGAAAGTGGCGTAATTTTGCAAAAAATCCATTTAAAGTAATTTTATTAATCATATACCTACCTAATGGATTATAGTTTGAATAGTTGGATTTATATTGTGAAAATTTCGTACAAGGTTCAATTTATTAAACCATTTTAAAAACTTCAGTAAAATTATTAAAAAAACACGATTTATTCAAAAAAATTAACAGAAATATAATATTTTTATTCATGGTATAATTTCAATTAGATCAGGAATAAAAAATAACTGTATCTTTACAGTAAATTAGAAAGTTTTTAAAGTAGCCAGTCAATCTTTAAATTTAATTATGCCGCTACAGTGAATCGCCAACAAATTCAAATATTTCAATTTAAATTCAATAGAAAATAAAAAAATCTCATATTATGATGCCCTGTTAAATTAATTATCTGCATAAACAAAAATAATATTATTTAATAAATTTAATTTGCCCGAGGTAAACAATTTTCCGAATTACAATATAGTAATCTCCTTCAGATTGAATATAAACTAATAATAATCTTCTACCCCAGTAATCTTGTTGAGCGTTATCTTGGATTCCAGTAACAGTTAATAGTTTGTAAAATTCTTGTGGATTAAACGTTCCTTCATTTCAAAGATAGTAACAACTTAATTCCACAAGAATTAACTAAATTTATTATTTATTTGTTACATTATACTAATTAAATTATTTATTATATTATTTAACGAAAAACGATTTAATATTTCATTTAAATCTAGAAATAAGTTTTTAAATATTGTAATAGGACATAAAATACATGACACAAAAAGAAAATAGTTTTTTTATTTTATTTTAATGTCCTACATCTAAGAAATAGTATTTTATTTATTTTGTCAATTTGTTATAAGAGAAAGACAATAATTGATTTATTATACTCAGTAAATTTTTTTTTTTTGTAAATTATTGAGAATAAACTTACTGAAAACACGGAATTATATCTAAAATACGAATACAAAACAAAGCTATTTTTCAACGATTACCTCAAAAAGCTGTCAAACCACAACGTATTACTAAATATCTGAGTACCAAAAAACGTCTTACACAACTGCAAGTGACTTTTACAACCTTATCTATTTTTAAAAAATTTTCATAAAAAACAATAATAATCATATACATTTACAAAAAAATGTCATTTTTTGAATTTTTTTTCATTTAGTTTTGACAAAAACTTTTTCTGTAGCCCATTCAAATAAATTATGAAAAATCATAGGTATTATCCAATAATCGTTAAATATTAATTACATCAATAATTATTAAACCATAGTGTGCCTGTTGATTATTATTAAATTGTACTACCCTTTCTAATAAAATAAAACGCCTTGATATCACCTCAACCTTTAGTTTATCTCACTCTATCACCTGACAAAAACATACATAAAATCAAAAAGACTGACACTATTTTTTAATAAAGTTTTGTATATTTTTTAGTTTATTTGAAATTCTGTTAAGTTTAAAATTAGTTGATGTTAAGAAATAATTATTTGAGTTTACTTCAATAACTGGAAAACATTTAATTAATAAAAATAAAAAAATAAATGAGTAGGGATGTGTTTTATGAATCTGAGTTTGATGATAATACAGGGTAATTTTTTTGTTTGTTCAATAACAGTTATAATTACAATCGGCTCTCCTGCGGAGCTGTGGCTCCGCAGGAGCTATCGCTCCTGACAAAAGCAAGTTTCCTAACAAAATCACGTGATATGGGGTTCCTTAAGGAACCCCTAAAATAAGTAATACACAATAAGTAGTTTCAAGTAAACTTAGTTCAATATGAAATTTCAAGCTGTCATAAATCACAAAACATTAATTTCAACACCATATAGTCCACAAGAACAAACATTAATAAAGAAGAATAAAAAAAATAAGAATAAAAAGAAAGAGAAGCAACAAAGAAATTAGATACGACACCACTAGACTTGACGGTGGTAGATTCCAAACTGTTACGCAGATTCTAATTCGAGTACATGGACACAAGTCAACTGTCGGTCGTCCCTGCCGTTATCAAGTAGATTAATTGCAAAGTGGTTTACATGATTCTCAAGCCTCTGCAGGTATTTGACACTGCACATTCGTGCATTCTCACGAACCGATGGAAGATCCAGATAATCGTAAATCTCGTCATTTCGTGTGAACCTTGGCGCTTTGGCAATCACCCTCGCTACCTTTTTATGGAATCTTTATATAATTTCCACATTACTAGTACTAGCTATTCCGCACAATTATACACCGTTAGTTCAGATTGACGCAGAATAGCCTTATAAATTAAGATCTTGTTAGATAACATGCGGCCTGAGTTCCTCCGTAGCAGCCAATGATATTCCCTGTACTTTGCTTGCGTTCAGCTGTTTCCTCATCATCATCCCGTGACACTTTCAGGTCAAACAACGATCCAGATGAGGTTCCAGATAACACACAGTCTCCGTTTGCGGGATCAAAACACCATTGAAGAACACACCGGGACAGTCATCCCTCGCATGGTGAATGTGACATGCCGCGACTTTCTTTGATTAATCTTAATCCTCCACTTCTTCTGCCACGCGCAGACACGATTTAGCGCCATTTATAGGTCCTGTGAGGCTAGACTAAGATCTTCATTAACGGCCAGGAGAGCAGTGTCATCGGTAAACCTGGCGACGACGCAATCATCCAGGGCCGGAATGTCCGCAGTGAATATGGAATACAACACAGGGCCCAGCACAGAGCCTTGAGGAGCACCCGATCCAATTTCAAAGAATCTTGAAAACTCGTCATTATATTTCACCTGAGCGAAACGCCCATCAAGATAATTCCGCAAGAATAGGAAGTAGGGTAAAGGAAGTTATAGCTTTAACTTGTAGAGTAAGCCAGGCATCCATTACCTTATCAAAGGCCTGTTGGATGTCTAAGAATGCCGCCGTGTAGAATTTCCTCCAGACATCCACTGATGACTCTTTGGGATTATACTGCGTAAATATGTTATATTAGTTCGTAATAATATTTTTGTTAGGGAAGCACAAGAAAAAAGACCCAAACAATTTTTCTGAGAATCAAAAACTCCACACACTATTTTCTTTAATTGTATAAAAAACTATTAAACAAAATCAATCCTGAAAGATTATTTATGCAAAAATAATCATCCAACGCAAATAAATGTACAAACTATATATTGTCTACAATCGTATCTAGAACACAACGAAAGAAAACAACCGATTAAGTTTGCCAAAAACCTATCTACATGAATTACTTTTTTTATTATGATTTATTATTACTAATAATTTTTTTTTAAATCGACAATACCAGTGTAGTCGTACTATTTTCAGTATACATGTATAAAAATGTTTTATTTTTTAATCAAAGGATAAAAGAAGGAAAATATA
Organism: Lycorma delicatula; assembly: GCF_047948215.1. Classification (NCBI taxonomy): domain Eukaryota; kingdom Metazoa; phylum Arthropoda; class Insecta; order Hemiptera; family Fulgoridae; genus Lycorma; species Lycorma delicatula. Next base: position 127,816,454 of record NC_134457.1, read on the forward strand.
CAAATTTCGGTTTATTTTTTTAATTTTATTAGATTCTGTTCCAAAAAAAAGAAATGGTGATTTTACTTTAACATAAGAGATAAAATTATAAATCTAAATCAAGAAATGGAATGCAGATATGCATATTAATAAGCATACACCTTAATTTTTTATGAGTTGTTCCTTTATAACTAAATTTTTCGATAAGTTTATCGTAAAAAATTATCAATTGTACTTTTCTATTCAACATTCATATAAGTGTAACATAAATACGGTTGTAGAATTTTAAATATGCATGAGAATTCTTATGTAACTGTAATTCTTATGTAACTGTAAAATCTAATTTATAAAAAAATATTTTAATAAAAATAAATATTGGAGAATTTTATGAAAACTGTATGTTTTTAGATTTTCTGTTAGATTTCAAACAATAATAATTAATATTTTTTTTATGATATTAAATGATTAAAGCCGTTGAATACAGAAGGAACAAAACAGGATAGTCCTCACTCCTGATTAATGAATTTGATCATCTTATCTTTCTCTGAAATGATTTATAATTAATGGTTTTATTAGTTAATAAAATTTTATTATAGAAAAGAATTAACTACATGTTAGTTGGATATATGTTTTATAAATATTGTTACAGATCTATTTGATTTTGATTTTATGTTCATCGTAAGAAAAAATAAATATTTTAGATAGAAAATGACCGAGTAAAAACATAACAGCAGATATATTAATAATAATATTATTTTTAATTCTACTAGCATCTGCAAAATGAGTAATCTTATTTTTTATTTTTATGGAATAAACCTGTAGCTGGGTGAATGCCCTAAGCGAGAGAAGGCTGTAAAAATCGGCACCCTATTTATGTAAAAAGGTGTTATTTATATCTCAAATCTGACAGAAATTTATCACTTAATTTATTTTACATAGTTTTTCAGATATGCCTATAGAATTTTTATAGCTAAATTTGCATACAAAAACTATACATCTATCCGATTAAGAGCTACCGACTCATTACAAAGTCTCTGTGTACAAATCACTTCATTTACTTTTAATTGGATTATTCCTAATAAGGTTCTGAAATATACAAACATAAAAATAAGCGAGACCTCAAATTTTCTTATTAGCTGGCATAACAACATTTTGTAGTCACTTTTTTTTTAATTTTCAACAAAAAAAAATCCGTAAGTTCTTATGTAACATTACATTTTATTAATTTCTAATAATACAGAGGTCCTTCGTTGTTTATAAGATTTCAATTCAATGATTAATTTAATTTTAATGATTGTTAAATCCTAGAACATATCGATAGTAGTCAGTCAACTCCCAATTTTTTAACTCAGAGTAATGTATTTAAACAGATAAAAATATGACGGCTAAATGTAAAAAAGTGCTAATATCCTAATAGGTGGAATTCCGTTTTATACAGAATCCTTTTTTATTCTCAACCGTGTCTTTATATGGTTCATTATATTTTATTACTTAACTTATATCACAGTTTTTGACTGGCTTAAAACCTGAATGGCTGGATAATGTTATCTTGTATTGGTGAAAATCGGTTGGTAAATTTACATTAAACATTTATAACTGTGTTTATCATCACTGGTTTTTCGATGAAAAATAAGCTTGTGCGTTTGGTTTTGATAAATTTTATGATAGATTTTGTAATATTTTGATTGTATCGGCATTATTATTTTTCAATCGGTGTATTAACTAGACTACCCTATTGGCTAGTAAATTGTAAATATGGATCAGCTATAAACTAGTCCAAACAACGATAGCACATTTCCTGGAACTTGCATATAAACAAGTAGGAAATGCGGACCGCTGGTAGGTTCGGTCAGGAACCCCATCTTGCAGTAAGTTAATAAGAAGCAGTATTACCACCAGTCTTGCCTCAAGAAAGTGACTCTGAAATTGATTGGACTCCCAGCCGGATCCCCTGCGGTGGCAGACTGTTCCAGTGCTTTGGAATCAACGAGGACCACGATCCTCCAAGTGTCTGTGATGGATTGTCATCGAATTGTTAAGGCAAACTTCCATTAGAGGATATGAACATTGAACCCAGAAGACCACTGTTACACCTCTACCGATAGTGCTTTATAGTATCACGAATGTCATGCGACTATATGGGGTTCTTGAAACAATTGTAAGCATTAATTATTATTGCTTATGATTAATAGGTTCTAAAAAACTACGCGTGCTCTCAAAAGATATTGAGAAATATAAGAAAATAATTAGTTTTGCTCGCTAATACAGTCTCATTGGACAAACGTATACACAGAAGAACGTAAAAGCTTTCCGGGTAGTGCTCAGGAAAATATATTACTCGGTTCCGGTTGAAATCAATAAGGGGCGGTTGAGAAACATGAGCACAGAGTCCACATTGTTATTAACGCCTGATATAGAATGACGAAAGATCCGACATCAAGGTTTTTTATTACCCTTAAATCTCAAGGTAACCACAGATAGATATTTAAACTGAGATAATAGCTAACGTAGTATGACTTATGAAATACCAAGAAAATTCCCAGGTTTAGTATAATGTATGCGTTGTCAGCAGTATGGCTACACCAAAAACAACTATATGTGACCACATCGCAGAGTCAAGTGTGCTGAAGGGTACAGTACTGCGGAATGTTAAGAAAGGTCAGAAGTAATCTAACCACCTTTGTACTCTGTCAGTTTGTTCACCATGGCAAATACATGCAGAATGTATAGAGAAATACCGGAAAGGAAACAGACATAACGACTGTACAAAGTTTCAAGGTCTACTACTCCGCCTAAAACTGAAAACAAACGTTCGGCATTTTTTGACTCAGGCAATGCAAATTTTCCTGGACTGAGGTGAGAGCAGATAGACACCATACTGATTCTAATAACCTCCACGAACCTATGCTGCATTGGTGGAGCGTGGGTGCGGAGATGATGAGAATCAAATATAGAAACTAAACTCCAACTTGGAATCCTCGTTAAGCAAACAGGGAGCTTTTAGGAATACTGGTAAAGATGATTATCAAATTCTGCTGGTGGCCAGATTTCTCAAGATTGTCTCGTAGAAACAATGACGATGCTGGTCGCCGAGATGAATTACAGGCTCTAATCATTGCTGAATCGATAGAAGAGATCCTGATCTGTGAAACCCATTTCAGTGATCGTAACTAATTTCGGCTTGGAGGAAATTGTGTTTACATGTCGTATCATCAAAATAGTAGGACACGTGGAGGAACTGCGGCGTTAGTTAAAATTTTACTGACATCACCAACTTTCAGAATTAATTAAAGCTGAAGTTCAAGCAACCTCAGTTAAACTTCTGGACTGGTTGGGGCTTATCAGGTATTCGCCGATCTACGGCTTCCCGTCATGAAAGAATTATTCCCAGAGTTCTTTGAAACTCTGGGTTCCTGTTTCGTATCGAAGGGCCTATTGGAATGCAAAATTTGGTTTATTCAGATTTGAGATTTACAACTACTCGTGAAGAACATTAAAGAGCTGCGTTGTTAGACTGCATCGTAATGTAATCTCTGAATAAATGTAATTTCAGTATGATAATACTGAATCTCTACACATTAAAGATAAACATCATAAAATATTATCTTTTCATTCATTCGATTCGTTTCACAACATAGCAGTGGTTTCACTTGATTTTAATCCCAAGAAACTGAGGTAGATAAAAACAAGGAAGTAAGAGATAACTAGTGAATTTTGTCTACATAGAAGGTGAATAATGTTATTTCACATTTGTTTAAAGATGTCAATAATTTGATGATAAATTCTTAATAATTCACTGGAATCTGTAATTCTACTGCTTTCACGTATATTTTGACATAGGGAAATTTTAACTGGTATTTCGTATTCAAGAAATTTTAAAATCAGTTATTTCAAATGTTATCTATCGCATTACAGAATAATTTGTCTCAAATAACTAATAAAGAAATTAAGTAAAGTGAAAAATATATATAGAAATAAGCATTTTATTGTATAATTCATTGCTTTATATGGTTTATTCACATTTATAAACCATACATACACCAAATATAATTTTATATAAATTTTATTTGGTTTCCATCATTTGAAATTACAGAAAGGAGTTGAATGTAGTAACGGGAGGTAAGTAAACCTCTTCGGTAGCTCTGCTGTATTCCATTGTCTAGAATTTTGGTAAAAAGGTAAGTAAATTATCCGTAAATTATTATCAATTGGCGTCCTTATATCACTCATCTTCTATGTAAAAAATATCTCGCAACGTTTATAAATCAAAATATTTCATCTGTTTGAAAAACTAACATACTTTATTCAGGATTATTGCTTTTATTCTACAAAAATAAATTGTAACATAAAAAATATAAGTATGCCATACATAAATACAACCATATCGCAAAACTGCTACGAGACTGAACAAAAAGATGAAATAAAAAAAATAAAAATTTGATTAATTTTGACCCACGATAGTCTGGATTCAGTGAATGTTTTTATAAATACGGATTATATTATTTTATTACGGATTATATTGTTTTTTATAAATAAAACTGGATTTTAAAAACTTAAAATATTTTTTTTTTTTTTTAATTTTTTCCGGCTAAAGCTTGGACACTCTTTCCACTGGAAATGAAAGCCTTAGAAGTCATCGTACTCGAGCAATGAACTCAGAACTAAACATTATGGTAACCCTCCGACAGAGTTTTGCATAGTAAAGTGTATAATTTTAAATTTTACTACATTCTGTCAGATAATCTCGAACAGAAGCTTGGTGCGGTATAGAAATCCAACGGCAAAAAATATTCGAAACATATTCTAACTTAAAAAAAGATACATTGCCTCAATATCAATAACAACTGATAAAAGATATCGATACATGATAGAAACTGATACCTGTACGCAGAGGTATAATATTAAAATAATTACTACTATAAAAATTTCTTAATAGCTATTTATTCAATTCCCAACCACTGCATTTGGTCAGTCACTAAAACTATCATGCTTTTCTTAGGTTTTTTGATAATTGTGTTCAATTGACCACTTACTCATATTTTGTCTTAAATTTCACCTTTTTCATTAACTGGAGATATCAAAATTTGCTTTCACTTACAAAGAATTGTTTTTTTTTTCTATCGTGCTTCCAAATTTGTAAAATCTCCCTATACATTTAATTCCCATTTTTCATACTCAACTATATTATATAATAGTAATTCTAAATTGTGAGTTGAATTGAAAACGGAATTGGTCTAGGTTATTTTAAAATGTTGTTTAATTTAAAATTGTAATAAACTAGTCGCAATCTACCTGCCTGTTTTCAAATATATTGTATATGTAAATTTATTCTTCATGCAATGCACAAACCTAAAAAAAACTGATGTATTTTTTCAATATTAAATAATATATTTTTACTTCTAAACTTTTGTGACTAGAAGTTGAAGAAAACTTTACGATTTGATTTATACACATTTTTGTTAACGCAATACTCACGTATTTATCTGTAGCAAAATTTACTTAACAACAAAATTTATTACTTTTTATTTAGGTTACATATATCTCTTCTCTTCACACGAACTGCTCAAAAATAGAATTGAAACGGTTTTAAATCTCTTCTGAATGACATTAGATAATTTAAAAAACAAAAATTAAAATATTTGCGTGGTATTATCACCGAAAAAAAATTACGTTACTCAGACGTTTACATGTAAAGAGGTCTATGACGATATTAATTAATTTACTAATATTTATTATTTATTATAAATAAATATAACTTACCATTTTCATCAGTGAATAATCCTTGTCTCAATTAAGAAAAAAATCCATTCAGGTATATGCATTGATAAAATTATCAGATGGTATGGTTACTTGAACTACGACTACTCGGTTACTCGAATGGACTAGAATTTCCAATTCCTTTATACACATTTTAACTTCCAAAAAATCACCGTATACGGCTCATACATCATCTACTGGTCCTCCAAACCTAATGTTTTCACCCAAGAACAAATTAAACTTTTCAGTTTAAATATTTTCGAGTGAGAGTGGTCAGGGCGGAAAGAGTAACGGTTATTAGGGTTACCGCTTGCATTGAATACACCTGGTACACCGCAATCGTAGGAAGAAGAAAAACGAGTAATTTTCAGTAGGATATCGATGTTTTATCAGAATTTTGTGCAAAATGACTGGATGTGGGTTACTGGCCCAGTTGTTACTCACTGGTACCTTCGTACTTCGGGAAATTTTCGGGGCTTTGAAAAAAGTTTATGAGTATAATGTTTTGATATTACCAATGATTTAAAATTAATCTATCGAATAAAAACTAATTTACAAAGTGTTAGGCTTATTTTACTTATCAAAAAATCTGTAAATAATTTGAACAGAGAGAACAGAGTTGAGATATTATTTGGATCAAGAATAAATTATTACGAGTCCTTTTGATAAGTGATCTACTGTAGCCAAACTTGGTCATTGTTTTATTTTTCCTCAAACTTTACTTCCTTTTACACGACTGCCCAAAAAGAAGTGCAATGTAGTTCGGATTTATGTATGTATATGTTTGATCCATCGGAGGACCTCAATGGCCGAACCGATTTAGATGTATGACCCCGCGTTGGAATCCTTACGTTACCGGGAGTGTCATAGGTTACATAAATATAAAAAATATATATATATATATAAATTTATAATATATATAAATGTAGTAGTGCATATTTTCCGGTTGAAACACAAAATTTAATGAACTTTGAACTGTTTGATTTATTGTGGTTTATTTAGTACAATTTATTTATTTAAAAATATTTTTATTTTTATTTTTGACAATCCTGTTTTTTTTTAAATTCTTATAGTTGGTTCTATTATTATCTAATCAACTGTAGAACAAATTAAATTAACAGTATTAATGTAACAATTTTAATTTTTTTATAACTGTAATTATTTAAGAGGTAAAATTAGTTGAATTATAAAGAAAACCACTCACTTTAAACGAGTTAGTAGTACTTTTATACTTTATTCTTCGCTATTTTTCATTTCATTGATTTTATTTAGATATTACCAAGTAAAAGGTTAAAGAGATATTTCTGGCATTATAATTGTTCTTACAATTTTTTTTTTATTTTAAGTTATTTTTATTCAATTTTCTATCATTCTTTTGCTTTCTCTTGCACAAACATTTGGAGAAGTAAATTTACTTCATTTTCTTTTTGTGTAAATGTTGAAAATGAGGAAAACTACAGTTTTTTTAAATAATTCACTTATAAACGAATTAAAATTTCAACTGATTAAGAAAATTAAGGAACACAAAAGGTAGTAGTTCGAAAAAAATTAATCTACGATTTATTTCCGATTTACTTGTTATTCTGTCTGAAAAACTAACTGAACACAGTTCCGTTAGTATACTATCTGTGGAAAAGTTCCTCTATCACTTTAACAATTTTTATTTTTAATAAAACAATTTTTAAAAATTATTTGGAAACAAAACTAATGAGAAAATTCTAATGACTAATAAAATTTTATTAAACATTGACTAATGTTATTCATTGTTGTCTTGGCTCTCTTCATACTTGATTTTAGCACGGAGTGGTAGTATATTTTGTTTGCACGAAAATGTAAATTGCTCTAATAAAGACAAGACAGAAATGATTTTTCTGAAGATTCAAATATTTAAAATTCTCTCCAGTCGTGTTTTCAGTGAAAAAGATTCAGTTAAGAAATTTACATCTCCAACACTTAAGTTAAAAATCCTCGTCTAGTTGCTAGACTCGACAGTGATGACAGAGGTGAACCGAGTCTAACTATGTCTAACTGAGATATATCTGCCGTATCAGTGCTCAGAATACTCAAAACAAATAAGTTCCACGCATATAAAGTACAATAACTTCAATACCTCAGTCAAAAGAAGGACATACCTCAGACAGAAGGATTAAATTTTGTGAACTACGCTAAATGTTATGGTGCAGAATTGCAGTGGTTATCTGTGAATATGTACTTTAATGATCTGAATGTACATTTTTTCTGTGGATGGTTCAATTAAGATTAAGCATCTAAAATAACAATTGGTACTAATCTTCAACGAAGAAATTCTCATTGGATTTAAGAAAAACCCAGTGAAGAACAGTGAAAAACTCTAATTCTTTGAACAGGAATTTATGAGAATATTATCACTGCCTCTATCTTTCTGTTAAGGCGTCACAAAATTAATCTAAATACTTGGAAATTTTAAAGGTAGATAACTTTCCAGAAATTACTAAACAAAACATGTTGTGTTCCTGTAACGAATGCAAAACTTGACAAAAGGCTTGAGGCAAAAGATTTTAGGCACACCCATATAATCACTAAGCATTTTTTGAACGCTTTCTATCCTAAAAGATTGAGTCTAACTCTTGGTATTGTCTTTGTCTTTTATTTGGAAGGTTCTGGGTTCGATAGTTTCCTTACGTTACGAAATTCTAATTAAAAAAAAAAACAAAGGCAACTTTAACCGACGCGCGACGTTAGCTTGTAGTTGTATTAGTGATTTAATAAAAAAAATAACTAATTTATACGTCACAAAGTTTAAATTTATCCATTTCTAATGTCCTTATAATTTTACTCATAGTGCAACAAAAAACAGCATGGAATTAGATAATGTTTCCATCATTCTGAAGTTATATATAAATTAATTGGCTGTTAATAATCCTTTTAAGAATATTTAATAAAAATGAGGTACCTTTTGATAATTTTATGACAGAATAGATTAAAGCAAGAAGGGGATGTAAATATAAATATATATTTATTTTTATATAAATAATGATACAATAAAAGTCTTCCTTTTTATTAAACCTTTATTATTATCTTTGTATGAAAATTTTCAATCTCGATTAATTTTTGCAAACGTACAACATCTGCGTCTTTTATGTTATATACTAATATTACAGCATTCACGGTTAAGTTTAATTTTTATATTTTAGTTTTATATGAAACCATCTGCAAAAAATTTATTTTAATACTTTATATAAATATATAAAAATAGATTTATTTTTACTGCTACGCTCTTTTTAGAAAGTTGATAAAAATTATTATAATCAAAAAAAAATTAAGAAATAAGATTGTCAATTTGTCGTTGGTCTTACTAATTTTTTCGATAAATAATATTAAATATGAAACACCAAAGAACAAACCAGCTAAGGTTTACGTATAAAATACAAATATACTTTTGTTATTTTTCATTTATTTTTTTTTATTCACGAGGAATATCGATTAAATGACAAAGTAAGATGTAAGAACTAAATGGAAAAAAACTATTAGACTATTGAAAAGCAACAGGTCGGAAATTGAAGAAAAAATGTCAAAACACAACTGCGTTAACAATAAGTTAAATCATGGATAAATAACAAGAAATAGTATTTTCTTTGATATCTATATCTACTGAAAGAAAATAATAATTTTTTTCCTCTTAGGATATAAGTTCAAGTATATTTTCTGAACTTAAAACCATTTATACAAGTTCATATCTGCCCAAGTTTGTATATTATACATGTGAGTTTATTATACATATGTGTTCATAAAATACAACTTTTTTTTTGTTACTGTACAGAATGAGAGAGAAAAAAGGCATCTAACTGTTAGGTTCAGCAATTGTTTCCCTCAGTCTATTTTGCTTATTATTAGCATAAACATTTAAAAAGTTTTTATATATATTTATTAAGATTTTATTTAAAAGTGAGTAGAAATATTGGGAAAAGATCCTATGTTTGTAAATGTTAAAATACAGTTCATATCGCAGCAAAAATAACTAAATCCTTTCCTACTTACTGATTTTATTTACACCACACAAAAAGACTAAAATGGGGTCAAACAATTTGGACCTATTTGGAACATGGAGTGTGTCCCTCACAGATGGGTTTATTGCCGATTCTATTTATAAAATATTATGAAAAGTATGAGTTTGAAATTTTTTTTAATTCTATTTTATCATTATGTGCCGCATTATTTAAAAAATAGCTTAATAGTCATTAACGGTAAGTAATATCATTCCAGGTGAAAAATACCGCTTCTTCTTATCCCATTATTTCTGTCCGCATTTTTACTCAATTTTCTCTTTTTCCTCTAAAAATCACTTAGAAACAAATTTATTCAATAGAAATATTAACAATGATTACAGATTTAACTAGCTGATTAATTTTTAAAATTAATAGTATATATTAAACATAAAATCAGTTTTTGTTCTTCCTGGAACATAATATGAATCTTGTTAAGTATAGAATTTCCTCATTTTTTGAAGTAGTCCAGTGAGCTGGATATAAAGGAAATTATTAGCAGCTTTGCATCCAATTCTCTGGTTTAGTCACTTCCTTTCTATATGGGTTTCTTGTGACACTTCTGACTACCATTATCAATCTCATAGCTTTCAAATAATCTTCTTACATTTTCTATTTGTTACAATTAATTTTATCTATATTTTAATGAAAAATTAAGTTTAATTTACCATTATTTCATTAAATGTGTTTTCAATTACGTCAGTTAAATAGAATTATGAAATAGTATTTACTGCCTATCCCATGTAAATTGAATTTTATGTTTAAAGAAATATCAGGGAATATAAGAAAAGATTGGATTTTACCAGAAACAATCAAAATTAATTGCTAGAATGATAAAGAAGAAGAAAAGGAACTAAACATTAATATTTTACTTCACTGGTGAAAAGAGAATGGAGATTCTTGTTATATTGCAACAAAATAAACCTGTATTTGACCCTTCTTATTTACCACTACAGTATAAATAATATTGTTTTCTTTTTTTTCGAATAGCCCATTTAGAGGGCACACTTAATCAACTTTTTAGCCCATGCTTCTTTCATTTTTCTAGAGTGTTTTATTTTAATTTTTTTATTTATTACTTTTTACCAGTAAACTGGCCTCTAGTTAAGGTAGTATTTGATTAGATTTTTAACTACACGTTTTCACTCTCCATTACATGTATCTAACATTTTTCATAAAAATATGTGAAAAAGCACATAGTGGTTTAATTTGCCTCAAAATGGGTTGACTTTATTTTTTCATTTTTTTATTTATAATCATACAACTGAAATAAACATTTGCTTTATTTCAGTTGTATATGGGCAACATGAATAATAATAATAATAACAACTATAATAATACTGATGAATGATGAGCTGATCAAAAATTAGTTATAATTATCAAAAAAAAGGCTCTCAAAAATGGAACACAAAACATCACGGAACAAATCTCAAAAGAACTAAACCCCCATAGCACACAAGAAAGAAGGAGCAACTGACACGAACAACTAATACAAACACAGAACCTATCTTTTTTCCCAGTTTAAAATATACAGCCCCCCAAAATAACCAATCCACCAACCCAACAAATAGACACAAACATAAGAATAGAAAACATTACAGTCATGGAAGATATAGTAAATAACGAAATAGAAACAAATATAATCAGGTGGCAGGGAATTGCCTCAGCCAGCAGACCTCCACTACCAAAACCCATATATAAGAAAAACACATCCATTACAATCATTCATTAGAGTTAATGAACAACTAGAAAAATATATGACACAAGCACACTAGAAGACATCAATCTTATAATATACACTATTGCTAAAACAATTATAACACAAAATGGACAGTTCACACAACAACAAACCAACCACAAAAGAAACAAAATGAAACCTGAATGGCAAATCAGGCTTGAAAACAAAATAAGCAATATTAGAAAAAACATAGCAAGAAAAACACAGTATTGTACAAGAAACAGAACAATACATATTTTAAAACTTGTAAGACATATCATAAATAATGAGACTAACAAGGAGAAACCCATAGAAGCACTAGACACTCTAAAACAAAAATTAGCAGTGTATAGAGCAAGAATGAAAAGATACACTGAATCAAATAGAAGAAAGTCTCAAAACACCCAGTTCAACAGAAATGAAAAAGATTTCTTTAATAGCCTGGAAAAACAAGCAGAAATGAGTCATACACCAACCACAGGTGAATTAAAGGTGTTTTGGGAATATGTATGGTCACAACCAAAGCAACATAAAGTATAGCCACGTGGATTACAGAAGAACAAAATAAAAATACAAATATACCAAAAAAAAAAACAGACCACTTAATTACAGCAAAAGAACTATCGAATACTATTCAGAAAATTTACAGTTGGAAAGCATCTGGAATAGATCACACAGATAATTTCTGGTTCAAGCAACTCACTTCACTACACATACATCTAGCAAGAGAAATAAACAGAATCATTAAAGAGCCACTCTGCATGTCTCATTTTTTAACATAAGGAAGAACATTCATCATACCAAAAACCAAGCAACACAAAATCCACTAAATTACAGACCAATTACATGCTTATCAACATTACACAAGCTAATTACATCAATAATCACATATAAGATAAACAAACATTTGACACAAAATAACATTCTCAATGATGAACAAAAAGGAGGTCAAAAAATAGTCAAGGGTGCAAAGAACAAATAATAATTGATAGTGTAATCATGAAACAAGCAAAAAATCTACAACAAAAGGACACTCATAACATCCATACAACCACAGCACAACATATGAAAGAATTATGGGCACAAAAGGCACTCCATGGTAATCATTACAACATAATGCAAGACCCAAACATAGACCGATCATTATCATATAAATGACTCACAATAGGACACATATTTCCACCGAAGCATTTGCACTAACAGTACAAGATAGAGTAATAGCCACAAAAAACTACAGAAATTACATCATGAAAGAGAACAGAAACAGTTACCGACAGAAAATGCCAGCAGTTCAAAGAAACTATCAAACGTATAACATGAGGTTGTAAAATACTTGTTGGAACAGACTACACTGAAAGACATTATAAAGAAGTCAAAATAATTCACCAACAATTTGCAGTAAAGTATGGACTTATCCCAACATATATGCCATACAAGTGCACACCTGAAAACAAACTAGAGAACGCCAACTACTAAATATACTGGGACACATCAATACTCACAGACAAAACAATTATATGCAACAGACCAGACATCATATAAATCAAGAAATCAGAAGAGGATCCAAACATAATATATCTTGCTATACTGAATGACAATAATTTAGTATTAAAAGAAAGAAAGAAAGTAAAATAATATACTCCCTTTGCAATACAGCTGAAGGAAATCTGAAAACAGAACTTAATTTCAATAGCATTGATCATAATATCAGTCACAGGCATAACAGCAAAAACAATGACAGAATACCTGAAAAAATTAGATCTCCCAATACATATTTACACCAACATTCAGAAAGCTAAAAACAACTACAATAGTCGGGAAGTTCCTACAATAGAAGAAAATGTAACTTGGTACATTCCCAGCACATAATAATAATAATGATGATTAATTCATTTCAATATTTTTATAAATATATTGTTTACAAAAAGTATACTACCATAATAACATTATAATTATTTTCAGTTAACAGTCCTAAGAATTAGTAACTGAACTTACCAACTAGTTCCCATCTACAATGCCACACAACTCTGCAATAGGTTGTCAACTATTCATGTCCTTTCTTTTAAAAAAGTCTATAAATTTCATGATAACTCAATTGACCCAAATCAGTGACTCCACCACACAGCGAGGACAGGGTATAAAGTAAAAAATTAAAAATTTCCTCTTTCTCTTTTGTGTTACATAAGGAACAGAACACATTTATATCCCTGACCACATTACTTACAATTAAGATCAATTAGCCCACACCTTGCCCAATTTGTATTCAAATTCATCACTTTATGAGTATGATGCAATAAAGCCATCACTTTAAAATCAGATTTCCTCTACTTACCTAATTGATATTATTCGACCAGCAAATTTGGAGGATTTGGCGTTAAAGTCCCCCACCTTCGTACGATTCTGCTCCTATTCCTGGTGAATTCACGCAGATCGTCCATGAAAGTAAGGAAATCCTCTATGTCTATTCTCTCTGTTGGACAAGTGGTAGCAGATGTTAACCACCAAACCAGCGAGGTGGTCAGACCACACAAAGTCACTCTTAGCTTCCAAGCCAACCATTGGCACAATAGCCGATGGGAGCCCAATGGCCGCCCCGGATATCCGATCCACCATCCACCGAGGTCCCCCCCCCCAACTTCTTATTCGTCTTAAGACACCAGGATCACCGTCTACCGCCTCTCACTGAGCCAACTCCCAGCACAAGTCCATGACCTGACTACACCTATTGGTATTGAATTGGAGGAACTTCATTTCGTTCTCGGACATCCTCTGGCTCGGTGGCCCTCCATACCACATGGCGCACAACATGTAGCTTCCATGCATCGCTCCCGCCTGTGACCCGATTTCCCAGAGAAAAAGCATAAACCAGTTCTATCCGGACCCGAGCAATGCGACGCGACATGCCCCACCCACCAGTACCGAAAACAGATGTCCATCTCTCTGATGAACGCACGATAATGGACCCAGTCGATCTTGATGCGTTCATCCATCAGCTTCTTAGCCACATGCTGGCAAGTAATGACTGTGGCTTTTTTAGTGTGTCCGTACGCCGGCCTCACTGAAGTTGTCTTGAGGCATAATTAATTATGCTTAAATTATGTTAGACACACTCGTTAAACAAGATACATAGTTTAGAAGATTTTTTTTAATTTACAGTTTTATTATAAATAGAAATTCTTAATTAAACAATAATCATGCTTATACTTTTTATTAAATAAAAACAACACTTTTATCCACCTTAAAAATTAAAGATCATGCAAACTTTTTTTCTTACTTTTTGGTAATTTTTAATGCTTTTTTTATTAACACTTAATGAATAATATTAACACTTCAGCATTAAAATACAGTAAACTTCAATTCTTCACGACTCTATTGCAGTACATAAAATGTCTCATAGAGTAACGCCCAAGGGATACAAGAAGTGAAGAATAGTAATAACGGTGTAATTCAAGGTTAATGGATTAATTCCTATAGATTATATATAAAAAAAACTTTAATACAGCCGTAACGCTGTATAATTTTATTACTGTTAGTGGATAACGGACAGAGAAGCAGACTTACTTACCTAATTTTTTTTTTTAAATAATAAGAAACCTAATTATCGAAATCTGTGATATTAAATCGCATATTTAATTCATTAATAAATTAATAACTTATATTTTATATAAGTTATTAATTATAAAATATAAGTTAGTAATTACACACATATATATATATATATATATATATATATATATATATATATATAATTAATTAATATAATTTTATATATATTATAAATATTAATA
Organism: Lycorma delicatula; assembly: GCF_047948215.1. Taxonomy (NCBI): domain Eukaryota; kingdom Metazoa; phylum Arthropoda; class Insecta; order Hemiptera; family Fulgoridae; genus Lycorma; species Lycorma delicatula. The sequence goes on from NC_134457.1 coordinate 127,831,717, forward strand.
AGTTTTATCAACAATAATTACTTTATAAATATTGTTTTATAAGGTTATATATAATTAATAAAAAAGGGACAGTTTAAGGGTTGTTTCTTTATGGATGATTACAATCTATAAGTATTAAAAATGCAAAGGGGGATATAACAAGTAGTTAGTATGAGAGGATATAGGATGTGAAACATGTTAAGCATCCCTTCCTGAAGTACCATTGGCTACAAAATTAGGATGACCTGTCAGTCTTACCTCATGCCACTTCTATAAATATAGAGCCTTTTCTGAAATTGGTAAAGAATTTTAATTAAAGTTATGGTAGCTATAGAATCTGATTTATTTGTCAGATGGTTTCCAACTTTCGCTCAAGATACACAGAATAAAAGTTATGTAATAAAAATTCCGCTAAATAACAAAAACAAAGAAAAAATGTTATCATTTCTACATCACAAATATTAGAATATTTACAATGCTTACTTTCTCTATTCCATTACTGTAAAATGTAAGTATAGAAAAAAAAGAATAACTACGCATTTAGTTTGTATACCGTCATCATGATTTGTAACACAACAATATAAAAATACAGTTTAGTTGTCAAGTGCATAATTGTAATCAATTTTGCCTAATATGTACTAAATGTACTAAACGTTGAACAATGAGACACATTTATTTGTGTTATAAATTGATTTTTTCACAAATAAAATTGGGTAAGAGATTCTTTTACTCAAAACACCGTCTAAATACAATACAAAAACTAAATACAAAATTTATCAAAAAGAAATAGCTATTATTTAATTATCTTTTCAGAATACAATTAAAACCAAATCAAATTAGATCTCCTACTCTCATTCATAATGTATAAAAATTAAGGGTGAATTTCGTAATTCTTTGCTAGAGTTTTTCCATTGAATCAAATTATTCATGAAGTTTTTTCAAGATAAAAATGCATTGAATTCAATTATATAGTTTTATATCGATAACGCGCTCTCACAAGCTAATACCATGAGCAATAATGGTATATATATACTTATGTATTATGTAAACGAAACAACTTATGTATATACAAAGGTAAAATCATGTTGCAACATAAAATGATAGACCATACATGGGAAGAATGAATGATAGAATAAAAATCCATAAACCAAGATGATGGTATTCAAATCAGTTTTAGTTAGCGAATACTAGTGAAAAATAGGAATGAAAAAATAAAAGCACAGATCGTTTCTATTTTATTTACTTTTGTTCGTAACTGGTTAAACACAAAAAAAAATTTGTTTCATTTCCATATGTTTTATAGATTAAGACTTCTCAAAATATACAAAAACTCTACTTATTAGTACTCAGCTATAACTGAAACGATCTGAATAAAATCACTATATTCTAGTTTCAGATTAAAAAAGATCTGTATATAAGTTTTTATTACAGTTTTCATCAAAAACATATTATCTAATTAAATTTCTTTTCTTGTTTTATTTTTGGGGGATATGATGAGACCAGTTCTTCATAAGAGAGAAATATTCTAATATAACAATATTTTTTGTGCTATTTGTATTCAGCCAAGTTGGGAAAGTTATTTGTATTATTTAATTATTAATTATTTTGCAAGTTAAATTACACTTATTGCTACCAGTTTGGATCTATGAATCTGGATGACTAAATTATTATTCCAAACATCAAATAATATTTTCGTCGTTTTTTAAAAAATATTTTTTTTAAAATTAAAAACTTATACAGTTTTTAAATAAAAAAATTTATATATACTACAAACGTTTACAATTTTCAAAACATATTTATAAACGTCATTAACAAAGAATTGTTAACAATTCAAAATAAAAAAGTGGAAAAAATTTATGAAAATTCTCATATTATATTAAAAAAGTATAAAAATTTAAGTTTGATCGGAATCCTTTCCAAAAAAATTAGTTAAAAAAATTCATTTTTTAATTTATTTCTTTATGCTATGTAGGTTTTCTGAAATTAACCAACTAGCCGGAAGATTACAACGTAAATTTGGCAAAGTATACAGTCCGTGATAGAACCATTAGGTAAACAATATATTCCGGAATCCTCTCATTTGGAGAAAAATAAGACCTTTTAATGTGATAAAATAAATCAGGAAAAGGTAATAACAGATTGGACCTGGCAGTTAGGAACTGATACACTCCATAGCCTGCGTAATCATTTATAGAAGAGGGGGGGATTGGTTTCAAATTAAACTCATTTACACGATTAATGAAGCCCATTGATTTCACACTCGTGCGGGTACTGGAGCTAATATTAGTATTTAAGTTGAGATCTCACTTTCCTGGTAGCGAGCTTTATTAGGGGAAGTGATACCGGTAGAACGGTTCAATCTGAAAAATTATAATTTATATATTATAATTATATTATATATTATATTCTATATTAATTTAAAGAAATTATGATTCAAATTATTTTTCTGTGCGGTAAAATAAGAAGAGAGAAGAAATATGAAAAATGTTTTAAATATGATTTACAAGTAGAAATGATGTTAAATTGTTTTATATTCAGGCAATCAATAATAACAATAAAATAATAACAATAAAAATAAATTGTTATTGATAATCAATCAATAACAATAAAGTTGAACAATTTCTGTTAAATTAGTCAGTAAGCTACTTTTTATATGGTTTTTAATGAATGTATTAATTAAATTACTCAAATAAAAATTAACACGGATCAGATTCCGTAATGTGTTTTATATCACATTTTTTATTGTTCTCAATAAATATTTTTATTTTATTTTCAACATCTAATAAATATTTATCTCTTACTAATGTTTTATTACATTTTGGTTCATTATTTATTAATTTTTTATTAATAAAAGTGTAAATAATAAATAAATTAAACAAAAATTAATTCCCAACTATAAAAAAATCAGCAGATATCAAATATAAAAAACTAAAAAAAAAGTTATTGTTAGTTAACTTTTCATAAAATATTTGTAATCGTCTTATAATTTAATAACCAATTATTCATTATAACTAACTTTTTTACATAAATTAGCGGAAAATTTATACAACATTTTAACTGTAAAATCTTAAATTACAATTCATCAAAGTTTTATAATTTTATTTTATTATTAAACATTGACCTCAGTATTTTAAATTAATATTTTATAATACTGCTTAATAACAGGAATAATAATAATAATAATAATTTTATAACAGTTGTTTTATTTAGATAAAGATTTCACGTAATACAAAATCTGCAGAATATCATCCAGTTACCTTGTTCAGTGTAAAGTTAAGTAAAGCTTAACAAGAGTGAAATAAATTGTAGAAACAGGTTGTGGTTGACCAAAGTAAGCGTTTGCTTTCCATTACTAGTGGAATATGTGGCGGCTGTTTTGGAATGTGAGCAACGACTTTACTGTTAGTTTTCACGTTACTGTTACGGATTACACTTGCGGCTTCTTTGCTTTTCTGTTTGCAAATAATAGTATTATATTTAAAATAATTTAATATCAGATATTCTCTTGTATTATTTAGAAATGGTAGACTTCATATAAATCAGTGATATAATAACAGGCTACTTATTATTATTCTGGAATTTAATTCTCTAAAATGTAAGATTATTACAGTACAATAATTTTTGGTTTAAGTATTGTACTTTACATGTAGTTTAGAATTAAACTTATTGCCTGAAACAAATATGCGCGTGTACACACACACACACACACACACACACACACAATTTTAGAGCTGTTGCAGTAGTAAGATTGTTATAAGGAATGAGTCAATAGTGTTGAAAATATCTTAAGGAAGATATTTGTCGTACAAAACAAAATAGAGCGTTTCTAAAATGGTGGGCTGGCTATACTTTTTCAGATTCTATTTGTAAAGCTATACGAAAAGTATAGAGACGTTCTCCCACGTCCATCACTTTGTTTATTTTTATATAAAAATTTATATCTCAAGTTCTGGTAGAGGAATCACATTAATATTTGATAAGCGTCTTGGTAATAAAGTTATACTTTCGCAAATTACAAAATGGCGGCCATGTTTATTTTTCAATCCGTTATATCTCCATAAAAATTACTTTTAACAAAATTTATGTCATTTGTTAAAATATTAAGTTTTATTTTAAACAAAATGACACTTTATTTTTTACGATCGGTTAACAAATAGCCGAGTTATGTCAGAAAATTGATGTTGTAATTTCGTGTCTGTTTTTTACGTCCTCCACTTAACGTTCAGTTCGATTAAATATTAATTCTAGTGTTGTAAATTAATTCTGTTAATTTTAGTGTTGTAAATTACTATAAAATTAAGAAATAATTTTCTAGCAATAATAGACCTAATAATTATGACACAAAATTACAGCAATTTTTGCCATAACTCGGCTATTTGTTAACCGATTTAAAAAATAAGATGTCATTTTGTTCAAAATAAAAGGCTTAATATTTTAGCAAATAACATAAATTTTGTCTTACCTGAATTTCTATTTATAATTTACTTACGAATTTTTATATTTGTATAAAACCATATGCGTTTAAATATTAAATGCTAAATATGTTGGTAATACTGATTTTTCTGATAAATTCAAACCATTTAAATCATTTTGGGAGTTATACCAAACAAACTTTTTTTTTTTTTGTTTTTGTTTTTTTAACTATATAACTACATTAAACATTTACAGTCGCACATAAAAACAAAAATTGATTCCATTTTAATATAATTAGTTATTTTTAATGATATCGGCGAAAGTTCTAGACAAATAAAACGTTTTACTATTAACTAAATTGTTTATTGATTTTTGTAGTTGATTCTTTTATATGTTAAATTATTAGCTGTATATAAAATCTAAAACGACAAAAAAGTAATAATTGAGTAGATAAATGGCCTATAAAACTCTTTTCAAAAATATTTTACACAGCCCAATTAATTATTTTATTTTATTGGTTAAAAAGTGAATAATGGTTTTACTTATAAATTCTTTGATTTTTATTGTTTGTTCAGATTTTAAAGTTTTTACCTCCCTACTAATAATTTTTTGACTTGTACAAGATAAAATAAAGATTTAATAAGTTTTCTATTTTTCTTAACTAAAACTAACTTTATAGTTTTAAGCAAATTAATGTTTTTTTGTAAAAAAATCAAGGTTCTTGATTATACTTAGAATTAATTCTTAATTTACACATAGGAAAAGTAAATATTTATTATTGTTTGTTATTGTTTATGCAAATTTCAGTTTCATAATGAAATTACTGCATTAAAATAATATTTACATTAGACTATAGTTTTGACAAAGACTTAACCACGAGTAATAATGAAGTAATCTTTGTTTATATTTCATTAAAGCAAGTATTCTGGTGAAAATTCATGTTTTCTTCAACTTGAAAAGATTATTTCTTAAAATTAAAAGCTTTAATAAAATTCTTTTACTGGTCCAGTAAAAGAATTTTATTAAAGAGTATATATATATATACATATGCGCTTATATATATATATATATATATATATATATATATATATATACGCGCGCGCGCGTGTGTTTAAATAACTGTAATAGACAAAATGTAATCATAAATTTATATAACGGCTTACAATGAAAGATTTCCATATTTATAACGAATACATTTATTTTCTGTAGGGATAAATTCCTACCAACAGGGAAACATTCATTATTACGATAAAATTAATATGATAGGATTAATTAATTGAAAGTTTATTAACTCTATTTTTATATTCAAATCCATCACACAGGAATAAACTGACTTTTCTTTTATGTATGATACTCAAATTATGTTCTAAACGAATAGAAAAAAAAAGAAAGTATTTATAACAGAAATTAACATATTAAGGATTTTTTTCTCCGACAAATGTGAATAATTTTTCAAATTTAAATGTGAAAAACGCGAATAATTTTCCTCAAATGATGTAAGAAAGTACACACTATTGATTTTTACTATTTATAGAAAATACTCGCTATTTTAACAGGATTAATCCAATACAGAAGCCGAAGACAAAAAAATAATTTTAACAACCTCCCTTTTGGGTTACGCAATTAACTGAAATAAAAGTGAGAGGAAGTTAAATTAGCCATTATGTATGAAAATATTTTATTTTTTAATCACATTAATAGTCTAATGCTGAAAGCCCTGCACATCCCTGAAGATATCTAGAAAGTAAACTGATATAACATAAAACAACAATCAAAATGACTTATGGTTTAATTCTTTTTATGTTTCTTTTTACGGTTTTCTTCCTGTTTTATGGTAAACCCAATTAAATTACATATATTTTAAAGGGAATAATTCTTTCTTTATACTAATAACCCATTAATATTTATAATTTAATTTATAAATAAATGGGATAAGTCCCATAAAATTCTATTTTTAATAATATGACATTATCATTTTAAGAAATACTGGTTTTTTTTTAAAAAGCTAATAAAGAGTCGGTCTAGAGGTTAGTTGTTTTACGCGGAATTGGCTATTACGGAGACGCAAGAAATTTATCCTTCTATATTATATACATAGAATATGTACCTGAGAACACTCTTCTCAGGGGAGCGTTACCAAATAGCCAATTTTGCGCATGCTTAAAGTTGAGTTACTTCTTTTTATAATGTTTCACTATAAAAGCAAGGTAATAATTTTTATTGAATACATTCTTGAGAAGCTTAAAATAAATATTCTGAAGTAAAAATATTTTTCGATACAGCTACAATATTTATAATAGGTACAATATTTATTTTTGGAATTTATTTAAGAAAAATAAGTATTAATTACAACTAATCACCTTAACTATATTCCATTTTCTATAATCAGGTCTATGTAATTGCTTATGAAGATATATGAAAAGAATAGCAAAAACAAAAAATTATTTTTAAAATATTTTATAAAATTATCGATCTTACAACTAGCTGGTAATATTTTTCGTCGATTTCTTTACCAGCTAAAAAATTTAGTCAAAAATATTTAATTAATGATGCGCTGACTAAGTAATAAACTACAAATTGCATTATGCCAATATAATTCTGCAATAATGAGCTTATAGTACAAGCAGCCTGGGTTTCAATCATGTGCCCTAAATCTTAATGTTAGATAGCCGTGACCACAATTTACAGGAATTGTCTAATAGTCTTGTTAACATTACTAATAAAACTTATTTGAAAGAAATAAAAAAAAATTTTTTGGTAATCAGAAACTCCTTGTGTACTCTCTATATGGAAAGTTCATATATCCATACGTTTTGTCTATATGTTTGTCCATACGTACATGCGTGTGCATGTATCTATTATCTACTGTTAATATTCTTTTTGACTGATATTTGTAATTAACTTTTCATATACATTGAAATACCTTTACCTGGCATAAATAAATAAAATTCCTCTAATTTTTAAAAGGAAAGCCGATAGCGTAAAACAATTTAACTGCAATTTTTTTATCAATAATTAAAATTATATTTATCTCTTCAAAAGTGTTATTAAAGGTTACAGTTCAAAATAAAACTAAAGTTATTAAAATTTTATCAAAATAGTACGATCCGTTACTGATAAATATTTTAAAATATAGTCTACTCGTATATAAATAAAATATATAAATATTAATTAATTTTCCGTATTTTTTTTTTTTTTTTATTCTTGCAGATACTAAAACCATTGAATAAATTAATTTTTTAATAGAAAAAATTTGTTATTTTATCTAAATAATACAATTGTTTCTGAAGAAATTTGGCAAATTTTAACTGTGGATGCAAAAATAAATATACGTAAGATTTTTTTTTTGATTTTGAGAAATTTTTTCATATATTATTGCTTCTATCATGTAAAATGTATTGGCTATTCTATTTGGGTTTGGGTAGTTATTTAACTAATAGAGTGCATTAATTATGTGTGTACATTTAAAATTCAGTTCATTTAATTCTACAATTCTTTTTAATAATATATAGGGGACAGATCAATAATTTGTATAACATATTCCAACACGAAATAATCAACATAAAATCTCATGTTTTCACTTACAAATTTTATTCACACAAAATTCAAGAGTAAAATCAAAAAAAAAGTATGATTGACCAATTCATTATTATTATTTGAACCACAATACTTTGTACATTTGATAAAACTTTATAAGGCTGGTAGTTCTATCTATCAACTGTTTTCGATGAAAATAAACATTAATCTTCAACCAGATATCTAATAAGCTCAAGTTATCGATAAAAATAACAAAGAGAAACAAATAAAGTTAATTAAAATGGATTAATAACAAAAATTTAATGAAAAAGTAACATAATTTTATATTGAGATAAAATTAAACAGATATTTCTGAGGTCCTGTGAGTAAATCATTTAAAAAATAATTTACCTTATTATATATCTTCATTATTATATACTAAAACACCTGAGGATATTACATATCCTCAGATACGAATTTACTCACAAACCTTTAACAAAGAAGACAAGATGAATGAAATACCGCTTAAAACAAAACGTTAGACACTTATCAGGAATTGAATTCCATATTTTAAACTAATTCATCTGGTCTATCATGATAGTAAGTAGTTCAAATATAATTAAAAAGTAATTCTTGACATTAAAATTCACAAAATATAAGTTTTAAATATATTTATCTAGTGAAAATTAATTTTACTTAAATAACAAATTTTCTATTTAAAAACCCCAAAATTAGCTTCTTTAAGAGCTATAAAACTTATCTTTAAATTTTAAGTTAGCTACATTAGCCACTAGGAACATGACAAAAAAATTAGATTCTTTGTTTTTCAATTAATAATGGCAGAACATTTTTATTCTTTTTTCGTAAAAGGTTTAATGGAAAAAATGCATGGTATGCAAAAATGTATTGTTTTCATATAATTTAATTTTAACTTAATGAAATATCGTTTGAAATGTATAATTTAAATATAGATTTATGTACGGGTCATCACATATATTATTTGTACGTAGCAATGTATGTATACTAAAACCCCGAACCAATAAACTATGATTTATATCGTTTATTATCCCGGATTCCGTTTTTAACGTTTCGGCGTTTAATTATCGAGCCGATTGGTTAGTAGCAAGGTTATGTAAAGCCAGTACCCTATCAGTGATTTGCTTTCATAAATTTTCAAATAGATTTATTCAAAGGCCCATTATTTTGAAACAATCGTTTTTCGTTTTAAACGCGTTTTAAACAAAAGAACATTTAACATTTTTCACAACTTAACCATCCAATAAAATTTAATTATACTCTCTTTTAACTAGAGTAGGATTTTAAAAATGACATTATACCGACTTAAAATCATAATCATTTGTTAAATAAATATTTACCTGATAATATAGAATTTCTACAATTATGACAATTATTTTATACAAAACTTTGATAATATGACGACATATTTATTATTAATCTCGAGAATTTAAACTTAATTAATGATAAAAACCAATTATCCATCTAACATTCACCTGAATTTAAAACTCTGTAATATTTTTGATATTTATTTCTAGGATGTTATTCCGTGAAGTTATCAACTTAAAGTTAGTTATTGTATATAAAAGCCCGTATAAGCATTTTTCTATGATGCAATTTTTTATATTGCACGTTGTTTGTTTTATCTATCAAATTCTAAATTTGGAAATTTAAAAAGTCTGGTATTCAATTCTGTATTTTATCGTAAAATTTTGCTATTTAAATATAAACTTTTGTAAATTCCTTCAGTGTCAATCAAAAAAGTGGTCAATATTTAAAATATTAGTCTTTACATAATTGGAAGTTACATAAAAATATTGAAGTTATTAGCATAATTATGTACATATTTTTAAATTTAAGACATAGATTTATACTCTTATTCTTATACTCTCTACTCTATAATTCTTAGCACTACAAGACGTTTTGTGTACTCTGTTGACTTTTAAGTAATTTCTAACTACAGAATGAATAAAATGAAAATTTCTAGGATTTTTTCTTGGACCTTTGAAGTAGTGTTGTAAAATTAGAAATGTGACAATTGATCAGTTGTCACAGTTGAACATTTTGATTCTGATTCATTTAAAAATCGAAAACAATTTTTTAACATTATTTTATGTACATTCACGCAGACTAAATGAAATAATGTGAGATTATTATTCTTCATTTCAATTCATTCTAATCACATATTTATTTTTAATATGTTGTTTTAATTAAATTTACATTATTAACTTATTTTTTCGCTACTATAGAATTTGAATTAGTTTTGCTTCGTTCAAATTTAATATACATTTATACTACACAAACTTTAGACAAAGCAAAGCTGTCATTTGACAGATATTGTGCATAGAATTATAGGATCAGGCTGGGACCTACGGTAACTTACCAACAGTATACTTATTCCTTACTTCATGATAACGTAGTACTATTGGTCACAAAACAAACTGACAGCAGTCGCTTATCAAAGAGTCTGTTCGTTTAGCTTACCGTCGCATCTGGCGTTTGTTTTTCTGTCTTCATAACTAGATAACTTATTTTAACTTAGATAACAGTATTTTTTAATACTTTTTCTATTTCTTAATAATTTTCAAAACATTTTAGTCTTTATATCCTTATTGAATAAGATTTTAAAGTTGTTTTATAACTTGAAAAGCTAAGCTGGTACAATAGAATCACACTATTTAATCATTTTAAGAATTTTACTTACAATAGTGATAATCTCTAACTGTTGCGTATTCAAATGTAAGCTGAGTTACGACCTGAAAAATAAAGATGCTTTTAAGTCAATTTTTTAATTTCTATCTAATGTAGCATTAAGAGAAAAATGAATTCGCGCGATCGTAGGAAATTTCTTGTACCCGAGTAAGAATTTAAAACTTGTGAAAATATTTTTACAGAAGACAAAATATTTTTACAGAAGACAATATAATTACAGAAAATTTAATTGTAAGGCATGGTAGCATGATTTTGATTTTTAAACATCAAGAAATGAAACTTATACAAATATATTTCAAAACCAGCCAAATGATATTTATCCATTTCTACGAAAAGGAGAAACTCGCCTGACGTCAAGAAAGAATAATCAAGGTAATTGAAAAACAAACAGAAAATTTTGGAGCAGAAAAAAAAGGAAAAATAAATCTATAAGTAGAAGTTAAAATGTTCCGAGAATTTGCCTGTACACTATGAACTAGATTTTGGATTCACCGTTTTAATTGATAAGAAAAAAATTACTTGTAATCAAATTAATGTAAATTAAGGAATTGCAACTTTCATACCGATGTAGATTTATATTGATGGAAAATTAGAAGTAAAATTGACACGAAATTTTGATGTTATACTAAAAATATATAAAATATAGCTATACTAAAAATATTTGAATGAAGTGGGTAAAAAACCATTTATGGATAACGTTAGGTTATTTAAGAATTATTATTGAACAATCAGATTTAATTCGGATATGCGAAACGATATATGCGAGAAATAAATTATTGAAGACAAATACAAAGCAAGAGAATTTAAGCAAATTCATAAAAGTAGGCTCAGAAAGAAATATATAAACATAAAATTACAATCTTTAGAATAAATAAGAACAACTCTAATTAGATTGTCCAGTTGTACTTCATTGTATATTTAGATTTTTACAAAGTGATTTACGAAGAATGTAAAAAAAAATTTAGAACATGTTCTAATGGTGAAAATAAAGAAGAAAATTCACATAAATGTAGGTTCGGAAACGCTTCGTTACCGAATGTTGGTAAAAGATTTCGCTCTGATTTCTAAGCCGTCGGTAAAACTAAGCCAGACTATAATTCTTGAGTCGCAAAATAAGAAGTAAAATCAGTGGTTTTATATGAAATTTTAATTGGAAAATTGAAAGAATAGGTTTCAGAACTGTCTTTTTGAAAAAATCAGGGATAAAAGACAAAAAAAATGGGTTGAAAAACACACTATTTTATGTTTGGCGGAAAATAACGTTTTTAAATGTGCAGTAAACACAAAAACGATTTAAAAAACCTCGTAGAGGATTGGATTATGAGTAAATTTGTTTCTCGAAAACTGCTAAAAATACAGTTCTGGGACCTATTTTTGTTTTTCAATTTTTCAAGTCAGATTTCATATAAAAACAACTTGATTTTCCTCCTTAACTTGGGTCCCAAGAATTTCAGTCAGACTTAACTTTACCGAAGGTGCAGAAATCATGCCGAAACTATCTCTCATCGACACTTGCTAACGACCGGTTTACGAACCTATGTTTAGTATATTCTTTACTTACTATCTTCTTTATTTTTACTTGTAGAATATGTTCTGAAAATTTGTTACTTTTCGTGAATCATTCTGTATATACATTTTGATATCTTATCAAGCTGCGAGGCAACGTTGAAACTCTTTTTCAACTTCGATACGTAGAAATTTTTAAGATGAAGTTTCTAGTTTAACAGGTAAAAGGCAATGGACGTATCTAAAAAGACGAAATTATAAAAGTTATATTTAAATGAGGTATCACTTTTAAAAATATTTTTTATTTTCTCCTCTTTTTGTTCAAAAAGTACAGGTAGAATTAGAATTTATATACTATAATGTGTTATTTTATTTTAGTATAATGAACGTTAAAAATACGCACACCGTAAATTCGTAAAATTTCTAGTTATCGAACATATTCCTGATTATTTTTAGATCTTACAAAATGAACTCTTAATGTTGTTAATAGATTATTCTGAATTGAATTGTTAAAACGACATTAGAAATAAAATAATTAGAGTTAATCAGGGTATAAGTAACGAGCCACATTGACCACTACTTGGAATTGTTCATTTAGTTATTCAGGCTTTCTTAAGTTCCGCCTGGATAGTTCAAGATTACTTCTCGTACCTTTGACAAAGATGACGAAAACAAATGAGATACGGAAAAAAGTTAAGTTTCCTTATTTCAGCCGTACGTCAACAAAAATCCCATAATGGTTGCATAAATTTTCTAGTATGTATACAACTACAAAATAAATTAAACATATTCGTATTTTTTAAAGAGGTATATTATTGGTCTATATGTAAATCACATTTTATTAATAATGTATCAAGTTTTCGTACATTGCTCGATGATTAAAATTTATTTCACCCATGGAAAATAACAAAAAAGCCTGCCTAAACTTTAGTTTTTAGACTAAACTTATCTTTAGAAATGTTTATTAATTATGCTTAATGTAAACATAGAAAGTTATTTCAGGAAACAGATATATAAGAATTATACTATATTAAAAGTCATTTTGTTACAACTGTTTTTAATTATCTATTATTTTAAATAAGCACATTTTATATACATCCGCGTAATAATCATAAAATTATTCTATGACGAAAAAAACACCAACTTACAAAAGTACATTTGTAAATGTGAACTGAGAATAGATGAATAGAACGTGTAGCAAGACCTCTTCTTTCCTGCGATCGTGATCTGAATTGAAATAAGAAAGAAGATTTTTTGACAGTCTTACGTGTAAAGAGAATATATGTAGGCAGCATGTTCATGTCTTATTCAAGGTCAGTTCTTCGAATGAGACAAATAATAGTTTCAAGAAGTCCTGTTTCAATAGTAAAAGAGTATTGATTAAATGGAATTGATAAAGACTTACACATGTTTGTTGAAATTGCATTAACTGTCCGTTTAAATAACATGTTTTTAAACAGTTTATTTATGATAATTTCATTATTTCTCTTGTATTGTACTCATTCACATTTATTCTTAACATTCGAATCCTGCAACTTACAATGAATATATAATTAAACCAGTCAATCATTCGGCTATCTTTAAAAATTGATTATATATGTATAAAAATGAGTTTTATTGATAATAATTTCAATATACTGTAGTCAAACGCGTCAAACCAAAACCACTTGCGTTCAGTAAACTCATGCTTGTAAAATTAATAATGATAAACAAAACTTAACGCCTTCTTAATTTATAAAAAGTACTAGTGTTTTGTAATTTCTTCAAAACAACATATCGTTTTGTACAAGAATCGAAACTCTGAGGGATCTAAAGAATGCGGATTTTAAAATAGTCTGTCTCCAAAAAAATAGTAGTTATAGCTTATTACACGTTTTTTGTACGGGTAAAAATTTATTTCGCCCACTTCTTAGCGTTACTCGTTTCTCGGTAAATTTTTATTTTTTTATTTTATGATTTTTTAATCAAGTAACCGGAGGCAGGTGAAGCAGCCAGTTGGTGCAGCTGTGTTGGTTGAGATGTCGCACCGTACACCGTCGCACTCTTTAAAAATCAAAATTCAAAAAACCCGAAAATAATTTATAGGTAGTATTTTTAGAGGGGTATTTTCAAACGCAAATCTAGTGAATATCTCGTTTATTACAGTCGATAATTGGAGAAATTTTCAATCATTCTTCAAAATGTTTATATCTTTTTCACCCTTTCAAGGTCGAATTTAAAAAAAAAAATGTTGGCATCGGTTTTTATACAAATATAATTATATAAAGTATTTAATATGTATTATAAATTACACATATTGGTATAGTATTCAGTTATATAAATTGTTTATAAACAATATTTTTTTACTTATTTTGTTTAGACGATGGCCTGAATGTTTATTACTAAAACAGGTTTTCAGCAGTTAGTCTTCTCATAAATGTCAGACATACTTGTGATCAGTTTCCCAAATAACTAAAACATAAGCAAATCGTAAAAAGCAATAAGGACGGGAGAGAGATACCCCCCAAGACCATAGAAGAGAGGTTTTCGAACCTTTGAATGATATTGATTCAAAATGAAATCCTAGGTATCATGCGTTGTCCAAACGATAAAAGATGTACATAAAAATGTAATAAATGGGGGGAAAATGTAATGAATAAATCAAATGATGGATATGATCTCCATCTAGGCAATACCGTGGGTAGATTTCCCCTGCTCATCGCAAACGTCATTTGAACTGACTTTGCAGTATTAACATGCATCTTCCATTTAGCAAGCCATTCACAGAAGGTTTAAGTCTGGTTGCAGTTTCATATTAAAGTTAACATATTTTATATAATATTAAATTTATAACGTATAATTCCTTTACAAAAAGACTTTTTAAACGTATATTAATATAATTTAAAAAAAACATATATCAATTTTAATTTTTTTAAAACAGTTATGTTTCTGAAAATAAAAGTAATGAAACCAAGAATCAGTAAGATTTAAAAACTTGTTAAAAACGATCGTAATTAGAAGGACTTCCAATGAGTAAAAATAGAAGTACGAGTAAAACATGGCTAATAAATATTTCTGCATTTCTTTTTTTGTTTATTTTTTGAGTTCATCGGTTTTTATCCTCTCTCTCTGCAGTCGGGTCCGCAACCAAGCATAAACATAGCTCCAGGGGGTGCCATCGCCTCAAACAGCCTAGTTGAGAACTGACGTTCCCCCCAGACAGCCGGGACTCGGTCTTTAATTAGTCGCCATGAGGGAACCTCGTAGAGATCCTCCAACCGGGACTCCAGTCTTGACGCCATGCCTCAAATGAGGAACCCCAAAGCGATCCCCCACCGGGGAAACGGTCTAACTTTACCCTGGTCTTACTTTGCTCCCTCATCGAAGTCCGATTCGGACACTAAGGGAGTCTCTATCCAATCACTGGTAGCGGGACACCTAAGCGGCCCACCCCTCCTGGACAGGGCTGTTCCAACCCAGGTCTTTCCCAAAACACGGGAAAAGTACCTCATTGTATGGTCTTGGCCCCCTGAAGCCTCCTGAAGATAAAACTCCGAAAGTTGCTCTTGTTCAGAAGAAAACGGACGCTAAAGCAGAATCACATGTCCGTCTTAGTCAGATACTTATTGATAAGCAGAAAGTAGCAGTTACAGAGACTGTTATGGAGACTCCCAAGCCTCCTTCAACTGAGGTGGCCTCTAAACCACAGAGGCCACAAAAAAATTCACAGGGGGGCGAGTGTCCCCCCTTCCACAGGCGGTGACCGGTGCTGCTCCCGTGTCGGGGGTTGGCCAGGTTGCCGCCTCTCAATCGGCGCCTGAAACCGGCGCCGATCCATGCCCGTCGTCCTCGGCGGCTTCTGTTGTCTCCGATTCAATGACTGGAAGCTATACGGGCGATGACGTTCTCTGCGAACACGATGCTGTTAGCAGTATGGAGAAAAAAAGAAAAAAAGGATGGCCGAAAGGCAAACCCAGACTATAATTTAATTTAAAATTAGCGAGTCGATTGTACAATGGGACATCAATGGATGTTCTTCAAACATCCATGAGCTCCAACGCTTGGTACATGATGTAGACCTCATTTGTATATGTCTGCAAGAAACACATTTCAGCCGAAATGAAAATTTTAAATTAAAAGGATATAACATATTTCGGCGAGATCAACTGCCAAAAGTTAGAGTTAGAGGTGGAGTTGCCATATTAACATCGACCAGAGCTACCACCGAAGCGGTTGTTCTAAATACAAACCTACAAGCGGTCGCCATTAGAATGAAGCGTCCGCTTCAGGTCACTGTCTGCAGCATATACTTACCGTATTTTGATTGGAAGGAGAATGACATAGCGCGATTAGTATCTGAGCTTCCCCCACCTGTCTTATTGGTGGGTGATTTTAATGCTCATAATTCTCTTTGGGGATCAGATCGTGTAGATCCCCGCGGAAGAGAATTGGAAAGGTTCCTGGTGAATTCTGAACTTATTCTTTTAAACGACGGGTCAGGAACCTTTTTCAATGTCAGAAATGGATCGACGTCCTGTATAGATTTTGCACTTATAAGCGGATCGATAGCACCCAGGTACAGCTTCCATGTTTTAGACGATTTGCATGGAAGCGATCATTTCCCGGTGCAAATTGTAACTGATGTTACAAGAAAAATTATCCCATCTCTAAAAGATGGTTGTTTGAAAAGGTAGATTGGACGAGCTTCACAGCTAGAACGATACTCCCTGAAACAACTGGAGTTATCGGGGACGATGTCGACGCTATAACAAATGCAATACTTGATTCGGCATCGAGATTCATTCCCAAAACATATGGGAAACTTACGAAACGACCCGTTCCATGGTGGAACGATGAAATAAGTGAAGCTATTAAAAGAAAGAAAAGGGCGTATAACACCTTTAAGAAACGTCCAACCACAGAGAATCTTATTGCCTTTAAAAAATACAGAGTGTAGGCAAAACGTCTCATGATAGACTCGAAGAAACGATCCTGGCAGCAATACGTGTCATCCATCGACAGAACCACTACTGCACCAGATGTTTGGAGGAAAGTGAAGGCGATTTGTGGGCGTAAAAATTTTGCACCCATAATTAGCCTTCAAGATGAAGACGAAATTAAGGGCATTCCAAACGAAATCACAGAGTTATTATCCAATCACTTCGAGATAGCCAGCAAAACGGCTAACTACGAAGAAGATTTTCGAGCGCAAAATAAAGAACTTGAAGCTCTACTAAATTTCCGTACTGAGTATAATTACTCATATAATGTACTATTTAAAATGGAAGAATTCATGAAAGCGTTGGAGAAAGCAGGCAACACAGCTGCTGGTCCGGATGAAATCCATTATAATATGATCAGGCAGCTGAATAACACTGCAAAACGCAAACTATTAGAACTCTATAATCAAATATGGCGGGATGGAATGTACCCGCAGCAGTGGAAAAAGGCTCATGTTGTTCCAGTACCAAAGAAAAATAAAAATTTAACAGATCCCAATACCTATCGTCCTATTTCCTTGAAGTGCGCTATGGGAAAAATAGTCGAAAAAATTATTAATAATCGACTCGTTTGGGTTTCAGAAAAAGAAAACCTGATATCACCATATCAAGCAGGTTTTCGACAATACTACTCTACCACCGATCAAATGATCAACTTAGAGAATATTATATATAACAGCTTTATTACAAGAAAACATTGTGTCGGAGTCTTCTTTGACCTTCAGAAGGCTTTCGATATGACCTGGCGACATGGAGTAATGCTCCAGATACATGAATGGGGCATTCGTGGCTTACAGAAGAAATAGGCTACAGGCATGGTGCATGCCTGTAGCCTATTTATAAGGAGGAGTCAACTGCCACGGCGCCCTGACGCGACTGATTTACTGCTCAACGGCGGTTCTGGTCGTCCCGAGGGTGCTTAAACAAACTATAAACGAGACAGGTAGAACAGACTGGTATTGATAAGTTGTATTTTTAATTTCATGGTCTTTTGAGAAAAGACCAAAATTCAAATTTTAATATCGGGGCCCATTACACCCCGTAAGTGTTATGTTTGTGTCTTACTGTTTTTGTGTTGTTTTGTGCTTTTAAATAAAATGTAAGGGCCCTTTAAACCCTTACATATGACGATCCTGATGGTGATACTAACTTCGTAACTAACTTAGTAGTCGATGCCCGTATAAATTCAAAAAAAAATAAAAAAATAGCAACTGCGGTTTATAGTTGAAACTTACTGTAATATGCGGCAAAATAAATTTGAAAAAAATTATTCAGATTATAATATAATCAACAGTATAATTAAACAGTTTGTGTGGAAAAATACGAAAGTAATTTTTTTTAAATCAATAGTTAATACACACATACATTTAATCGCATTATCTTATTACACCCATTACATTTGAATGTTAGTATTTACGTAATTTCTACATGATAAGAATTATTACAGCTCTTATATTAGTAATGTAGCTCATTTATCAACCAATTTTATTTTTATTATTTTTGGATCAATTACAATTATTATAAAATAATTTTTGTTTAATATTAATCAAGTTTTGCAGAAAACAATGATTTACAATAATATTTATTAAATTATGGTAAATATATTTAGATTAGAAACAGAAATATGAATAACGAATTATCCGAATATCAATGATTTTATTATTTACTAGCGATTCTTTGTTTTATTTATCATTCTATTCAATTTCATACGTTTATTAAGGATTTATCCGAACAGTAACAACAGAATCTCGCTCAGTAATAGTCGATATTATTAATTAATTTACTTGTAATTAAGTATAATTTATTATCAATTAATCAGTTATAATAATTGTTATTAACAAATATTTTACTATATTTTCACATGTTCAATGTCGTTATTGAAGCATTTGCGATGAGGTAGGTGTGATTCTGTTGCCACCATCATAAGATAGTTAAGTTTACAAAGCAAGTCTCTCCGTTCTTCCCTATTTTTGGCAGCAAAGTTGTAGTTAGTTTGACTATTACAGCATTAGATTAGAAGAGTTTGTTTTAGTTAAAATAGTTTGTACTCGATAATAATAAAGTTTCATCAAGATAATATTTTTCAACATAGCTGTGGTACATACATCTTCTTATTTTAATTTCTGAATTAGAATTGTTTAAAAAGACATTACACCCATTACATTTGAATATCAGTATTTACGTAATTTCTACATGAAAAGAATTATTACAGCTCTTATATTAGTAATGTAGCTCCTTTATCAAACAATAATAATTATTATTAATTAACAAATAAAAAAATACCCAGTTTGAAATTCAATACTCAGTGGAAAAAATGATTGGATCCTTAAAGAAATATTTTCTTCTCACACAGTATTACGCAAATATTTATATTTATCTAATGTTCATAAATAAATGTACACAATTCTTCATTTTTTTGCCTTTCAATGTTTTATTCTATTATTCTGTTTTCAATAAAAAATAAATATTATCAGTTTATAAAAAAAGTACACATGTAAAAAAAATGCTCAGGAATTTCATATATTATTGGGGGAACACTTTATTTTTCAAAAATCCCTGGAATACAATGATATCCACATGCGGTCCACGATGACCGTATTAATTATAAATCATGGATAATAAATTATTATATTATAAATAATTTTTTTTTTAAATTATGGTTGAAGGATATCTCGACTGTTTTAAGAGTTACTGATTTTGATTTGAATAAAGATGATTTGGCAGGACTATTTCTTTTCGGCGAATCTAAAGTAAAAATAAATTAGTATTATGAAAACTAATTTTAGATTATTTTTTTTACCATTATGATATAATTCTGTTTTAATAAAAAAACTTTTATTATTATTATTCTCTTTTCCCGTTTAGCCATCGAAACCACCGTAAGGTATTATTACTTCAGTGGATGAATGAGGATAATATGTATAATGTACATGAAGTGTCTTCTACGGTCTCAGGTCGACCATTCCTGAGATGTGTGGTTAATTGAAAGCCAACCTCCGAAGAACACCGGTATCCACAATCTAGTATTACTACTATTACTATTGTCATCTAAGTGCCTGCGGATACTTAATCAATCTTTTTTATATATTTTGTATTTATTGTTAGTTTATTATACAAAATTTGTTGATTTTCTAACATATTCGGTACTTTATGATTAACCGGAGGCCATCCTAACACAGCGTACTGCGTCTGTTAGGTTGAAGTTAGGTTAGGTTGAGGTTCGTTTGCTACCTATGAAAAAAAATCTATCTTTGAAGAAAATATTTTTCTTAATAGATTGGCGCTTATCGCGATCAAGGTCAAGTCTCAAGGGCAAGGATCGGAAAAATGGCGGAACAAAAAACGTTGGGGCACAGCTCGCCACTTTAGATTCGTATCTGGCTGAATACATGTGGCAATCGGCGGCCGGTGGCAACGTATTCAACGAGCTCCTCAGCGACATCATCATGTTTTGGGACTATGTTCAAGCACATAAGTAGTTTGTAAAATGTCGAAAATTTTGTGTGATAAAGGCTTATACTGTGTGTACATGTTTGAGGTTTTTTTAAAAACGTCATTCTTCCTTCAGAAAACATGTGGCCTCCGTTTAATCAGAAAGTAAAACTTATTCTTTAATAATACTTAAATTTTTTAAATTCTATTTTCTAATGTGTTTTTAAGAAATTATTTCACTTAAACATCTGCGCATAAAAGTTTACTAATAAAGTAAATATTTATTAAGACAGCTCCAGTAATCAATAAAAAAATAAGTAAATTATATTTACTTATTTATTTTTAAAGAATTTTTCAATTTTAAAGTTTATAAAAAAATAAATAAATAAATTGACTTGAATATTAAATTAAGTGACTGCCATGTCGTGTTTGGCGGAGGGACATAGCAAACCACTAAACGTCAAATCCACTGCATCACTGTCGAACATGGTACGAAGAATCTATTTTTTTATATTTTATGTTTAAAAACTATTTTCATAAAATTATTATAATAAAGAACTTTAGTAAAAGAAAAATAAATTGCCGTACATTATCAGTTATCGACTAAAACGCCTGTAGTGAAAGTATTAGTTAATGATACTATTAGTTGTTCGTATTCTTGTAAGTCCTGTTGCTTGATAATGATTGTTTTTATCTACATTGCAATTACATTTTTCATATTTTCTACCACCGTTTAGTTAAATTTATATTAGAATATAATGATTTCGCAACACCACATTACCACAAAGATCCCTTTTACTAAGAGAAAATTATTTAAAATTTTTTATATACCAACGATATCTTAGATTCATAGCTTAAATTTCCAGTTATGAAACATTATTTTATATATACTCGTATTCTTTATAAACAATATCTACATTACACCGCCTTTTCCAAATTAAAATCAAATTTGTTAAATAAATTAGACGATCTGCCTACCAAATAAGTTTCATTTAGCCTGAGAAACTAAATTGAGGTAATGTTAATAATTATTTTAAATATCATTCATGTTATACGAGGGTTATTTTTTTTTCTAGGTCCCATCGGTCACGAAAGTATAACCACAGTGAAATTAAAAAAAATTTTATTTGTAACAAGTACTTACATAGTTACGCTATTTCTCTAGATAGTCGCCACTCCGATTTAGACATTTTGTCGTGGCGTGTTACCAACTTTCCAATACCCTCGTCATAGAACGGAGCCGGCTGTGTTTTCAGCCATGTTTCTACGCTGGTCAGCAGCTCGATGTCTGTGCTAAAATGTTGTCCTCCTAGCCAGCGTTTCATGTTAGCAAAGAGGTGAAAATCGGATGGAGCCAAGTCCGGGCTGTATGATGGGTGATCAAACACTTCCCAACGAAAACGCTGCAGAAGCTTCTTTGTTACAGCTGCAATGTGCGGCCGAGCATTGTCACGGAGAAAGACAATGCCTGATGACAACATTCCTCTCCGCTTATTCTGAATTGTGGCTTTTTCACAAAGTTTTTAAGGACAACATTTTGGCACAGACATCAAGCTGTTGACCAGCGTAGAAACATGGCTGAAAACACAGGCGATTCCGTTTTATGACGACGGTATTGGAAAGTTGGTACCACGCCACGACAAATGTCTAAATCGGAGTGGCGACTATGTAGAGAAATAGCGTAACTATGTAAGTACTTGTTACAAATAACAATTCTTTTATTTTCACTGTGGTTTTAATTTCGTGACCCGGGCGGATCTTAAAAAAAAACATAACCTTCGTATATGTAAGTAATTATTAACACTATTATTAATGATTTTTATCTTTCACCACTAATGGTTTAGTGAGGTTCGATTTGTTGAAAAGTTGTAAAAACGGAAAGAAGGATATTGAAAGTTGCAAAATATAAGTCTGCAGTTTTATAATTCACGTAACAAATATATTTGTATCTAATAGAAATAACGAAGATACGTGTATATAAAGTCAGCTGAAGAACAAGAGTAGATTGAAATCAGGTAGGAAATTTTACAGTTTATATTATGCAACTATTAAGTGACCAAAATAAATATACTTTTACGGAACAAGTAAACAAATAGAACAGATAAAATTTGTTTATCTGTTCTGTTTTGAAACACATACGCTTGTAAGTATATACTCAAAATACATATATTCGTATATGTCGGGTATTTGAAGCAAAATACTCGCACACGCGCACGCGTGAACACACACACACACACACACACACAGAAGACCAAACAAAATTTGAATTTTGTGCAAAAACTTTGTGTAATTGCAAACTTTTAACATTACCTTTCAAGAACATACTCATATATTCTCAGTTAAATGATTTAATTAAACTTACGCTACCATGAATTTTGTTGAGCTCATTAAAGCTCACTTCATTCACTTAGTATTCGATGTCAATGCTCTCAATTTCTAAGAACTAAACTTCTTTTATGATCCTTCATAAATACTCGGTTTTATGAATTCTTGTTTATTATTTGCCATACTCAACATTGCTACATTATTGTACCTTTTTACTTATATAACTTTTTTTTTACATTTAGTAAATTCCTAATATTTTTACTTTGCTATTTTTATATTCAAATAAAGATCTGGTAATTGATATTATCTTATTTAAAATAAAAGGAAATTAATAATAATTAATTTCAAATCAGCAACAATGAATAACAAGACCTTAATGAAATTCAATAAATAGTTTGTAATAAACCACTTATTTTCGGTAATTCAATCTAGTATTTACAAATACATGTTATAAATTTGTAATTCAAGAACGTTTGAATTGTTTACAACAAGGTTTTAATATACGCAACAATAAAACTATTTTGTTTTTAAATGGAAAGCGTTAAAAATAAAAAGGTATTCTTCAGTCCTTCCTCACCGGTCCTACTTACTATTACCACGGTGGTGATTAGGAAGAAGAAATCCCCTAACTTCCACAATGGCAGGACCGACTGGAATTCTTATCGGAGCTACATTGATGATGAGCTGGTTATACCTATTCCTTGAAATATTCTGCCGATATAGACAATGCGACACAGTATTTGAGCTCGGTCTTGCAGGAACCGGCTTAGTGCTCAGTGCATAGAAACAGTCATGAGGGAGAAGGAATGGTCTAATGATGAGAGGTGATGGATCTTATTGATGGATCTCAGGAGGAGGTGGCAATGTTAGAGAAGACCAGATGATAAGACAATCTTAAACAGGACTGCTCGCATATTAAAGCAGGTCCTATAGTCTTTCAAGTATGAGAAATTTAAAAATGATCATGGTGATTCTTCGTACGACGTGCTACCCGTCAGAGTTGAAGGAATCGCAAATAGTGATGGTCCTTAAGCCGGATAAGTCAGTGTACGATGTATCTTCGTACAGGCCGATTCACCTGTTAGATGCTACGTCTAAGGTATTCGCGAGGCTATTTCTTTGGAGATTGTAGTCTGTTATAGAGCAGGGACTAATTATTATTGACCATAAGTTTGACTTTGGTCATAAAGATTTACGTGTTGGAAAAAAGGAAACAACTGGAGATCAAATTAAATGTGCTGTACTGGTTATTAGACAGGAAAAACAGTTATAATTAACACTCTATTGCTGTACAAAGTGATTTTGAAGCCGATTTGGACCTATGTCATCCAAATCTGGGGTAGGACAAGCTCTAGAATGTTTAAATTATTCAACGATTCCAGAGTAAATTAGCGTTGATTATAACACAGACCCTACAGCTTGTACGAAACAGCGAGATTCATAACTAACTGGATAACCGTACGTTCAGGAAGAAGCTCATAGATTCTTTAAAAGTACAAACTGAAACTTAACGAACACGTAAACTATCTGGCTGTTAACCTTCTAGAAAATCAAAAGTTTGGCTTTCGGCCTGGAATTTCTACGGTTGATGCTGTCAACGCAGTAATGGAAATAGTTGACAGGGCGATGACCGGTACCTGGAGAACTAAGCTTATACCAATTGTAATATTTCACGATGTGCGGAACGCATTGAACTCCCTCAGCTGGGAGTCTATCTTCCGGGCTATGAGGGGGTTGTGCGTTAGTGTATACCTGAGAAGGATGGTACAGGATTACATCTACGATCGGCGACTTGTAAATAGGCTGGGGGATAACGAACTGTGGTTCCGGTCGTCGCGAAGAGTGCCCCAGGGCTCTGTCTTCTGACCCTTCCCGTGAAACGTGGTCTATGATGAGGTTCTTCGGCTGCGTAACCCGAGAGAAGTGACTCCCATAGGATACGCTAATGATTTGGCCCTTGTGGTGTTGGGAAGACTGAAGAAGGGGTGACTGTAGAAGGCGAAGGTGCGAACGCTGCTGTAGCTAAGATCGGAAGATGGATGACGGAAAAGAGTTTGCAGCTTACACGAGGAAAATCTGTGTTCATCCCGCTGGCGAGGAGACGGGTGCTGGCACCGATCATGATCAACACAGAGGAAGAGGTGGTCCAGTCGGGGGAAACCACCAAGTTCCTGGGACTGTAGCTGGACAACAAGCGGTAGTTCACCCACCATTTGAAAGAGGTTAGCGAGAATGCGGGAGGAATGGTGAAGCGTCTGGCTAGGTTGCTCTCGAACGTCGGTGGACCAGAAGCATCGAAAAGGGTGTATTCACACGTAGTTAATTCCCTATGGCATTCCGGCGTGTAAAAGGGCCATAGCCGTGGGACGCAACAGGAGGATCCTAGAGGAGGCACAGCGTCGCATGGCACTCAAGAACTCATCAGAATATGTCTTGGTGTCGACAGAGGTAGTGCTGGTGATCACGGGGCAGCCAACTGTTCAGCAGCTGGCAAAGGGTCGAGTGTTGGGCCATCGGGAAGTTTCCAAGGGGAACATATATGCGGCCCTGTTCTGAGATTGGCAAGCTAGGTGGGATGCGTTCACCAAGAGCAGGTGGACGTACCGCCTTATTGCTGATATAAAGCCGTGGGCCGGTCGGAGTTTGGTGAGCTGAACTACTGTCACACGCAATTCCTAACCGGCCATAGAGTCTTCCGCACCTACTTGTGTAGTAGGAAGAAGACGGATGACCCCCTACTGCTCTTACTGCGGCGACCTGGATACCCCAGAACACGTGGTGTTCTGGTGATCGCAGTGGGATGAATACCGCCTAGCTTGCTTGGCGATTACCGGACCGCTCGCGTGGAGAACATCATAGCCACCATGTTGTGGAGCCGCAAGTGTTTTGATACCATTCCAGGGTTCGTGGAGATGGTTCTTCAGGAGAAGGATCGGGAGGCTCGGGGATGAGAGGCAACCCTGTGAGGAGCTGCCGTTCGCACGTGCTCGCAGGAGTGGGCAGTAGCGATAAGACACAAGGACTCTCGCACCCTTGAGTGAAAAAGTCCGAGTCCCGGCGGGGATGCCCTACTCGGGGTGTCCCCGTTAGAGACTTTGGCATAAAGACCAAGTCCCGACTCCCGAAGTAAAAACCCTGGCACGGCATAGCCGAGCCTAGTGGATCCTACTCTGGGAGTTTGAGGCGGGCGCAAAGTGAGATCCGACCGACGGGCCGATACGTGGAGGTTCATTGGCGTAAAGAACACTCCCCTGGGCAGTGTAATACTTAACTGCAGGATCCGTCCCGAGAGAGATGAAGAAAAATAACCTTTTAGTTAATGGCAAAAATGTTAGATGACTAAAGCAGCTCTATGTGTTGGACCTGGGAGACTTATAGTGATAGTCGGGGTGAGGCTTCATTTGTTGAGTGTTGCGTATCATGTAAGTGTTTATTTAGAAACTAATTGATTATGGTTTTTACTGTTTCTTCTTTTATTTTTCTTTATATTTTCTAGTTTTATCTGTTCTTGATGTTATTTTTTTCTTTTTTTTTGCGTTATTCTTAGTGTTGGACCTTATTATTTTTACTACTTTATTATTCACTGGACTTTACTAATGTAAATGCTTTCTTAGATTTAATATACATGTTTTTGAATGTGTTCCATTAAGGAGATTCGATGGAAGCTCCTTCTCACTTGTTTACTATGATGTAATTTACTCATGGTTTCTTAATGAAAGAAACGAATTGCAAATATAATTTGAAACAAAACAAAATTGTTAATGAGAGAGAGTGTAGTGAAATAAGAAGGTATATAATTAAATTATTTCATTTTTTTAAATTTGCATTAATGCTTGTAAATTAATTAAACTAGAAAATATGAATACCAGCCAAAAAAAAATGTCAATCTCTTTTTTTTAATCCAATAGCTTTTGTATTTTAGAAAAAATTAATCGATTTTTTTATTTAGAATTTTAGGGTTCAAATTAAACACTTCAGATAGGAAATTAAACCACAAAGCGTGTACATTGTTTTATAACGTTTAGTTTTGAGTCCATGCGTTTATGCAGGCGCAATGCGCATTTGTGTATATTAATGCGCGTGCGAGTGTCTTTGTGAATGATTTAATTTGATTTATTTCTGCTGGTTTTCCATGACATCAATTAGAATTGTAGGGTCATTTCTACCCCAAAACTGTAAAGAGAGACAGAGTTCAGAGGGAATGAGTGAGACAAAAGATGAAACTTTGTTCAATGAATATGAATATGGATATGAATATGAAAATTGTTTGATAGCAATATAACTACAATACCAGAGCAAGCTTTCATGGTTTATAATTTAACAGAAATATAACTTTTAAATTAAATGGTGGTGTTGGATGTATGTACACTGTATATAATACTAATCCTTATTTAATTGTAAATTTCTAAGTAAAGGAAATGTATTTGAATAATGTTTAAAAATCATTATAACGATAATACCAACAATAATTCATTTTATTAAAAGAAATAAAACTACTTGTATAGATTGTAATTTTTCATAAATTAAGAAAAGGTGATTTAAAAAAAATTGTTAACATTTTTTTAGGTTTATTTCGATTTTCCCCGTTTTTCTGACTGTCATGAACCATAGTTGAAAAATAAAACAAAATATATCATTGTTGTTCCTAATTGTCTTAGTTAAAATTAGGCAATTATAACCTTATTTCACTTTCATTTCTCATACAATTATGTTAAATATTCACGAAAATGTAACGTTACTTTTAATGTACAGCTCATTATTTAACTTGATTCTCACTGAAGTTTTCTGAAAAAACTTTTCCTTGTATTTATTTTCAGAACAGACATATTACCATCGAAAATATAATATAATAAATCATAATGTTTGAATGTAACGTAAACTTCATAAATACTCACATTGAAATCTTGAATACTTATAAAAATACATTTTTTTTTTTTTTAAACTCCCTTAAGACGATCAGTCCACGCTAAAAAGCTTATATACAAATAAATCTTGGCTAACGTATAATGTCTTTTTATAAATAAATATTGATGAACTGGTATTTTCAGATATTAAATTAGTTAGTCTATTACAATATATACCAAAATATACATACACATATGTTTACTCAGTACATAATAATCCATACTTTAATTTTTTTAATAAGTTTTTATACCAACACTAGTATTTAGTTTAAGTTAATGTATGGTTAAATAAGCAATAAGTAGATAGTGTTTATTAGAAGTAAAAACTGATAAACAAAAATTTGCATAATTTTGTAAAATAAAATAATTGAATTGATGTAATTTTATATTTTATAACAAACAAACTTTATTTTATGATAATATTTACTTCCTTAAAAATTTAAGGATTTTTAAGTATACTTGAGGTTAGAAATAAAAAATCCATTTATAATTTTAATGATGTTATTTAAGGGAGTAATTTTAAATAGTTCAGAAATGTAGTACATCTCCGATCTGAAAAGAATTACTTCAGATCTATTGTAAAAGTAAAAGATACACCCAAAAAAAATAGAATTTTTAAAAGTTAAACTGTCCAAGAACGTTAAAAAATATATATTATAGTTACTATAGTACAACAATTATTTTTATAATAATATTGCATTATTAATATTTATATTATTATTATTATTATTAACAAATATTTTGAAGAGGAATTTAGAATAGAAAATAATGTAGAATATAATTTAAGATACAGATCATATCAAGTACAAAGATATTACAATAATTATGGTAAACTTACTCTGGAATATAGAATAATCTCTCTGGTAAATGTTTTACCAACAGATAATGATAAATAAAACAAAATCGATAAGTCATTGATCTTTCCACGTTACTGTAACAAACTATTAAAATACTTTTTTATTCAATTACATATTTTTATTAATTCAGTTAGTGTGTTTTAAACTAATATTCAAACATTCCAAACAGTATAAGGTATAATTTTAAAAAATATTATTACTTTTGACAATGCGTGTGAAAGTCCGGACATGTAAGATATTATGAGAATTTTGATCTGATGAAAATGTGATCCTATAAACTCAATTAGCATTTTATATTAATAAACCCGCGTTGGCTGAGTGGCTCGACTTACCTCAGATGACTTTTGCTTACGTTGTTGGGGTGCAGGGCATAGGGCAAAGATTTGTCTTGGTCCAGATCGAAGTAGTCATTGTTTTGCCTGCGGTATCGCCAGCCACGTGAGGAGGGATTGCACACAGGAGCCTCGCTGTCTGTCATGTAGATCGCACGGATATGCAACCGGAGGTCGAGGATGTAAGGTGTCCCACCTGGGCCAACGCCAGGAATATGTACACAGCTGGGCTGTGGTATCTGCAAGGGACAGCCTTATCGGGGAGGGTGTCATCTTCGATGATCGGGTGGGGACTCTCTTGCAGTACAGTTCGGGGGAAGTAAGACCGGGGTCCCACTGAAGGGAACCCTTTGGGATACCTTCATTTGAAGCATGGCAAGCAAGGTAGACCTTGGCTGCCTGAGCGGGGCTTGTCCCCTTCCGAGATAGTGTGAGGCGATGGCATTCCTTGTAGCTGAGCTTATGCTCAGTCGCGAATCCGGCTCCAAGGGTTGGGGAAATCTATGTAAAAAAAAACTCAGTGTAACTAATTAATGATTACAAAAATGGTTAATAATATTCCAAAATTCAAATCAATATAAAATAAAGCTCGAAATAATTGTTGAACACAAAAACATTATTACGTTGTTACAGCGGAATCTAAGGACAAAGATATATTTTTTCCGCCGATGAACAGTTAGAAATATTTCTGGTATTCAAATAGTGGTAACAATTACCTGAAGCAGTATAATATCTTAGATCCATCTCCAGTTTGCTTTAATAGGAAAGTGTGCATCTAATGCAAATTATTACAGCTGTTTTATTATTTATTACAGTTCTTTTGTAAGGTTATTTTCATTACTCGTTCACTGATTCCTATAGAAATTATATTATTATTACATAGTTTTGCAACTGGTCGTGCTTATTTACTTGCGTACAGTAAAGGGAAACAACAGTAAGGTTTCCTTTGAAATAATTTTTTATATAAATTTTATATACGAGTAATTTTTATATAAATTTAACTTTTAATAATTTCAGATTATTGCTAGTAAGTGCTGTAAGATTTAATAAAATTTTACCTATAAAAAATAAAATGAAATATCCGATGTAAAATATAATTTAACAAATTTACAACAAATATATTAAATGTAAAAAGTTAAAAGCTTCAGTTTAAGATAGTTCTAAAGTGTAAAATATTTGGAAGAAGAATTGGAATAACTTATTTTCTCGACTCTGTTAAAGATTCAACATTCCGATGTCAAAGTTTTCGAATTAAATTGCCAACTTCGTTTGACGCGGAAAAACTAAGCTTATTTTTTTAATTTAATATTGTTTAATAATCACTCTAACAAAAATATTAAACAATGTACAAAGTTTGTTTAAAAAAAGATTTCCCTACAAGATATATTGAGATTTTAACAGTTCCAATTCAACATTTCATGAACTTTACATTAATTCTTTAAAAAATAAGAGGATTTTAAAAATAAGATTTCAGTAATGTTAAAATTTTTCTATTTCATTATTTGTTTATTTAGTAGTAACTTTTAAAAATCACACAAAGGGAGATTTTTAATATTAATAAGTTTTTATTTTGAAAAAAACTCTTTGGTCTAAATTAAAAAATGTTATCGTATGATATATTGATAATGTTGAAAAATAATGGTTATTTGAGAGGGGATTGACATGTTTTTATTGCAATAACTCGAAATTTGGTATAATAATTTTTGATTTAAATTGTTTCTCGCCTAGAAGATTTGAAAAACAAACGAATTCTTTAGTAATTATTATTTTTTTTGTTGTGATCCACTTCATTTTGGTAATTTATTTTCAACTAACAAATTACTCTAATTTCCACTCGTTACTCTTTCCAGTAGTCTCCTTTTTCGCAGCTAATGGCACAATATCTTTATTTTTATATAGATACCTTATTAGGAAGTTAAAAATTTGAATAATCATAGATTTTATTCTGAAGAAATATTTTTTATGCTAAATTAACAATTTTTTTAATCAGCTAATTATTAGGAGAAAATCAACATAATTTTCAGCTTTATAACTTATGAAGACGTTCATGAAGAAAATTTTAATTTCAGGGTCTGTCAGTCGTGATTAGAATATTAAATGAAGTCATTTTGGCAGTTGTTACGTTATTAACAGTAGAGTGAAATAAAGGGGTCAAAAAGTCACGAGGTGCTTCGTGCAAAGGTTATAGAGCTTGGAAAAATATTGTTGATGAAATATGATGTAAATCACAGATAACTAATTTGAAAATTATTTTCAAGTATGAAAGAATATTCAGAAGAATATTATTTCTGAAATGATGAATATGATTATTCCTATTTTTATTAATGATTATATTTTTTAATTGTATTTTTGCTATCCACTAATAAATAAATGTGAATATAAACTAACAATTTTAGGTAAGATTAGATGTTAACATAATAAATAATTTTTATCTTTTGTTTTTAATACTAAATGGTCAAAGCAATTACTACTCGTGTTCTAATAAACAATATGAATTATTTGGGCTAATAAATTAAATAAATAAATAATTTCTGGTGAATGCTTATTTATAATTGTATCAAAAGAATATCATTTAAATAACGAAATATATTCTTCTTTTAATTACTTCAACTATCGTAAAATGAAAATATTTTAATATTAAAAAAAAAAAAAATAAATAGTGCATGGAAAAGCTATATTATATTTTATATGATGTAGAGCAGTTTACTTTTGATTTATAAATCATATTACAAAACAGCAACGTTTTATTCTAAACACATATCTTAAAATTTAGATTTTCTGTTTCAGATGTTTATTTAATGGTACTAATTTAAAATTTAATATTTACTGTTCGGGTGAAAGAAACTTTCGTTAGAAACACACAGACACCTTAATTTAAAAAAAAAATTAATTACACTGTTACTCTTATAACAAAACAGTTAATATGTATTAAGTAGAGAAAAAAGCGCTTTATAAATTATAAATTTTTAATATATTTATAAATTTTCCATCGATAAAAAAATAGCTAATGAAACTTGAGACTACATCCGATAAAAGGGAAAAGATTTGTTTTTAACAATAAAAGTATGAAAAATCTTACGTGATATATTTTATTATAAGAGAAATATGTTTACCCAACAAAACTTAATTTAGTTAAGCTGATATTAAGTTAGATTTGCTTGATACTAGTACTTGTACATTTGTACTGAACTTTATATCATATTATTACTTCCTACTTGTTAAATGATTACAGTTAATTATTTGACAGAGAAACGTAAAATAATTAATTACCATTTACAAGACTAAACTCAGTAAATATTTTCTACAGAGAAATTTTTATTATTATAATATTTTGTTACCCGACTATAAAAAAATGTGAACCACATGTATGATATATGTTTATTAGTTTCTAATTTTTGTGCATAAGTCAGGTAATATCCACAAAGAGATTAAGTAACTGAAGTAATTTTCAAAAATATGATACAATATTAACCATAAAAGCATCATGAGTAATAAAAGTTACATGTACTACTTAGACAAAATTATTGAATTGTTGATGTATGTGTCACAATAGATCATTTAACGTGCAACATAAATTCCATAAATTCAAAATACAATGTAAAAAAAAAAAACATAAAGTTTTTTTTCTGATTTAATCCACTTGAATTAACTCCATCTTTTTATAATTTAATAACTGAATAAGAAAGCGAAGCATTAATTGAATAGAGAAAACAAACAACAAGCTTCACTTTTATTCTGAATACTAGCCTTGAAAATATCTACAAAAAAAATTTTTAGAAAACTCTTAAAAGTGTTTTACACTCACCTTTATATCATTTTCCTAATGACATTCATTTACTATCCGTAAATTTATTTCCGTCATTTTAAATTCAATTTTACTTTTTTCTAAGTTTTGATTTGTTATCACAAGGTGATATTACTTAAGTTAATATTATTTAGAATAATTTAAAGCCAAATATGTATAAATCTGGGCTTTGAAAAGACTGGATTAGTTACACCGAGATAATTAAAATAAAATTTAATAAAAGTAAAATGTTTTAGTTGTGAATAAATGGTAATGCTTATAATAAATGTTAAATAATTTCTATTTGTAAACATAAAAAATATATGTATCATTTTCAAAACGTATTACAACTTATAAAAAAACAAAGTAAACAGTGCTTTTTTATAACACTGGTTTGCATATTTGAATCCGTACCAGTTTATTTGTTTTATTTTGTTCTACATTGCTTATAGAACGTGTGCAATTCATACAAATGAACATGGATAAATGCTCATAGTCAGAATGTTTAACAGGAACATTAGATTAATAGATATAAAATAAAATATAATGCATTATATACTGTATAAATATCTCTGAATACATTTTAAGAAAAGATTTTTTTTTGTCTGTGTGCGGTATATAAAAAAATAATTTTTAATAGAAAATTATAAACTAATATCATACATGAAGTAATTATAAAATATTTTTTTATTCTGAAAAATTTCCTGTCTAAAATTAATACTATTCAGTAATAAAATACAATTAGGTTGACAATGGTGTTTAGACGTATTTTTACAGCTTAAAATAACTAACATTTACACGTATGAAGTAAATATTTTAGATTTTGTTTAGAATCAGAACATAAATATTTGACTTAGTATATTTATTTTGCACATCTTTGTGTCACTTTAAATTTAAAAATTCTTTCGGCTTTTTGTATTTTTTATTCTCCGATTTATGAGGAGTAAATCTAGAAAATATTAATGAAGAATCGGCGCTCATATTAATAAATAAATATGTAAATATACCGGGTGATCATTTCAAAAGTTACCACATTTATTATTGAACAGCTATCAGTCCCATCGTATTTCTGTTTGTATGTATACCATTCTCAGAAGGAGGATTCTTTTTAAAATTATTTTCAAAGGGGTGGAACCCATCCTCTCCGCTACACCTACCGCAACTCAAAAATCTTGAATGGCAATGGTAACATTTAATTATATTAATTGACAGTCCAAAAAAATTAATGAATTTTGGTAAAAAGAAAGTTAAAAAATCCATCCACCCCTTCGCATTTGGGGTAGTGTTTTTTTATATTTCAGTCCAACAATATAAAAATTATGTGATATTACTCTTAAATCATTTTAAATAATCATAATCTATGGATTAAAACTGTGAAAATTATTCCAGTGGTGAAAGATCAGCAGATCATCCGGCCACTGAACTATTCCATAATCGGTCCAGTATTTATCGATGGGAATTTGACAGGTGAAAAGAATTTGCAGTTGCTGGATGAAGTGATTACCCATTAATAGTCCATGCCTTAGAAAATCAGTTAGATGATATTGGAAACGTGTTACTTAACGAAGATGTGCTTCACTTACAGGAAGACGACAGGATCTGCTCACTATTCATTTCCAGTTCGACAATGGTTGGGCCAAATGTTTCCTGGGCATTGGATAGGTAGAAGAGGAACAGTTGAGCTGTAGGCAAGATCTGCTGATCTTACACCACTGGACCTTTTTTTTTGTATGGTCATTTAAAATCAATATTTTATAAGGAAATTTATGCTAACATGCAAGGGTTAAAAAATATAATTATAAGGGCATGTAGGGATATAACTAAAGAAACATTAATAAAAGTAAGATGTGAATTTCAACAAAGACTTTATTATTGTTTACAGGAAAATGGAAATCATTTTTAATAAATGATTTAAAAATTGATACTTTTATTTTATTGAGGTAAAAAAAAAATATTTCATTTATTATTTCTTAAGGACTTCTATTATTAAAAATCCTTCATAACAAGATTAAATAATGAATTATTTAAGCTTTATTCTTTGATTAACAATTATTCATTTATTAATAGGTTATTATTTAATCATTAAGTTTCTCTGGTAAAAAATTTGTCAACATGTTACCAGCAAAGAAGTAGGTGCCTTATTATTGGTTTTTCGTATATTTAACGTTATAATGCTGTATTTACTGGTACGTTTTATCAACGCTGAATAAACCTAAATTCCATATTTTTAAGAAGAATAGACGATTTTAGACCTAGTACTTAGGGTCAGTAACACTGTATTCCAACATAACCTTAAAAATCCACATTTTTAATAATAACTTCAGTACCGGTGAAACAATTTTTATTTTATTTGTACCAAATTACTTGTCTTTCAAAGAGCCTTCCAATAAATTGTCATATCGTCGTTGCTACATCGTCTCATTTAAGAAAAATAAGTTATCAATCCTTGAAAATTCAGAAAAAATTAAGGGCGAAATTTTGTGTCGGTGATTTTAAAAATAATTTTCACAGATTTAATCCACAGATTATGATTATTTCAAATGGCTTAAGAAGTAATATCATGTAATTTTATAATTATTTTTCGTTGGACTAAAATTTAAATAAGTGCTACCCCAAATGGTTTTTTGCACCTTCCGAGCGAAGGGGTGGGCGGATTTTAACTTTCTTTTCACAAAAATTCATTATTTTTTTTGGGTTGTCAATTAATATAATTAAATGTTACCATTGCCATTCAAGATTTTTGAGTTGCGGTAGGTGTAGCGGAGAGGGTGGGTTCCACCCCTTTGAAAATAATTTCAAAAAGAATCCTCCTGAGAATGGTATTCATACAAACAGAAATACGGTGGGACTGATAGCTGTTGAATAATAAATATGGTAACTTTTCAAATGATCACCCTTGTTTATTATTGACATGTATAAGCTAGGTAGTCACAAAGTCACAAACTGACTTTTGGATTATAGCGTTTGATAAATTTATTGTACTGAACACTTTTTTCCCTTTAATTAAGTTTGTGAAATTAAAACTATAATTTCTATGAATTAAATTTGAAATATTAGTTATTATTTTTATTTATCTATTCTGTTTGTGTCTTCCAAAATCAAATTTTTCTGTACGACTATCATGTTCTTATTTCTTGAGAAAACATTATATTTAATATAACTTTGCATTAGGTATACCGTGGCCTAGTTTACCAAATATTTCTTTTATTGTTTTTGTTCTCTAGCTAAGCACGGTAATATTACTCTTTTATAAGTACATATTTGATTAAAACACAATTGCACTGTTAAACCTTTTTTCTTTTAATTCTTTCTGATAAATCCTGTATTTGTCGGAGTTGGTTAAAAACAGTGGGAGCTGATGATGAATAGGTTTTAGTAATTTGAAGTAGTTGTTTGTAGTGGTAATTTAATTTCAAATTGTTTTAGGTATTTAAATGTAAAGGCCAATTATATTATTGCTTATCTATTCCATTACAGTTTTGTAGGTCGAGAGCCTGAATTTTGTTCTGCAGGAAAACCCATTATAGATCTAATTTGATA
Organism: Lycorma delicatula; assembly: GCF_047948215.1. NCBI lineage: Eukaryota > Metazoa > Arthropoda > Insecta > Hemiptera > Fulgoridae > Lycorma > Lycorma delicatula. The sequence continues at coordinate 127,868,011 of NC_134457.1, forward strand.
GGAGTCATCGTTACTATTGGAAGTTTTCAAATCAATTTTTGTTAGAAGTATGTGAACAACGTTACTGTACGATTTGATAAAAAAAAAAACAAAAAAAACAAAAAAGAAAAAACGATTATTCGGATCAGATAGCATTATAACTTGTGACAACTCTCAATTGAAATCTTACACTGTTAATAAATCTTTTTTCTCTCTCCAGAGATTTATAAAAAAAAGTAGTCTCCAATATTAAGGCAAGGGTAACACTTCTTATTTGTTACATAAAGGTTAAAAAAAAATAAAAAAATTAGGTACAGCATTCAAATTTTATTGCATCCTTGTGATAAAGTAATTAAATCAAATTGAATTTAACAATTATTCAATCCTTAACAGGACAAAAAATAATTTAATGACTATAATCAATAATTTAATCAAATTTAAGCTGAGATAAGAAATCAAGACAATTTCTCATTACTCTAATTAATACCACCTGTTATGTTCAATATTGAGTTTCTAACTTTCTAACTTGTTTCACGGTGCTAAAAAATAAAAGTGAAAAATAAAAGGTTTCCTTTCATTTCTCTCTAACATGTTTTAGTTATAATATTTAACTTCATTAATAAACCATTTTTTTTTTTGTAAAAAGAAATATTCTTTAATAAAAAACTGAACAGTAATATGTTTTAGATTATTTCCTGCACAACTCAATTTTTCAATTTCAACAAAAAAAAAAACAAAAAAAACAATTCTTTAAAAAATGTCTGAAATAACCAATAATGGAAAATTCACTTCGGCGAATACTTTAATTTAAAAATATTACCGAGAAAGAAAGGATTGATATTTATTTTATTGGAAATAGTATTTCCAATAAAAAAATATTTTCAGAAATTTTTATAGATCTTTCACTAGTATAAAGTTCCTTTTGTTTCATTTTTTAAACTTTCACCTGTTTAAAAACTAATTTAAAACGTAATTTTGTTTATTGTTAGTGGCGATTTCTAATAATTAAATTAAAATAATGTATAGGTCTTATGAGACACCTGATGAGAAAATGAGAATTTTTCTTTCCTTTTACGGAAACTGCGAAGCTAGTTATTTTAATAAATACCTTTCTAAAACATCGGGCTTTTAGATTACAGAAGAAAATATCTCGTCTTATATGTGCAATCTTAACAAAAACTCCAATTTACCGACTAAAGAAGACGGACTAAAGAAGAATTCGAATAATCAAATCTAAAATTTAAATTTAGTCATGCTATTGAAATTACTGAGTTCTCATGATTTCATAAATAAATCTTTGTACCGTAATAAACACCGATTAGTTCATCCAAATCAAGTGTGAATAGGAAGTCTACTTTCGAATTTCTATATCATCTTCTCATTGGCTTTGACAAATTCATGATTGCATATGCGTGAAATGTTGCTACTCTAACTGCTTTTCATTTTAATTTGTTTTTCAGAACAAACCTTATGTTGTGCTAAAAACAATGCTTAATAATATTATTATTTAATTCCCGCTTTATGACAAGTTATTTCCCATTATTGGTATGACATTATACTTTCTGAGTTTATAACAAAATAAATATTTTAACTATTTATTGGAATAAGTTGAAATGAATATCAAAATACACTCAATTTAAGAACACTTACAATTTAATTTTAAGAACAATAATTATTCTCTCCAAATTGTTTTTACTTTTTATCACTTTTACGAAGATAAAGAGACTTATAAAACTGAATAAACACATCCGTAGTGAATCAAAACACATTCATTTTATAATATCAATAAAATTCTTTACAATACGTCGCAACTTAAAAATAAAAAATAAATATAACGTTAAAAATAATATTGTACTTGATAAAGCGCAATCTAGTAATATACTGAGCGTAACCATTTTTGCTGGATAGAAGAGCTAAAAATAAATTTTCATTTTCATTATCTTCTTCACCAATCATTAAGTGATTACCAGATAATAGTAGGCATGATAATCGATTGATTACTTTCATAATATTTATTGTTATTTTTGCAAATTCTAGAAATAAAAGTTATTATATATTTTTTTATAAACGGATATTTATCTATAACAATAATTCATAATAAAAAGAAATAAAAAAATAAGATATCAAAAAGAAAAATTAGAAAAAAATCAAATCTTTAATTTTAAACGAAAAATTGAAATCTTTTCTTTGAAATCTTTGGAAAAAAGGATTCTTTTTTATAGAAAGATACTCTTCAACGGGAGTCATTTACCAAAGATCATAAAACCAGCACAAATGTACAAAATATTATAAATAAATATTACCCTTTTTTAAGAATAATAAAATTAGATCTTGGAATTTTAGTTGAGAGAAGCAAGGATTCAAAATTTTGTATAAAAATGTAGAATATTTCTCACTAAAAATACACACTTCCTACTAAAAGATAGGTACATGTATATTATTTGCAATATATTTAATAATCTGTTTCAGTAACAGATAAAAGTGAATATATTCTGTGCAAACATTCTACATTTGTAATATATATATATATATATATATATATATATTATAAAGAATTCAATAGAATGTAATTACAATGATTTTCAATAAAATCTATTTGTTTGCTTTAATCAAAGTTAAAATATATGCAATGAATATATTCCATTTGAACAAGTAAATAATTTTTTTATAATTTATAAATTAATTAATTTATAAAACAAATATAATCAAAAGTAACACGTGGAAAATATACGTATAGGACTTGCCAAATTGAAAATACGTATCATGCCAAATTGAAAAACAAAGAGGTAACATAAAAAATGTTATTTTGAGAATTAAATTAAATTGCATTTTGTAACGATACATTTTGAAAGATTCGATTAAAAATTTCAGAAAATTTTAAACAAAAATCTAATATTAAAAAATATTCTTTAACATTTTCAGTAATATTCAGATAATCTCAAAAATAGGAAAATACAGAAGAGGCTGTTACTATAACTTAATTGTTGCAGAATTAATGAAAAAAAAATAGAAAAAAAGTGACTGGTAGGAAATACAATAACAATTTCCCATTGTATCAAAAAAACGTTAATGAGTCAATTATGGTGAATGTGTGTAATGCTTCCTTCTCGGTAGAAAACAATCTATAAAAATCAGAAATTCAAAGTTTATTTTTTGAAACTCAATCGGAATTATCTGTAGAGTTTCAACAAAATATTTATATCGTAAACTTGATTAGCAAATACATTTGAGTTGAGTAACAAATATTTCATAAAAATGGCAAAAAACATACATAATACTTTATTACATAATAAAAGGGCCTTTTTCGACAGAATAACAAACGCAAATATTCGTTATCTGAAATACTAGTCTTTCTCAGTTTTTAACTCAGTTCTTTGTTTTTCTATGCGATATCTAATAACATAGAAATAATATGTAAAAATATACAAATATATATTTTTTTTTTGTCGAGGGAGGATAGCGGGCATTGACTAGTATGGTCATTATGTCCCAAGCTAAAACTTTCCACCTTGATAAAAAAATAACGATCTAGTAAAAAGTAAGGCTCGTCAAACAGATCATCCGGAAAAATACTTGTAGAACAGTATAACCCTAGACACTTGCCATTTAAAAACGTTCAATTCATTCCAAAATAAATGTGTCAAAACTATAAAAATGTGTGTAACGGTTTAGCCATTATTAAAAACACAACCTTAAAATAAATTCGTCAGTTGGGCGGACAGCTCCATCTGTGAGGGTCGGCATGCTTCCTTCAAGGGGGGTGACCTGCCATGTCGGACTTTCGGCCGGTAGGTGGGGAGGCTCCCTTAGAGTAAAAAGACACTCTCCTTGGCCGAGCTTTACTTAATTGTATGTTTACGCTATCGGTGGCTCCATAGGTACTTATTTATTAGTCCACATTCTTTACTAATCCACATTCATGATCTCATCATCTTTCTAACATTCTTGATTGGAAATTACCTCCATCTAAACTTCGACCTGCATTACATTATCTTAGGTCTCTTCTGTAGCTTTGCTTCATTTTATTTCACCTTATGACTAATCGAAGCTCATTCTTGGGTTGAAAAGAATTTTTTTATTTAGGGAAATCAGGTTTTTTAGTGCCAGTTTAGGGGTGCTTTATTGGTAGATCGACTTTTCAGTTTTTTATTAATAATGCATTCGACAATATTAGCTAAGGTTGGTGCTAGCTCAGAAATTTCGTCTTACGATTAGAAAGAAGTTGTAGGAGCAACAAGCAAACTGTGCATAAGACGTTGTTACCGTTGGCAATCTACTATTTACGATTTTATTTGATTTTAAATAGCTAATGATTTTTACCCCCTGAATTACTATTTCTTCCTTATACAAAGGACAGTATCGAAAGCTTGCCAGATGATGCCGAGGATACTGACACAGAAAGTGGATTTCTGCACGGTTCATTCGGATACAGTAGATCACCACAAGTACTGCCACAAGTACACCATAAGTTGCTTCCTTGTACATCGCGCTGCTGTATGTCCGAATTTTTGACATCCAAAACACCGCAATGGAATAGGGATTTTTTTTATTGATGTATATCCAATCTGTGGAAACCAACTTTTATCTTTTCTGGACCTTCGATTTAATAAAAGTAAGAACATGCTATGCGGAGGCTTTAACTTCATTACACAGTGTGTTCAATTCTCGACATATTACAACTTCTTTCTCATTAAGTCCTTCAACGATTTTCTGTTCTGCGCAATTCTACATATCCCTGCACAAGAGTATCTTTTAGGAGTTTAGAGTACCATGCGCAACCTTAATATCCAAAAATCTAATCTCCTTGGGTTTGAGTAGCGGGGACGACTGTAAATCGTGGACGGTTGTGTGACAGGCAGTCCCACAGCAGTTTTACTTACCTCCTTTATCGGTCCTACTGCCGCTTTTGTCATGCATTAGCTATTATGAAAGGACTAATCTTAGTAAAATTCACTTCATTCTTCTTGATAAACAAATATTTTGGCATCGCTGAACTACTCTTTGGTCGAAACTTTTTTTTCTATTTATATATAAATTTTTTCTATTTCTATATTCCTGAATTCTACACTCTTTCTGTGCTTCGCTTGTTAAGAGTCTGTCAAGGAAGTAAAAGAAGCTATTCATAAAAAAAAATCCGCCAACCAAGATGTCGCTAGGTGAGGGTGGAGAGGAGGTTGGGCATACCCTGGGCCATTGACCCTCCCAGAGTATCCCAGTCAGCCTTCTCTTACAGATTTACCCCGGCCCGCGGAGTCAGATACTGCCTTATTCACAATACCGAGGACCCAGGGTTTACACGTAATAGTGTGGGTTCCGATACCCTTACCCATGGTTCACTTCCTGTAAAGGGCAGTTATGTATCTTATTTATGAATAATATATATACATAAATTGTTTTAATACTAATAGTGTTGAATTATATATAAATATATTAAATAGAATCTTGCTTGTCCAACACAAACGTCGGATAAGCAGCACGTCGCAGCACGTCTAGCAGAACGTCGGATAAGCAAAAATGTCGGATAATAGGGAGGAATAAGTCTAGTATACTAATCGGCTTTAGTAGTTCTCTAAGAGGCTAAAAAAAGGCCTATTAAACGACAAACTATGGTATAATTTTACAGATTACATTTACAAATTAATCGAAAGAAGCTTACAGTTTTAGAATTATCTGAATTTTAATAAAGTACGTGCAGTTCTTAAAAAAAAAAGTTCAGTCCTTTGATGATTAAACGAAACTTGAGTGTAGTCTGCTTACCTGACGAGTGCCGTTACTTCGCTGTTAAGTCTCACCATCTTTGTAGCATCAACATGTCGATTCCTGCAGCTTCTTCTTGTTGCTAAATGTATCTAATTTCTAGAGCTCAGTTTCTAGAGCTTTAACTCCGTCGTTAAGCGAAATTCCGCAAAGCTCAACAGTTGGATTTATCTTGATTTTCAATTTTGTTCTAATCACAATTGACAAGAGCAACAATTTTTTCATCAGTTGTTTCATACTGATCATCCTTCTACATCCAACGTTCGATTTCTTGCAAAGATGCACATCCAGGGATACGTTGCATTAAAGGTAGAATGGTTTCTTCGGTTTCTTCTAAGCTATCCGTTTTCATACTTTCATCATCGCCTAGCAGCTCCTCTCAACATTTGGCAATTGTTGTAGCCCTTACATCAGCCCAGGTTCGTGTAATCCAATAAACAACATCCTTTACATTGATGCGTTTTAAATTTTTCAATCGTCTTTTTCCTTCTGAAGTTTCTTCTATCACCGTAGATAGTTCCTTTTTATCGTTTCTAAAACGTCGTGATCTGTAGGTTATCATACAGCGGTCACATTCACAGCTGTGGCAGCGAATTGCTGCCTTGACAAAATAAATTTTATTATGGATGTCATATATATTTAAGTAGTTGACGGGTTGCGCCTACCCATTTTAGCAAATATATGACAAGTCAGCGGTTGGGACACGTAATCTGATAGTGTATGGCACCACGCTTAGTCCGCTCATGCTGTTAGATAAGCTCTAGGAGCTATGTTAGGATACTGGTCGCTAAACTGTTCGAGACTCAGTTGCCGTTTGTGACACAGTTATTCGGTCTTATCCCTTAGGGCGTCCGAATGAGGTGGTGGCAGGAGAAATGCCAAGCAAACCAACTAATGGCACCATCTTGAAGCTCCTCTGGATCAGGATGTGTTGGAGCATATCTAGCAACAAATTTTTTTTCTGGAAAAAAATTATTTTCCTTCAAAAACTTCTCTGTTGTAAAAATGAATTCCATAAATAACAAGTATTTGAAAATTTCAGTGCTCTTCCATGAACTTGTTTAACAGCAGTATTTATAGAAAGAGCGTTTACTAAAACCGTTTTAAAAGCTGTAGGATTTCGGGACTTTCTAATCATTGCAAGGTCCATTTTAAGGTTTTCTGTAGCATTGCTGCATGTTACGTTGTCAGCTTTTCCTTACTACGATTGTAGTCAGGGGCTGCCGCTTCAGTTCAGACTGCAAGACCCTTACTAGGTAACACTTGTAATTAATGCCTGACTCATCACAGTTAAATATCTGATCAGCCGTTAGGCTTTCAGTTTTGCTTAAATCCTAAAATATTTTCTTGAATACTTCCATTTCTTCAAAATTTGATGATAATTTTTCACCGCAACACATAAGTGATGGATACCCTAGGGTTTCTTACATCGGCCAAGCCAATCGACACTTCCTGTAAAACCTGGGCCTTCTTCATCGTATTCATTACGAAAATACAACCCTTTTTGCTGTAAAATAGACCCTGAAATAGACACACGTAAAAAAAACATACAAAGTTTTACTCACTTTATGATAGTCACATTTTTTCATAGTTTTTCTTTCTTTTAATGCACCTTCCGTAATTCTTGATATACATCATTTTTCTATTTTTAATCGTTTCCTTTTTCAGTCTCCTACTGTTACCCGTCCAACGCCAAAGTCGTTAGCTATCTTCTGCATTGTATCTTCCTTCTTCAGAGTCTTGATAGTCTCAAGTTTTTGTTCCATCGATACAAACATCGATACATCTTTTTCTTTTCGTCCTCATTCTTTCTGTGCTTCGTTAATTTCAACTTTCAAACACCACAACAACGCTTGTCAAATTAGACACACCACACACAGACAGATACACATGAAGAGTAATAGAGGATAAACCTATCCGCATACAATGATAAAGTGCATTGCACTGAAGACAGTCAACATAAGTTATAGTGTAAACGGGCGCACCAGGTGACTGACTCAGGAGCAACAAAAACTGGACTACGCTAACAACTTGCAGTTCTTGATGCCGATTGATGTTTTTTTACGTTGGTATATCGGATAAGCAAAGCTCGGATAGGCGAGACGATGCTGAATATATTTTTTTCATTTACAGCTAACCGATTTAATGGAATGAAGTTTATATCCTGAAACTTTACAATGGCTTCTACAGCCTATTTGAAATTCATTGTTTGAAGTTATTTATTCAAAATATACATTGTATATGTATATTTTGTACACTATGTATATTCTACCTAATATAAAAAATTGATAAATATTGAAGATTTTTTCTTTTTTTTTAAATTTATATACTAATATAGATAACAATTTAAAAATTCTTTAATCTATTCATTTGTTTATATCGACATCATTCAAATACAATTATGTCGATTTTTATGAAATTTACTAGATGAAGAAATTTATATTTTATGTTTTACAACCTCTTCTTGGTAAAAAATAAAATCGCTGAGTTTTTATTGAACATTTTTTAATAAAGATTTATTTGAAAAACCTCGAAAAGGAACTAAGAAACCATTACACGACAATACATGACAACTGGAATCAATTGAAAACCAAGAATAAAAATAAAATTTTGGTTTATATTTTTGATCAGGGCTTAGTCAATTTCTTTTTTTATATTTTTATTCGTTAAAAGGATATTGAGGATAACAAATCCTATTAATAATTAAACTAAATTGATTCTGTGTAGTATTTTTTAGCCGATTACCTTATGTAGGACAAATGCTTTTAAAACCTTTTTGCTCGGAGTGACGGGTGATGGACCGTTTGGATGAAACCGTTAGGATATCTAATTTATACACTTACAATTTATTTTTTTTATTATAACTTTACTTAAATGCAAAAAGTATATTCGTTTCGTTTTTCTGCTTTTTCATTCGTGAACATATTTTATTTTGTCGTTATAGCTAAAAGGTGACCTGATCGAATTTTTATATGAAAACATCATATTATTTTCGAAAAAGATTTTTATATTTAAATGATATTTATTTGGGGAATTTTTAATTTGTTTATATTTTTATCAATAAAAATACTAATATTCCTGAATTAATTTTATTAAAAATATTAAAAAGTTGGAGCAACCGATTTATAACATACAATTAATTAAAATAAGACATACATTTTTAAGTGTAAAATTGATTTCTAAGTAAAATTTTAATTATAGGTGCTTAAGTTTTCAATCTCATTACTGCTTAAGTAATCGGTGTATAAGGAAATATCAACAATGGAAAAAATACATAGTTAAAGGGAAAATGTATATAAAAAGGATGGAAAGGAATTCTGTTATTCTGTCAAGCAAAAAGAGTCGTATTTCATGAAATTAAAACTATTTAAACGCGTGGTAATTTTGAAATGGATTTATCCATAATCCATCCATGTAAATTCTTGAATACACTTAATTTGTTCTTCATTTTAATTGCAATATATAAAACATTTATTTCATAAAAATAATAAATAGGTTGTAATAAATTATAACTGTAAGATAAATGAGAAAGTGCTCGGATATAATTTTCGTAGAACACTACACTGAAAGTTTCATATCCTTAATAATTAACTTGTAAATTATTCCACTTATGCCACTAATAATTAATGTTTCTTCATTAAAATCTGTATTATAATTAACGTTTTTTAATGATTAATTATATCGAATTATTTTATTGACAATTTATAATTTTAATAATGTTATATTTTTCATTCCTTTATTCATTTTATTTATTTCCTTATCGAGAATAAGGCCGATAATCAATGATTTTTAAAGGGTTTTTCTTAATCTACCATGTTTTACCATTAAGTACTGCTTACTTATAATTTAAGTATTATATGCTTAAAAATATTATTTAATAATTTTCAATAAAACATCAAATAATGGATTGATGCTTATATTTAATGAAATAAAAGTGGACGGACACCCACACAAGCATGTGTCCACGCTTGTGTGGGTGACGGTCGGCAATGAAGCATAGGAACTCTGTTGCCCGGAAACTGGCAAGACCGAATCCCGGCAGGTGCGGCTTGTGGGTCGTGCTTGTTAGAGGCAGGCACTTGAAGGACCAATCCCGGCGGAGGTGATCTTTGGGTTGCCTCCGTTTGAGGCAGGCAATACAAGACCGAGTCGCGGCTCCCGAGGTGGGTCGCTGGGCATAACTTTGTCGGACCTGGTAATTTCACAATGAGAGTTAGAGGCAGGTAAGGAAGGTCAAGATCCTATTTTAGAATAAAGGAAGGACACTCCCCCGAGCCGTATTTATGTTTTACGTGGATCCCGCCTGGGAGAGAAGGTTAAAAAAATAAAAAATAAAACATTGGTGGTTAGGTTGATTCGGTGGAGTGCGAATGTGTTTGCAGAAGCTCCTGTATTACGGATATGATTTGTTGTTCTTTGTTATAATTTTCTTTTGTTGTTTCTGTTGTTATTTTAGCGTTTTTTCGCTTCGTTTGTTGAGTTTTTGTTAGTCTATTTTACGTCTTTCGTTGCTTTGTGTTTCGTGTTCGTTCACGATTCTTGTTTTTCTTTTGTTTCTTTTACGGTTGTTTTGTATTTGCAACTTAGTTTTACGTGTGTTTTGAGTTTTTGTTGGTGTTTTATTTCACTTATAGCTTATCGTTGCTAGGGATTGTTTATTTTGGTAAACAAGTTGTCCTACTATACTTTTGTTTACGTTATGGTTTGTTTTGGTTTTGAGGGGTTTCTGCTATGTCTGAGAACGGTGAAGGTAGCGGGGAGTACACGAGAGATTTCCTGTCGCTTACGAAGGGATCTGGTGATGAAATGTATTCGGAGTGGCGAATACAAAAAAAAATCTTCGAGGAAGCGGAGGATGAGACACTCTCCCATGGTTGTGTTGGAGAAGAAAAAGCTGCGGACTGGTGGTAAAACCTCCTTGTCATCTAGTGAGGAGGTCCCTAGTCGACAACCTTGCGAGTCACGCCGGGCTATGTCCTGGATGGAAGAAGGAGATGAGGCAGCAGAGAAGAAGTCAGCGTGTTGGATGAGGACATCTGGGTGGATTTCATGCAAGATTTACATGAAATGTTCGATATCATTAATGAACTGCGTACCCTAGGACTCCAGACTCCAAATACAAGGGTTATGATAAAAGAATGTTCGGAGGACTATGTAGGCTTAGTCGGAAGCTTCAATCGGCTACGTTGGATGGTCTTTGTGGCCCGCTAGTCCTGGCGGAAAGAGCCACGCAAATGCGATCATCAGGTTTTGCGGATGGTAGCCACAGAGGAACTTAAGGTCATGACTTCGCAGACTCCGGTTGGGGTTCTTGAACGGCCTGCGACCTGGTCGGATGACGAACTCCGGCGGGCAATTGAGGATGGTGTCGCTGAAGGAGAATGTGAGCGGTTGATTCTACTGGGCTGGTCAGAAGATCTTTTTTTGTTCCTCCGCCTTAGTGGAGGACATTACTGGGCTTAAGGAGGGAACTGAATTGACCAGAGTCATTGATTTAGCAGCTGCGGTTGACCACCCACATCACACAACAGTGTTTGGGAAGACACTTTCGATTGGGGATCTGGCTGGTGGGAGTAACTGCTAGCGGGTCATTTCCTCGTCGAGGAGTAAACTACTTCTGACATGTTTGTGGATGATGTCGGATGTAAAATTGATGTTGGACGGACCGACTATACCTTGGTGATTGATTCAGCGGGTGGGGATAGTGAGGGGGCCTCGTGCCTTTCTCGTTCTATTCCTCAGGTGTTCAAGGGCGGGGGTGGATGCGTAAGGCGGTCTGTTTTGTAGACAACCTGGGCGAGTTGGTCAAATCTTGCGGCGTTCCGTGAATACGCAGGTCGGCGGAAAGGGAGGTAAAATCTGGTATATCTACATCGTGTATCGTTAGCGTCGGTGATGATGGGTGCCAGTAAGAAACGGCCGGTAGGCCCAGTGACAACACTATGGTGGTGAAGGTAGAGGGGAGGATTTAGGCTGAACCCCTCCGCTCTGTTAAAGAGGCGGTGTAACCTCACCATATCCAGGAGCGGGCTGATGGAAGCGCTACTGAACAGTTCAGCAAGGAGATTTCTGCGAAGGTGCAGGGGGAAAATGCTGTGCTGGTTGGGAAGGGGTGGTCGGAGGGTTCACATCCTTGTTAAGGATGTGGATTTGCTCACCTCAAAAAGAATTTCTAACGAAAATTCGTCGAGTCACAATAACGTGAGGAGGCGGTAACGATCGACATTTTGTCCATGGGGTCGGCTTATGGCGCGACAAAGGTGAACATTGTAACAGTGCCGCCCTTCCTTGCGAACAAATTATTGACTAACAGGCGAATTCATATAGGATGAGTAACCTGTAGGGTGATGAGGGGCTCCTTCGAAAATCTTTCCTTCCGTTGTTGGAGTCCGGGCCATACGGGTAAATCTTATAGCGGCCGGATCGGTTGGCCACTTTTCAACTGTGGTGAGGCTGGTTACGTGCAAAAAGACTGTCAGCGGGAGGTTCAGTGTCCTTCCTGCAAGATGCATGGCTATGCACCCATAGGTCGAAGCTGCAAAGCTTCACCTGTGCGTATGTGGTGCCTGCGAGGAACAGCCCCATCCAGAAGGGTTGGGATGCTTCAGTCTCACCATCGATGATCGGGCGGGGAGTCCATTGCAGCAGCAGAAGGGGAAAGTTAAGACCGTAGTCCCGGTGGAGAATCCTCTAGGGGGTTTCTCACTTGAAGCAAGGCGCTAAAAGACCAAAGTCCCGGTGGGGATCCTTAGGATCTCCTGTTACAGGCGGACCTGGGTGACCACAGTCTCGGTGAGAGAACCCCTGTTGGGGTCCCCTTATTAAAGGCAGGCATAAAAAACCGAATCCCGGCTGTCTGAGTGAGGGCCTTGGGAACGGTCAATCATAAAAAAAAATAAAAAACTGAAAAAAATTGTAATTTTTTTTATACCATATTTGTGCGCGCGCAACATAATCAAATATTAACAAAAACTAATTTTTGTTAAACAATATAAATTAATAACGCATTGTTAACACACCCTAATTTTTTCAGATTTTTTGGATGAAAAACAATTCAGTAATAGCGAGATAAACAATCGTTTACCGAAATCTCGATTCGCGCGCGAAAAAAAGCGGGAGATTAAGGGTTAAAATAACTAATTTAACCCACTTTAGGTTAAAAAACATTCTGTTTCTGAAAAAAATGCAAAATATCATTTTGTTTAAAATCTTTTTGTTTTAAAACAAAATGTTTTCTCCCTATATTATAAAATGGTAAGAAAGTGCTGAAAACACGAATTGCAAAAAAAAAGACCTATTAAATTTACTGGGACGAGCAATGTCTTAAACACTCGAAGAATTCACACCAAATAAGGCCTCATCAAAAATTGTTCCTCAATTCTGAGTCGAGATATGAGTAAACATTGGTTCTCCCCATATTATAAAATGTTTAAAAAGTGCTGAAATGCTGTCCACGAAGTGGCCATGAAGCACAGCCCCCTGTAAATTTATATTTTCCTTTTAAAAAATAAATATTATTTCTTTTATTACAATAAACAAAATGATAAAAAAGAAATGTGTTGAGAATCCGACGGGATGCCCTTGGTTAACAGCGTTGCGGTAGATTTTAGTGCGAGGGTGGGCTGTATGTGTTCATAGGTGATTAATGAAGACAACTTGGTTACTGAAGGATTGTTTAATTGTACGCCGTCTTGGCGGTTTAAAATAATTTTGTAACATAAATCTAGTGTCTTATAACTTAACGTTAAAGATAGCAAACATATACTAAATGAAACTTAAAGCAATGTTCTTCTGAACAAGAACTGAGAGAGTCCATCCGGACGCAAACGCCTTGGTCAGGTATGAGTGCAAACTAGTTAGACGACGCTATGTACAATGCTCGAGAGAGCAGCTTGTGACGTAGAGTGGCGGGATGGTCTGGCGACCATAGTTTACCGTGGGCACCCTAACCACCGCTAGGTTTCAGCACTAGAAGGCGAGAGCGGGTGAAAACGTAATACAATGAATAAAACGAAATAATAAAAAAATAGAATTGATTTCTTTGATAATAAACCACACTCAGTCTATTCACGATGCTAAAATGATTGCAGAACCAGAATCTTATATGAAATGTAAAATTTTAACAATTTCAGAATTAACATCAAATGAATGATGATAACCTTTATGTAGAAAGTTTTTTTGAACTATATAATCATTTTCAAAACTGATTCTTTTCTTGTGACTGAAAAAAGATCAGCTAATGACAGATTAAATTTGTTATCACGTATATGCCACATATAATTTAATATCGGCGAGCGATAATGGTAGCAACGATGTGAGCAGGGCGCACAGTATACGGACGCGCTGATACAAGAATCACTCTCACCGCGCAGTTCTCCCACCATAGTGGAGATGCATCCCCACCACTCTCAGGCTCCAATAAAAGAGCGTGCACGAGAGTGAATTGGCAATTCATCGACGATCACCACCTGGAGAAGACCAACAAGAAGAAGAAAATGGAAGAAAACAGAAGTTCCCTGGCCGGTTCAACGTGGAACCTGCCGGTGGATGCCAACATCTCCACCGCAGCAGTAGGCCTGGCCGCGCCGCCGAGGAAGCTGCTGGACGCGAACGCTACCTCCCCGCTACAGTTCCAGCTCGCCGGGCTCAGCAACAGGAGCCGGCCTAGCGTGGGAACGCTCGGGGAGAACCACCTTGGCTGTATCAGCGAAAGACGGCCGACGCCGACCCGACACTGCGGGGCTCTGGGGGCCACCACTGCCGCTGAGGAAAGCCCGGTCGGATTTCAATGGACGAGTCGTGCAACTCTACGATTTCACCGGAGTTCATCTTCCGGACCAGCTCACTCAACAGCTCTTCTCAGAGCTAGCGCTAAAAAACGGGATACCGCAAGGTTATGAATTATGTGCCGTCGAAGGCATTCGGCGACAGATCATTATTTACATGAAAATTCAATTTAATTTAAACAGATGATTTTTATATAAAGTTTTAATAAATCTTGTTTTACGTATCTAAATTAATAAATTAAAATAAGAATTATTTAGTAAGAACCAATCGGCGTCGTCGCTTACAATATATATATATATATATATATATATATATATATATATATATATATATATATATGTAAAACATATGAATAATGTTGTAAAGACAATTTAGTGTAATACTCTTCATTTAAACATTTAGGGCAGTTATATAATGTTGTAGCATATAAACGTGTACTATAAACATACAGCTACCGAATAACTATGTAGTTGACCGTTATTTTTCCGGAAATTGCGTTTTTGAATATATTCATAGCTATAAAAATTTATTCCATAATTTAAAATTTCTTTCTACTGAACATTTGTTTATTTATTTATTATTTTATCGTCTTTTATTTGTTTACCCGAACAGATGGTAAGGAGAATAGGAAAATTGACGGATTATATTTCTTTACGAACTCATTGATAGTTTTTGCCAAAAAATCAGTTCCCTAAGATCAGATCTCGCTCCTTCCTTTTTTACAATTAATAAATATATATATATATATATATATATATATATATATATATATATATATATATATTATCACTTTAAAAGGGCCTATGATTGTATACACCGACCATCCATGCTGAATATTCTGAGAAACCTGGGCCTTCACCCTAAACTCGTAAACATGATAAAACTAACTTTAACCACTACCCAGTCCAGAATGAAATTCAGAGGTGAACTCTCTCAACCCTTCCACATAAAAACTGGATTGAGGCAAGGAGACGGCCTCTCACCATTCCTTTTTAACTGCGCCCTCGAATTTGTCATGAGAAAATGGTATGAAATAAATCCCAAAAATATAAAAATGGGTACTAAGAAAAACTCCATCACACTAAATTGCCTAGGATTTGCAGATGATCTGGCTCTTTTAGCAAATAATATTCAAGAAGCCAAAACACAAATCATGAGCCTTCAAAACCTAGCACAAAAGATAGGGCTTCATATCTCTTTCGAAAAAACTGAACTAATGGCCATAGATCCTCTGGTAATAGAGCACATTACGGTAAACAATCAGAAAATTAAAATAGTAAAACAATTTAAATATCTAGGGGAAATAATAACTTATAATTTAAATGAAAAAGTGACATGGCAAAACAGGACAAATAAAATGATTAAATCCCAAAAATTAACTTGGTCAACATATAACAAAAAATGCTAGAACAAAACTTAAACAATATAAAACTGTAGTACAGCCAGAAGTCACCTACGGAAGGGAAACCCTTTTCAAAATCACTAAGAAAAACCGAATTGAAAAAATTCTGAAAATAGAGAGGAGAATTATCAGAACGTGTATCAATAAAAAACACCAAAAAGAAGGCCAATGGTGGATTGTGCCAAATGAGGTGGTGTATCGAGAAATAGAGCCTGTTACTGATACAATGCGGAAAAAAAGAATCTCTTTCTTTGGTCATCTCATAAGGACACCGGAAACAAGACTGTGAAGAAATATCATTGAAAAGATCTGGTTCCAAAAGCTAGAAGTAGGATGGATCAAAGAAATTAGAGAAGATATGAAAGAATTGGGAATTTCCCTGACTGACCTACAGAATAAAACTGGAAAAATTACAAAGCTAAAAGACAAAAGCATTAGATTTAAACAAAAGACAGACAAACGACAAAATACAACGAAGAGGGTGTTTACGGATGAAGAAAAGAAAGCAAGATCTGAACGGATGAAGAAATAGTGGGCAGCTCGGAAGGGTAAAATAACACGCTTTTCTCAGAAAAGATCTAACTAAAATTGATTTAAGTGGTGCCATGTTGGCCGTAAAAGCATAATAATAATATTAATATACTATCAAGTAAATGTTTTGATATTTTGAGTAAGTCTCCGGCCCTCACATGATAATAATTAATTTTCTTAAAAACAGTTGCAAAAACATTTTGCGTAACATAAGGTTATTTTTTTTTTTAGTTTTCAATGAGATATGCGTTTCGCTATTTATGAAATATGTTTTTTTTCTTTTAAAGCAAGGGTTCAGTGAATTATTTTAAATTAAATTACAATCAATAGATATCAACTAAAATTCCGCCGATCTTCGTGACGAATTGTAGCGTCTCAACTTTTCATCTGGAAGTCCTGGGTTCAAATCCCAGTCAGGCATGGCATTTTTATTCGTAAAAATTGACATTTCCAAATCCCACGGACAAGCTTTTTAAAACTTATGTAGTGAAATCATCAAACAAACAAAAATGTGAGAGTATTTACAAAATTCATCTAAAACGTGTTTGAAACATTGAGCGTAAAATAATTAAATTTAGGCTTAATCAATAGAGAGAAATCTCCTTTTTCTGTGAACTTCTTAAGGATATTCAATTCTTGTGAATTTTTTTTCTCAATCATGGTTTATTTTATGAAAATATTTACGTGGACTATTATTGCAGTCTCAGAAAAATTTTATACTACTTTTTCCTTTCTAAAATAGATTTTTAATGTTTATCGTTAAAATGAATTTAAACAAAGCCTTCTCATATTAATTATTCTAAAGAGATAATAAAACTCTATATTTGTTGTGGCTTTACGTGGGACTTAATTAAAAAGTTTTCCAAGGTATTTTTTTCTACCGATTCGTAGAAATCGTTTTTTTTGTTAAAACTACATTCACTTTATTTTACAAAGTTGATAAATATGGAATAAAATCGTTGGATGTTATATTTATAACTGATTTTATCTAATTCTATTTTTCTAGTTGAACTTTTTCCCTTTGTGTAAATGAGTTTATGAATAGGACTGAGAGAACGGTTAAGACATAAACCGCATAATAAATGTAATATAAAGCTTAGTGGAACAGCCGGTTTAAATATTTTATCATTTGTACCATATTTGAGGCTTAGTTTTACAAAAAAGGCGAGTAAAAAACGTATCTGAAAATCCTGTTATTTAAATGTAGAGTTAAATCGAGTAATTAAGCAAAAATAAAATGTAAAAGTTGTTTTTTTGTTTTTTTTTATCTTTCGAAATTGAAAATTATCATATTTTCTGATGACAGATCAATGGTGTGAAAGGAATCGCTATTATTTAAATAGCAGCTAAATGAGAGAAATGTTATAAAAAAGCATTGAAATAATATTTTTACCGTTCATATAGGAAAATTTCACATCAAAATTTCCAAACTTATTCAATTTATAATGAAAAACAAAATGATAGAAATATTCCAGCGAGATGAAAAGAAGTAAAGCCTAGATTAAGGCGTTAATCAGGATTTATGAAAGTAAGAAATAATTATCCAAAATTACTATTACAGTGTTTATAGTATAATATTAAATAATATTTTATAAAATAAACACAGATCAACAGGCTGGTTAATTAATATAGTCGCTACATCCCATTATAAAATTTGTAAACTATAGCACAGCAGCTTATCTCTGTAATATCCCACCCGTAACATATCCGGCAGAAACTCCATCAACCAATAATAATTAGCCATTATAAATGAAAATCAAGTGGATATTGTCGAATAACTTAACGATAAATTAACCTTATATCTGATTACATACAGTATAATAATGAATAAACAAATAAATGGTTCGTGAATTTATCAGCTATGATTAAAATATTTTCACTAATCATACTTAAAATATTTCCTTTATTTCATACAAAAAAACTTATTTTAACTTATATGGATTAATAATGATAATGCTGATTAACACATCATGAATAATCTGACTAAAATATAATTAACTATACAATGATATTTACTTTAATTTTCATAATGTTATTTAGAATCGTAAAATGCGAGGTTTTAAATTCAAGATTATATTACCTCACAAAAAGCTTTAAGCCATATTGCAGTCATTTTTTTTAAATCTCGATCCAAATACTACTTAAAAAATGTTGTATATTGTACCCCAACTATCAAAATATTCCGGTAATTATAAAATTTAAGAAATACTTAGAAATCAATAGATGCAAATATACAAGACTTGTTTGTAGATTGTACTGTTACAAAACAATAATATCTGACTTTAGAGATAAAAAAAAGAATCTCAGTCAGCTGATAAGTTTAATCACATTTTAGCCCGTAACGACTGTAACTACATTTAATGAGTTGTTTCGTATGAGTTTTACAGATATCTAGTATAGTTCTGTACCTGATACAGAAGCATAGTACAGTAGACTTCAATGTATCTTGTTTGTTTAATGAATGAATCTGTAACTTGTTACATCCACGGATTATTATGCCGGTGTGTATTAACCAAAATTTAATACTGAAGTGTGTCCGGGAACAGTATCGAAGAGCCAATAGCATTAAATTATATCTGGTTCTGCAGAGCCTTGAACTATTAACCTCCTGTCTGAAAGGCTGGGGCTTAAACCATTTACAACATCCCAGTACACAACGAACTGATTACACTTTAACTAAAATAAGCAAATAGGAATATTTATGAAGAAAATTGAAAGCCCGATTTAGTAATTAGTATTGCTACAGAACAGAGGATTATGAAATCATAAGATGAAAGAGCATGCAATACTCCTGTATCATCTACCATCTCATCAAAAAAGACAGTACTATGATACCAGATATCATAGTAATTTTCCATTTATAAGTTTTTTATCTATATTATCGTCGCTGTTGATATCTGGTTACTGGTAAACATATATCTGGTAGAATATGTTTAAATTACCTCTCCTTCCAAGCCGATAGACTTGGAAGGAGAGGTAATCTTACTAACCCAACCTTTCTTTAAAACAGTTAGTTTAAATCAAATTTAAACAAATAAAATGTACTACAGTCGTTATATGGTGTTAATCGGGAGCGTATTTAGCGCTCTCTCTGGTAAGTATGACAACTTGACAGAGAGGTGGAGATGCTACCTCTATAATCTTTAAAATAGGATTTTTCGACTCCTTCCGGACCTTCAAATTCATTTTATTAAATAAACCAGAATGATTTTGCATCTATGAATTGGGGTTTATAATCCTGTATAAAAATGTAATCTTATGAGCAAAACAGTTTCTCGATTAGCATTCTTATTTTACTATTAGGGCGCTTCAAAGTCTAACACCAACTATTCTAAAAATATTCAGACTTCAGAAGTGGTCCGACTGAGATCAGCTGATCCTGATCGGTCAAGAACGATTCAGGAACGACTCAACCAATTTTCATCAAATTTTAAGATGCATATCTAAATTTCAATGAAATTAATGTAGCAGTTCGGAGATTTTTGTGCCTCAAAATTTTATACATATGCATATATATATTTATATTGAACACTATTCACGCACACAACCATGCTTTTTCAAAACAGAAATTTGTCTCCAAATTTATTTTCAAAATTATGATCATATTTTTTTTACAAACAGATTATTTAGGACAAATCCAATTATCTACATGGAACTATATGGAAAATTCCATTTTCAACTCTATACAAAAAATGAAATCAAAACACATTCTGTTAAACTTAACCTTTCAATCGATCATTTTCCCACTACATGAAGTTTCTGTTATGTTTCAATGGAAAAATTTTTTTCTACATAGAGCTCTATGCCTAAACATATTTATGTTAAGCTAATGTTTTTTGTAAACCATCTATATACTAGATCTCAACGAAAGAGGTGTGACAAAGAAATCATATCACAACTTATTTTTAAATATTATTCTTAATACTTTATTCGTATCTTACTGAATTCATCCTGCACAATTCATTTTAGTATAAAAACAATATGTCTCGCATTAAAATGGAACCCCTTCAAAAAACCGGTATCGATCAAGTAACTCACATTTTTAATCGTTTTATTTTCAATCGAAAACACAGGAGACCCTGACCGTACTTGACCGGTCTGCCGAAAAAAATTCCATCCTGTGCACTTTAAATGGAGCTGGAGCGACCAGAAGTTAAAGAAATGACAACTATTCGTCCAAGCGCGTATACACGCAATCTTAAGTTAGCAGAGTTGACAAAATCGGCATCAGCTAGGAGTAGATGCCAAGTGTTAGAATTATTTGAATCTAATTTTTTCCCATACTTATAAGTTACAATGCTAAATACTAAAACTTTAAATGTTCAAGCAGGCCAGTTATTTACAAATAAGAGTACAACTTACTCTGAAATCTCTTTCGGCGGACCGGTCAAATATGGTTAAATTCCCATGTATTTTCGACTGAAAAAAATCGAGTTGTGGCTTAATTGGTTGATTCCATTTTTTTTTTGTAGGGATCACATTTTAATACGAGACATAAATATGTTTAGGCATAGAGTTGTATGTAGAAAAAAATGTCTTATATTAAAATATAGAAAAACACATGAAGTAGGTATTATAATTGTATTGTAATTAGATGATCAATTGGCGAACGTCTTTTGAGTGTATAATTATTATTATTTTACGAGTAAAATTTTATTTTTTGATCCCTACGAGTTTTCTTTAGATTAAAATAGTATTTTATAAAAATTAGAATTTGGGGTTAATTTCTTCTCGGCTTCATTGATCAGCTAAACGACAAATATGAATAAAAATTTTAATGCATAGCTTCTTAGCCCTCAACTGCGACTGGATGTTTTTTTCAGAGTAAAAAGACGGATAGATATTTAGCAGAACATATTGACTGACCTCATTTTTTAAGCTCAAATCTGTTTCTAAGAGTTGTAATTTTCATATAGGTAATATATTTTTAAAATGTACATATAATCAACAAAAATTTCACAAATCTTCCGGCTTGGTTGCCTGTAGCCTTTTTTGTGGTAAATATTTAATAATACAACTGGGCTAGATTGAAAAAACAGATCTATGAAAAATTATTTTATTGCATAGCATCTGTTCTACAAAGCAATAGACTAAGCATCTGTTTCTATAGCAATAGACCCTTGAGTTTTATAAATTTTAAGAATGTAAAAGATAAAGCAGATCCTGAAAGACAGTCTTTTGATTTAAACTGCAGATTGGTTGGACTCTTTTACCTCAATTTTAATATAATACTTTCCTTCCTACCAAAATAAGATTCCAGAAATTTTATTTTGCTTGTTTTCTTTGCAAATCTCAATGTAAGAATTGAACCACAAAATGATCTGTAAAAATCTAGCACTTTCAAGACTACGTTTGACATAAATAAATTGCTTTTTTGTAGTAATGCAATTCTTTTGCTCCTTCTAATTTGTTTTACGTCTGCTATATTTTTTCTTTATCCGTTCTTCGTAAATTTACTGCTTAAAAACAGTATTTCTTCAAACCTTCGCATAATATTCCCTACCATTTTAATATTCATTATGTACTTAGTTTCCCCTTTTCGCATTTCATACTTCCGTTTGTCGCTAACGTTTATTATTTATTGATTCCTTTTTTCAGTAAAAATAAAACGATTACATTTATTTCTTTAAAAAAACTTAGTTTCTTATAATACTTTTCTCCGGTGAACAGTGTGCCATCTACAAACATAAATATTAATTTATATTTTCCCAAGTTTTATTATTCTGCTTTAAATATATATTTTATTTCCTTTACTGTTTTCTATGTAAATATATAAAACCGTAACAGTATATTTAATCTTTTTAAAATATTTTGTAATAATCGTACTATAATAACGCAAATACGATTTCATACATATATATTTTTTAAATTTATAATAAATAATACTTTAGAGAAGGGTTATAAGAATAATTTTAGTATCGTTTCTCTTTTTTTAAATTGTTTATTTAGTATTTTTTGTATCAATATGCACCTTTATAAAATCATAAATGTTGAAATTTACCAGACATTGTGGTTATATTTTCTCAACATATTTACGTAAAAAATTTGACGTAAACACTGTTACCATTTTGGGTTTATAATTTAGCTCCTTCAAAAAATACAATCGCTTTTGATTTATATTGAGAAATACGTATTCTAATAGGTATATCACTAACAATTGTTTACAACCTACACAATATAAAATAGCAGTGTGTGATAAATTACACAACAAACTGGATGCCGCTTGTTGGGAGAACATTTACAACATAGAGAAAAAAATCGGCAAAACATTTTAAAATGTAGTTAAATAATCTTACTTCAAAACAACAGAGAAAAATATTGGAGAAAGAATGAGTACAACTTGAATATTTCCTTCAGTATAGCAACAAGATAAAAAAATATTTTTAGTGATCATAAATCATTACCGGTGCTGGAAACCGGCCGCCGTCTTCTCCGAAATGCTAACGACAAAACTAAACCCATCGAAACATGAGGAATTTATTTGTAAATTGATTTGTATATACAATTACGTCAGTTTAGGATATATAGAAAAAACTAAGAGAAAATTCAAACTAAAATTAAGGAGGATATGTCTCATTATAAATATAAAAGATCTAATAGTTTATTATATATGAGTTTAAAAAATATGCATATTAAACAGAAATAAGAAGTTGGGTAGCTTAACAAAGTAAAACAGAAACTTCATCGTTGAGCAATGAGAGAAGACCAAGATCCAACAGTCTGGTTAAATTTCTTATTTATTAAAAAATAAAATGAATGTTTTCAATCATATAATTATTAAACTGCTACCCACTTCCTTAAAAGTTTGTTCATAGGCGGGAATTTACTTTGATTGTTTAAGTTTTATGCTATCTTTATCTTTCTTGAGATAAGTTTTATCTATCCTATGTACACAAAAAGAGTGCAGTAAGTCGCGTTAGGCATTCTGAATTAGGTTTAAATATTTTTAAAGTGAATTTAAGCTTTTTATTGAAATAATTCAAAAACAAAAACAGTTATTTGTATATTTTTTTTTTAGTTATATTTAATTCAAAAATCTTGGCTAAAAGTAGTTATTATTATTTAAAGTTTTATAGTTATTATTTTATAAATACAGTTTACTTTTTTTAAATAATTGTTTAACAATCGAAATGGCTATCTAGGATTAGATTTAAAGTGTCATTTTTGTAAAGATCTATCAGACATAAACTTGTTTTCCAATTAACTAAAATTCCAATAAAAAAAACTTTTTTTTAAAATTATCTACAAAAATAACTTATAATTTTTTGTTAACTTAACAAATTGAAGAGGTTCTCATTCTAAATTTATTTAAAAATAATAAGCGTTTAATATAATTAAAGCGTGATTATAATTAAGAATAATAATTTTTACGTATGTTCAACCCTTACTCATTAACAAATTTACCGATTTCGAGGCTTCCTCTTTTAGATTATAGAAGAAATCTTTTCTTATTAATTAAATTTAAGTGGGTTTTTACATTTAACATCACACTGACCATCTACGTAGATGATTTGAAGATATTTTTCACTATTTTTTCGTCATCAATGATCGAGTTCTTTTATAATAGATGATTTTATAACATAATAAAAATTACTTATTGTAGGATTATTTATACTCTTATATGTTCTGAAGTTTAGATATAAGTGTCAAAAATTAACATCGATTATTTATTTTAGACCATCTTAAATTCAAGCTATTTAATCGGGATATAAGTGTAAAAAAACAATTCGTAATCCTACATTCTGAAGAAGTTAAAGTAAAGATGAACTAATACACTCGGTAGTGTGAGTTTACATTCTAGCCTTTTGAAAACTTATTCTATCATCTCTTTACATTGTCTCTCAGATCGTATTTCCCTACTTTTTTTAAAGCAAATACTTTTGCTTTTCTTTGAAAGGATTCTTTTATACGGGCAGAAATTTTTCTCACCCTGTCAGTTTTATAATTCAAAATGTAATATCAAATAAAAATGTTTAAGCAAATAAGCCGTCGTAAATATAAACCATTCCAAAACTCGAAGGAGAATTTAATTTTTTTTTAAATCGATGTTAAATTATGCATTGGTAAGTTGAAAATTTTATTTCCGTTTGATAAATAAACTTTAATTCTATTATTCGTAATTTGTACTTTATAAAAAAAAAATGTTAAGCATTATTATTTTAATTTTTAGTGCAAGTTTTTAAATGAAATTTATTTAGATTCTTATTGCGGATAAATTTTTTTATTAAATTTCAAGCAATAAATATATATTATTTTAAGAATTTAAGAAAGTCAATAAAATTGGTTATTAATTATAAAAATTAGTCTTAATACATTCCTTTTGATTTTTACAAACAAAATTATCAATAAGTTACCAGTTGCAAATGTGCTTTTAATGATAAGTTTCAATTTATGGAATTATGCAAAATCTTTAACCTGGGCATGATTTATTACCGAACTGTCATTGTCGTATTAGCCAACTAAGAATTAGTATAGGATCAAAAAACATTACGTGTAAATAATATTTACGAGTGTAATTGCGAAATATAAAATAATATATTGAAATTCAATAAGCTTATTAAACAAGTTGCATTTTAATCAGAAAATTAGTTAATAAAATTTAAATTAAAAAAAATCTGAGCCATCTGTACTAATAATCATGTTCTGGTATTTAATCATAGTTAATTACCAACATTCCACTTGTAACACCTGCGGTCCACTAATGTACCCTAACCCTATACTTCAGCCTCACACATACTTCTATCAAAACAATGTTAATTGATAAATGATACGTTAGTTATTGATAATTTTACAACTTTAATATGAACAAAACCAAATGGTTAGTTTATAATTATTCTATCCAAGTTTACATCATAAAAATAAAAAAAAAAAAACTATGAAAGTTTATTTAACAATAATGTTTATAATTGCTTACATGTCGTATACATAGAATATAAAACATTCAACTCATAAAAATATTTTATAGAAGTAATTTTCTAAAATAAAATTAAGAACAAAAGCCATCCTATTTAATCAACCAAAAAAAAATGATTTCCGTAATTTGTAATAACCTTTTTAAAAATTTATTGTATTGTATTACTACACCTTTATTTTGTTTATACAAATTTTTTCTACATCTCTTTAATACTGTTCAGTCAAAATAGTTTAGAGAGTTTAACTGTCTAGATGATAACACTGGGTAAGTAAAACTTAACTTCTGTTTGAGTTGATGATCTCCTCCCTCCAAACGCGCACGTAAATAAATACTACATACACACATAATACATGTATAAAATGTACACAATGATATAATATCCTAAGTTACAGAAAAATCAAAAATTTTCTCTATTACTCGAAGATCGAAAGAATTCTTTTTGTTTACTCATTTTCATAATTAAGCTACTCTTTAAGGGTGATTTTATAGATATAGCTCATCTCTTTCAAGATGATATTTTCACTCAGTACACTATATTATGTATGGACCAACTACCTTACTCCTTATTAAAGTGAAACCTATAATCATTCATCAGGAAGATTTTGGGTTTCCAAAATTTCAAAACTAGGTCAAACATTGAATTTTTCACTACTGAAATAAGTTAATGTCGATTAACGTAAATTGTTATTACATAATGTCTGTTTATTTTTTTTATTTATTTTTTTTTTAACCTCCGAGTCTGTAGTTACTGCAGAGGATGAGATGGATTATTTGTAGCGTGTGTGGAAAATGCCATGCCTGACCGGGATTCAAACCCGGGACCTTCGAGTGAAAGGCCGAGACGCTACCACTCGCGCTATGGAGGGAGGCATTACATAATGCCTAAAAATACTTAAATGAACTTATTTATACATATATAAGTAGTCTCAGTATTTGTTAAGGGCTTGTTTATTCTGTATATCACATAGGTTAGAAAGAAAAAAAACAGCTGTACTGAATGTAATTTTTTTTTACCGTAATTAGGATCAAATCCTAGTACAAAATCTTTATTGATCTTGCTTATACTTAGGTAGTAATGCTTTTTTTATCTTTTATTTTTTAACAGCAATGATATTTTTACGAACCTTATTATCTACCGTACAGCTTTGAATACTATGATGCAGTTAATCTAATTACTTTTTGTGATCAGCGTATTCTAGAGGTTTTCATCCTATAAAAGAACAATTATTATTTCACTTTTTATATAAAACTTTTGTACAATGGTTTATATTTTTCCATACGACTAAATAGTTGAAAACGAAAGATTTTTGTTACAAAATGATACATTATTATTAAGTAATAATGTATGACTTATACATCATTCCTCTTTAAATTAGAATTTTTATAATTAATTCTTAATTATCCTATAATCTTTATCTTTATAATTATCCTATAATTATTCCCACTGAAAATGAAAGAACGAGGATGCAGAAAATGTTGTATTAACACGAAATATAAAGAAATGATTATGTGTATCAAACTCTTTAAATTAGAATTTTTATAATTAATTCATCTACTTTAAATAGCATCTATGATATATAATGATTATTTTAAACAAATTTTTTTGTTTACTGAAAACCTGTTGATTTAGATAAAGTTACTTATCTTTAAAGAAATTATTTTAGTTTGCTAGCATTATGGTTTAGGTTTAGAATTAATTAGGTTTTATTTTAAATTAAAAATGTACTTGATAAAATTCTAAATTATTTATTCGTCTAGGCTATATTAATTTACTTAACTTCTTATCATTATTAATGGCTAGACATCATTTTCAGAGCGACGTTGAGGTTTAGATAACATATTATAATATGAAAAAAATCAAAAACAGATTGAATACTTTGTATATTAATGCTTAAGTCATTTGGTAAATTTCATTTTGTTAAACTCTTTGACTTTAAGCCAAATTAAAAGACGGAATTAGAGTTATAGTTAGAAAAGAGCTTTAACTTAAATTTTACTTTTAATATTTTAACATAACCAAGAATTAGCAAGTAAATTTTAAGTAATATTTTTATACTTTTCTTTTAATTATTCTCTGATCTTCCATACTTTTGTTAATACTTCAACGCCGCTGTAAAAATTTTACTAGCGTCTGGAAGCACTGAACAATAAAATACAATATTTGATCCTGCGTTAATTTTAAGTTGATTTAGTATTTTACCGATTCATATTTCTTTTAAATGAGAAATATTTAACAGTTACAATTTGTATTTATTTAAAAACTAACGAACGGCTGAAATTAGAAACTTATACTAATTAAATAAATTTTAAAATTATTATGTATTTAAAAATTTGTTTTGTACCTTTATACTCTAATTTTGTAAGACGTAGTGATTTTTAAAACTTCTTTATACCTTTTATTACTAATCGTAGCCCAGAAGTAAATATTATACAATGTTAATAATGTGATCACTTTTCCATCCCTTTTATCTTAACCTGTTTGAAAGTATTTAATTTTATTTTAGAAATGATCGTTTTATACGTGCAAATTTTATAACTGTGGGGTCATTTTACATGATAAATCATTTTGCTCTGTTCTCTTCTTTTGACATGGCAAATGGTTAAAAAACTGCAAAATTGGATTAAAATGTTCGTCGTGGAAATTCTCTGCACCTTAGGGATAGTAGTTTCATTTTTAAAAATTAAATATAATGTAAAGAAGGTCTTTTAATATTTTATTATAATTTATATAATTTATGGTTATACACTCAAGTATGAAAATAGTGAATTTTATCCTATAATTATTCCCACTGAAAATGAAAGAACGAGGATGCAGAAATGTTGTATTAACACGAAATATAAAGAAATGATTATGTGTATCAAACTTGTTAAATAACACATTTTATTATTAAAATACGACTTTTCAATCAAGTTTTCTGTAACTATTAAACTTGTAATTTAATATTATTTTATTAATTTTTAACAGATATTTATTTATTTTTATAGAAATACATCCCAGAATCTTACCATTGGATAATGCGAACAAGTACATTCAATTTTAGTAAAAATTATCAACAGTGATGTAATTTATTTACGTAAAAAAAATTATAAATTATATAAGTACATTGGAATTAGTTTATAAGCAATAAAATAATATCAATAATGTTATAAAAGTTCGTAAAATTTAACACCTTAGTTGATATTTAAGAAGTGTAAATTCGTCAGGTTTATTAATACACGTTTAAAAAGTAGTTCAAAGACTAATAAAAATCTTAATTTAAATAAATAAAACAACCAAAATTTTTAGAAAATATACTTAAGTAAATTAAACAAACATTTCAGATTCTATCGAAACTGTAACAAGCCTATTAAAGATCATGCAAATTTAACAAAAACGATCCTTGCTTGAACTAGTTATCAAAATAACTGTTACATTCTGGTTGCTAAGAGGGTTAATCCGCAAAAATAAGTCTGTAATTTCTACATTTATTTATTTCATATTAAAATAGTATGAAACACCAGGTTTACCTTGAAAAATAATAAGTTACTCCTGCAACCCATACGCCACGGATTGTGGAACAATATTTATATTGTTCATCCACCAGCATTCCCAACTACATATTAAATTCCAGGACGTACCCAGCAGGCCCACCTAAAGATGCTCATGCAGTATCAATGGGATTCTATTAAAACCAACGAATCTTTTCAGGAATTACCGAGATTAAAATAACTTTCCGGCACAGCCGAGAGCTCATCCAAAGAGTAATGATCATGACAATCTTTCTGCCACTCCTGGGCGGTAAGCAACACCATTTCTTCCCCGCCCCCCGAGACAAAACTTTAATCGTCTCTCAACGTTTTAATTATTTCTACGTAAATATAAATTAATTGTCGTTCGTTGCCCGTGAAAGTTTGATCAGTTTTTGCACATGGATCTACGCAGCCCAGCTACACGACTCCGATTCAGTCTCTTGCATAACACTGAGTCCTATGCATATTATTAGTGAGTTTAGAATATGTAAATATTAATAAATTAGTTTTAGTAAAACTATTTATCTATTAAGCAAATAGTCTATAATTTTACACTATTAAGTTACATAATTAAGTTTTAAAAGTCACAATTCTAAACGTATGATTTAAGTGAAAAAAAATTCAGGTTTTTTCTGTCAGTGACTAAAATATATATTTTCCGTAAAGGAAACATTATTTTAAATATTGCCCTATGCATACAGATAGGTTTATAAATTTATATGAAAATGTTAAGTGGAAATTCCCATTTAGTTTATACTCATTATTAGTAGTATATTATGAATTTATATTTATCGGCGTATAAATTTTTGACACTGCCACAAACTTTTCGTTTCCTTTAGAATATAGAAATAAATTATACAATAAAATCGTGTAGTGATACTGAAGTAAAAATATTGATATTTAAATCCAATTTACAATTCAATAAAAATCTTCTTAACATTGTCCTAATACAAAAAATAAACCGTTGGAATTTAGTTGCAGAACTCTTTTAAATAAAAATAAGAAAGATTTAAGCTAGCTTAAAAGCAGTATAAGATTTGGTAAAAAGTAATATAATATTGCTTCATTGTGCGTAACAGGGAATATTTGTATGTACGACTAAACGCGAAGGAACTGCCTTTATATTATATTCTTGGTATTTTCATTTTAAAGAATTCTTTAGATGAAAAATAACATGATTTACTACAGATTTATATTATTCTTGTTTTCCTATGAAAAATAAATACTAAATTTACAAATGTTAAAAGATGAACACACACATACTATTTTATATTATACTTATTTAATCAAAAGCCGATTCATATATATCTATTTATACGTACAGCCTGAAAACAGGATTAGTAATTTAGCAAAAAATAAATAAATAAATAATAGAACATTGCTGATCATTATGGAGGTGTGGTAGCGTCTCAGCCTTTCGCCTAGAGTTCGCGGGTTCGAATTCCCAGTCAATTATGGCACTTTTCATTTGTTATTGATTTCTATTTACATTTTTCCACATACAAGCTTCCGTGGTGAATTACTAAATTCATGATTTCTCATATTTATTACTAATATATACAATCGTAAACATGATTTAATATTATACATCCTACTATTTTTTTTTTTTTTTTGTTACTAGTATTAAAAAAACCCTGTAAGCAAGTATTTGTAATCTACAAATTTTTTTAATAATCATTCAAAGAATTTTGACCTTATTTAAGGTTAGTCAGTATTTCTTGTAGCAATTTGCTATACATAATAGCTTACGATAAATAAATGCAACTGAATAATCGTTGTTAATACCGTTTGCACATCGATTGGTACGATAATTTAAAATTTTTGTAATAAAGTGAATAGATATCTCACTGAATTTTAAATAACTGAAGATAACCCAATAAACATTTAATGAGGAATTTCACAGCTTTCAATGAATTACCATTAAGATAAACAAGCTGGTTTCCGTGGAAATTAAATAGGTGTATTAAATTGTACGACAGTTATTTTGTCAATTTCAGACTTCTAGAAGAAGGCTGATAATAATTTTCGCAATTTAAGCTGGATGTAATGGATGTAATAAAGATGAATGTAATCTAAGATAATTTAATTGTAAAAAGTATATAAAAATAAGGAATTTTATTAAATACTATACAATCTACTAGAACGTTGTTAAATATTACCAATACTTCGAGAAAGTTTCAGTTCAAGGAGTACTGATAAACCAATTATAGTTGAACGAAATATAATTTTTAAGATAATACCTTTATTTTAAGTCGGTTCAGAGAGAAATTTCCATTCAGCTGATACATTATTCATTAACTGCACATTTTAAAAGTACAGAGTATTTCAAAGTATTCTTAATAAAAAAAGGAATACAATTCAGCGTAATTCCATTGGTGAAAGAATATGTAAGAAGGTACATTGATCTTTATGATTATGAAAATTAGTACAGAGTACCTGGGTAGCCCAGTAGTTAAATCTAACTCTTCTAATCAAGGATATAGTTATTTTGAGTCCTGGCCAGAATTTAGGTTTGGGGATGAAAGACAAAGCTTATATTTGTACAATTATATTTTAAGAACAATTGAATAAACATAAAATGGGTTCTAACCATTCTAATTTTGCTGTTTTTAACGTAGTTATTGCGAATTTTAAATTACTTGAATTAAAACGTTAGAAATGGATAAATTTCACGTAAAAAAACCTCTTTTTTACGTCCTGTATAAAGACGTTATGTAAGAAATTAATTTTTAACCAGTGCTATATAAGCTAATTCGGCTTATAGAAAGCTAAGGCTAATTCCTTAGTTAGCTGACAGTAGTGATATACACACTAATTTTTCTTTCAGGAAAATTAGCCTCTTTTCATAATTTCAATTAAACATTTCATAATTTCAATTAACTACGAAGTTGAAAAAAGATTTTGAGAAAAAGGATTCTTCCTTTACAAGTGTGAGATTATTAACCGTTTATTAGAAAAAAATTACAGTCGCATCACATGAGAGTACAACAAATTACAGATCTTGAACTTTTTCGTAAACTGTATTGCTATAAAGCGATTAGGCTTTTATCTTATAAACTGTCTCCCGATTACCATTCTATTGTTGAATTTTAATTAACAATACATCTGACATAGTAATACAGAGATATTACAAGCAACAGGTGCACTCTTAAATGAACAAGCGAGGCAACTGGCTACGGGCTCCGAACTGAGAAAGCTACAATTTTCTTAATTCTTATTTTAAAGTTGCACAAGTATTTGAGACTTTCAAAATATCATACAAATTAATGTCAATCAATACTCAGAGTAAAAGAAATCCGAAGGGATTTGATTGAAATTGACATGGAATATCGTAAGCATTATGAACGTGTATGTTAATAAAAATATTGTTTATACTTTTATAAAATGTCTAAATCTATAGAGACCAAATACAGACGAACATACAAATACAGATACTTCCATCTGACAAAAATTGATTTTTTTTGACTAGGGAGCATTGAATTGAAAAAAAAGGGTTTTCCACAGATTATTTATAATTTATATTTTTGTTACTTTTTTTAATGTCTGTCTGTAAGGCACAACCTAAAAAGATCATTTTTGGGATTTTATTTTATCGATCTACATACCATATATATGATATATATTTTCCCGGTATAAATATAGCCGATATAACAGCATATTTCACTATAGCCGGGAAAGTAAAATCAAGATATACTTTACTCGACTGAAATAACAAAATAATCACGGAGTTGTGAAATATTAGTTTTACTTAAAGGTATTTTTTAAATAATATTTCAAGTAAAAATCATTATTTAATTATTATTATTTCATCGTTATGAAGGAAGTGGTTTCTATTCCGCAAATGTTGATTTATATTCACTAATTATATTATTTAAGCTTTGTATAATCGATGGTGTTACAGACCAAATATCCTTTTGCTTAATAACCTATATTCAGTTTATTGCATTTATTTATTGAAAAAAAATTCCGTCAGTATTAAATCTAGGATTTAAAAATTTCCTTAATGCCACTATTAACTCAGTTTCTGTTCAAAGTATTCTAAAACGATACCTAGATAGATCACTAATTGATAATTACTACATTTAAAATATTTGAGTTAAAAAATATTAAAAAAACGTATTATGAAAAAAAATTTTTTTTTTCTGTTATAAAATATTGAGATTTTTGAATTTAAGTGAAATTCGTAATGCTTATTATAATTAAAAAATTAAAACGCTTCCATTCAACTTTATTTTTACTATTTGCACGACTATATATAACTGATGTTGCCTGTATGTAAGCTGCAGCAACCGAAGGACCACTGCACTTAAGTAATTATTTTAGGCCCAAGTACTCGATTAACAGCCATCCACATTAGTTAAATATTATAATCTCAAATAATATAGAATTCAAATATTATTTGAATTAACTATTATTTAATGGGCTAATTTAAACATTTTTTTTCTTCAGTTCTTTAAAATTAATTAGAAAATTTTCGGAAACCAATTGATAATATACTATGTAAATTTTATAATGTTTTTAAATGGCCAATAATTAATTACGCGGATAAAGCAAATCCGTCCATTTATATTACGTAAACGTTTCATTTTTCCCAATTACCATGACTGTGTAAAGATAACAACTTTGTGAAAATCAATAAACTAATGTTTTGATTTCATTACATTACTGGTTTATGAGGAATACTTTTATAATTAATTAAAAAAAGCGAAGTTTTTCTAATAATTTTTATTGATTATATGTTTTTATTTTGTGTATATTCATTATTCAAACGTATTTTATAAATACCTAAAAGTAACAAAGAAAAATGTCTAACATAAAAGAATTAAAATTAAATTTAAAATTAAAAAATATTTAAAGTTGAAATCCGTCAGATAATATTTATTATTACTTTCTTACAGCTGAATGTCAATTTTTTCCCGATAAATTAGATCTTAAATATATGAATGAAAATATCTGATAGAGAAGTGTGGGTGCGACAATCTCTATAATAATATACAGCATTCTATTTCTAATTTTTTTTTAAGGATTATATTCTATTTTGAATTATTATTATTAATTTTATTATTGACTCTTTAAGACCATGTCACATTATTAGATAGCTGAGGAAAGTTAATAATCTTTACGTTATTTAATAAAAACATATTTCGAATTGCCAGTTACATAATAAACATTGATTTGAAGGAAAAATGTTTATCAAAAAAACTTAATAAAAGAAAATAAATTCTAAGATTTAAATTTATTTGAACATATTTAAAGAAATTATTAAAAATTTCGTACGTTTTTTCTGTATTTATAAAAATTAAATTAAAAAAAAAACATGAAGCATAACCATCTGATTATTATCATTCGTGATGAATTTATGTAGTAGTCCTACCGGGACTTTTATTAAAATTCAAATGAATAATTCACATATTGCCGACGTCCGTGACTGAGTAGGGCCTTTTCTAGAGTCTCCGCATTTCGTGCAGAGGTCCCGGGTTTGAATTCCGGTCAGCCATAATATCTTTTCATATGCTACCAATATCCAGCTGGCTGATGAATTTATAGCTGTTGATGCCTGCGTTTTCATAACAAGAAAATTATATAAATGAATAAAAATTATACAATCATTTTTTGTAAGACGAAAATATTCCATACTACAATTTATTAAATTTACCCGCTTCCTCTTTCATATACCGAATTTAATTTTATTTTTAAATCCGCTGCTAACATGTTATATCAATGAAATTATAAAATCAATTATAAAGATAATTAGTTTAGTTCTAGATCGATATAATTATATAAAGAAATAAGATACATTTTAAAAATAAATATTAACAATTTTTTAAAAATAAATTATAATTACTTTTTTAAAAAAACAACATAATGAATATATAATACTGATGAGAAAAAATTTCAATCTGAAAAAGGACTGAAGGTCTCGTTTTGCCGTAAGGGGACCTATTTCGTATGCTAAATCTCTTCTCACAGGCTTTTTCTTTTGAAGATCGATTGCATAATAAAAGAAGATTTATTTTTGGATTTGATTACCTGTTGAAATTTTATCAACGGGGATCAAAAAAACCATGTTAATCCATACATTTACATATAAATCCGATTGTATATTACAATCCTAGTCACAAAACCTTATTGAGATTTTTTTTCGTTTAACGTTAAACCTTTTGTATTTTAATATTAATTTCTAGACCAGAAATCTCTCATTTTTGTACAGGCTGGAGAAATGTAATTTTATAAATCTCATCATTCTCATCACTCCTGAGATTCTTTCATTCTTCTTTTTAAGAAAATCTTACTCGTAATATTCATGAGGGAATAGATGGAAGGATTCTTCTCAAAGATATTTCGGTGCCAACATTAATTCCATTAAATCTAACTGATTTACATATAAGATTTATAAAACACAGCAATATAAAACTGTGCTCAATTTTAAATACCAGAAATAATAATTTTTTTTTTTGCTATTTGATTCTCCTGAAAACGTTTTATATATAATATCGACAGCTTAAATACACCACTAGTAAAGAAATACGATACTAAAAGTTTTGATGTAATTTTATTACATAAAAAAGGAACTAAAAAATTAAAATAGATTTTCAGGATCAATAAAGTAGTATTTTTTTTTATTTTATCATGTCTTGTATTTGTGTGTGCGCGCGCGCGTTTTTGAGAGTGTGTGTTTGTATGTGATGGGAGTTTGCATGCTCTTGTGTACACATGCGCGGTGAGTAGTATCTGGGTAAATTGTGAACACTAGCATTAACTCTTCCTCACCTGTTCCAAAAACAATCTACGATTGCAAAATTTTAAATAAATCTCTTAAAATTATTAATTGCTAATTTCAAATTACTCATAAAATTTTGAAATTATACACACAGAAAATGCGTAGTAAATATTGAACGATACAAAATGTTAACCTTAAACATTAAAATGTAAAAGATAAAACAATAAATACCAAAATAAAATTGAAATTATATTCGATACGTATTAAAAAGATGTCAATTTTATTTTAACAATAGAATGTAGAATATTTTTATATGTCTTAATGACTATCCCACACTCATATACTTTTTTCAGATCACTAGATTTTATTAATTTGAAGTTCCCAAACATCATAGAGAAATAAAAAAGAAACTAATTAGAAGTTTTAATGAAGAGATAACTGTTGTATGATGAATTCTAGATGAGCTGATCTTGGATTTAGTCTCGATAAGGGTCCAGATTTCTTTCCACCTACTTCATTTATAACATCCTCTACTCAAAATACTAGAAAATCTATTTTTGAGATCATAAAATAATTTGTTGTTAATTATAAATAAGCAAACACCAATAAAAACGCATTATCCGATTTATAGCGTGATGTTATAAAAAATTCGAGCTAAATATTTTACGTCTTTACAACAGCTAACTCCAGTGTGGAGCGATTTACGATGTACTGAAATTAATTCGGATAAAAATTGTGTTTTATGATATTTACTCTTAAAAATCGGATTATAATTTTTCATCGGATTTCAAATCGGATTTTTTTTTCATTATTATATCATAATAATGATTGAGTCAACATTGTCAACCAGCAAATAATGATAATTTATAAATCAAAGAACTCTGAACGACAAAAATGCTCGTAAATCAAGTATAAATTCAATGCTGGTATTGCTAGAAGTTAGGCGAAGAAAGTAGCAGTAGAGCATAGACTGAGTTTAAGTGCCTATGATAAAAAGTAGTTAAAAAAAAAAGATCGGTAAGTAATTTTAAACAACAGTGTGACAAAAGATTTTACGGGACAATAAAGACGGAAGAATGATAAAAATCCATTAGGAAAATTCATATGTAGTATTCTTGTGTTTGTATCACTCATATTTTTTATTTTATTTCAATAACTGAAACAGTAAATTTAAATCTGTGTAGTTTTAATACCTAAAAATATGTTTTTAATAATTTTATATTAATAAAGGTATGATAAAACAAAAATGTCTGCGAAATTACTTAACATAGACAACTAAAGTTACATTAAGGTATAAAATTATTAGGTTTTAATTAAATAATCATGTTTTATTGCAAGAATTTGATAACTATTCTATAAATTAAGTATAAATATTTTTATGTTAATGGCAGTGTATGTTAAGGTGAATCAGGTTTAAATACTTCCAAGTTAATAAAAAATTAGTGGATTTTAGCGGAAGTAAGAGTAACCAGCCGGATATATAGGTTTTCCATATGTTTTTCAAATTTATGGAACGGATTGTAATTTCATATTTTGTGGAACTAATTACAATTTGTGATCATACGATTTTTTTTTTGGTTCAGTTAAGACTGAACCAATGGTATATTGGAGCTAGTGTTTCCTACAAATATTAATATTTTTGTGTACCCAGCTAAAATAACAGTACGACCTAGAGACCTAAAGTCAGAGAAAGATAATTATTTATTTCATCCCTTTAATATAGTAAGTCAATCTGTTTTGATTATGTAACTTCTCCTAATTAAAACTTTTATCTAATTTTCTTACAATTTACTATCCTACCTCACCAATTTATTATTATTATTTTTTTTTACATTATAGACTAAGAATATAATAGTATTTTATAAGATTTATTATTGAATTAGAACTTATCTATGCACATTAACTGAGCATAAATTGTTTAGAGAAGTCGAGAAATAAAATAATAAAAACAAAATAACATTAATTCTAAGAAAAAATTAGATTATTTTGAATAAGCTGCATAAAATTTTCTAAAAACAATAAAATATGTTGAAAAGATTCCTTATTACGCACTAATAAGCCTAATGTGATCGAGTAACAAAATTCCTATATGATAAATTTAGACACGAATAAATGAGAATATAAATACGATAATCGTAGAATTTCTTTTACAAATAATAAAATCTACAATTAATTTTTTTACAATTAATGAAATCAAAAGAGTAATTGTAAAATTTATAATTTTAATTTAATTTAGAATCCAGGAAATAATTCAAAGTATTTATTAATCACCGATATGATTTATAACATACATACATATATATATATATTTGTAAAACTTGTAATTAAACAATGGAAAATATGAGTGTAATAATTAATATTGGAAGTGCAAAACGATGTTATAGAATTTTTTTTTAAATATATGCTTTTTTAATTTAATTTATTAAACAATAAATTATGAATTTACAAAAAAAGAATTATTATTTTTATACAATATTTATTTTTTACTAATGATTAATTTTTTCGGTTAAACAATTGTGAAAAGAATATTGACTTACGTTAAAATTGGAGAAGGTTGTTGCAAAAATTTTATGTAACTATATCTGCCAGCTTATCCCCGCCCAACTTATTTTATTCCAAGATTAAAAGAAATCTTTAGTCTTGGAACGAAATTTATAATGATTTTTTTTTCTACTGCAAAAAATGCTAATGTTATAGGGAAACAGACATAAACACGAAATAATGAACTGTATAAACGCAACTATTATATGTTGAATTGAATAAGCTATCATAGAAAACTAGATTTCTGAGGTAAAATAATTAGTTTGATTGTAGATATCGTTATTTTAATCAAATAATATTTTTAATCATCTTATATACAATAAATAGTACTTTAAAAACTCCAAAATTCTAAATTTTAATTTAGATATTTTTACTGTTACAGTAAAAAAACCTATCTTCGTCAAATTTTGAATGTTGTGATTTTATTTATTTGTTTAACTTGATCATTAAAATCTATATGTATTTAACAAGTTATAATATAAACTATAAATTTGTTTTTGTAGCTATCTCTTAGATACATATTATATTTATACAATTCTTATAACATAATAACCTAATCATGTGCTACACCTTGACCATTAAATAAGTTGTTTGTGTAATTTATGAATTTGTTTATTACACACTCTCTCTCTCTGTATATATATATGTGTGTGTGTGTGTATGTGTGTGAGTGTGTGTGTGTGTGTGTGTGTGTGTGTGTGTGTGTGTGTGTGTGTGTGTGTGTGTGATAGAGAGAGAGAGGGGGAGGGAGTGAGTCTGAAAATGTAAGACTACATAAATGAAACAAAATAAATTCATTACAAAAAAATTATTAAGGTATTGAATCAATATAATGTACAAACATAATTGCATTATTTATGTTTAATTAATGCCTTATATACTTACATATTTATTAATTAATTTAACAATTTTTATCAAAGGAATTTCTGAAATAAAAGTAGGAAAAACCGTTTAATTTTAATAAACGGCTATCAAAACAAAACACTTAATTCTTAAATATATACATTTGTTGAGTGTTAAACTAGAATTAAGTAAAAGAATTTTTTTTAGGTTTAACAACATACATATTTAACTAAAACCAGATAGTCCTATTACAAAATTAAACAATCAAATCACTATTTATTATTAGACAAATTAAATTAAATTATTCTTAATTATGAAATTGTTACTTACCACCGGTTGACTTTTATACAAATTCTTTATATTATTAGAATTATGTTATAAAATAATAAATCCACCATACATTTTATTAAATTAAATTAACGTAAACAATTTACGGGTACAGTATAATACAGTTTATATTATAAACAGTTATATCTGAGGTAGACACGCACAAAATAGGGTATCATGCACGTACGAACACACGTATTACGCGCGGACACCAAGCGCAAACTAAACCTCTCTGTTCAGTCGTGTTCCAAGGCTCCACCTCTGCTATTACGTTCGATGAAAACATTTGACTGCTGCGTTGCGCTCTGATACAGCTACACTAAGACCATCCATTTATTTGATATGAGACATTCGTTACTTTAAAAATACACACTGCACATTACTTCTTATAAAACCACATTACATTTTATTTTACAGCGAATTTATTTGTTGTAGTCTATTTTTTATTTTTTTTTATAAGTAAAAAGTTTTATCTTTTGATAATCGTATTATTAAAAGTCCGAAATATTTCACAAAAATACATAAAAAATAAGTAATAAAGTGACAAACAAATGAAGTCCCTATATAATTATTTACTACACAGATTAATTACATAAGAATCGTTTGCACCAAACATTGGTTTAATTAAACGTCATGGTTTTAATTCCAACATTTACCTTGAAGGATCAAGAAAACTTCGAGAAAAGTTTTATCAGAGTAACATGACAAAATAAAATAAAAAAGATAATGGTCGCTGCTAATATAAAAATATACAAAATAATGTAATTATATTAAATAACAGCGAGAAAAATGTTTCGAAAAAATAAATTAACACAGAATAAAATAAGAATTTAAAAGGAAACTGAAAAAAAAATTGAGTACATTGTTCTGTAAGTTAAATTATTTAGATTTATTTAAGCTTATTAGCAGTATCGTTAAAAATAAACATTAAAAAGAAACACCGTCCAAAGAGTAATTTTATTTATTTTTATTTTTTTGTAAAAGGAATTCTTTTCATTCAATTTTAGACAATTGTGTTGGAATATTTTAACATTATTAAGTGTTTTTATAGCAACCAACGAAGCCAAAATAACTCTCCTCTTTCGATAGATTATTATACCGAATAACGAAAAAATAGTGTAATTATCTGATTTGATAGAAGTGGTTACTTACTTTAATAGAAAAATACTATATCTGTTAATAATAGTAAGAAAGTTTTGTAAATAACCTTATAAATCCACTTTATTAAATTTATTAAAAAAAGTTAATTAATGAAATTACGTAGAATTTTTATTTCATATATTTCATTAAATAAATATGTACCTGATTATTCATACGTATAGGTAACACAAACGATCTGATAGTCATTTAAAAATCGATATAGTGCTATAAACCTTTATTGGCTTTTACAGGACAGCAAATATAATATTAACATTATGAAAAAGAATATTCACTGGGATAATAAATGTATAATAATTTTATTACTCTTAACGCTTAACCAAGTCATTTCAACGCGAAACAATATGAATTTATCTTGTTAAAATGGTAATCAATTTCATCATCCTACAAGAATTTATCATCCATTATCACACTAAAATAGTTGCTAGGTACAAAGAAATTTTACCGTTAATAAATTACGGGGATGCTATTCAGGTATGGATACATTACGAGGAATATTAGCAGTTGTATATTTTCTTAGAAGCAGGTACGTTCATCATAGTTTCAACTACGCAATCTCATTATTCAACATTTTCTGAATAGACATTTGGCTATATATAACACTAATTCCAAACAGACTTTTGAAAATTTGCAGAATTTTCTCTGATACTTTAACTATCTATCTCTTTTATAATATTTTATTTCTCTTTCTTCAATTGTGTTTTCGAACCACTAAATTTCTCACTTATGAGTTTCATCATTTTTTCAACAAATCTTTCATTATTTTTCAGAATTTTGCAGCCTTATCTTGAAAACAATTTTTTAATGATAAAATTTCAAAACTGAACACAGCTTCTTGCCATACTCAAACTAATGTGGCACAAGGAAAAGTTATGGCATCAATTTTGTACAAATTGCGCACTTTGGACCTACTCGTTAGAAAAAAATACTTACCGAAAATATTTTTGTAGTATAATAATACACAATTCAGTACGTAAGTAATTATAGTTTAGTATAGCTTCAGAAATTCATTCAAGATCGCAAAAATGAATTGAGAATGAAGACAAATATATAAATAAACCACTCATGTCATTCTTGCTAGGGAAAAATCTCCAGTGGCATTTCTTAGCAATTTTTGTTATTAGATTCAGAAAGATAATTCGTAGTATCTCTTTATCTCAGCCCACCGGCTAGTCCAGTGGTTAACTCGTCATCGCAAATCATCTGATTTCGAAATCGATAGTTCTAAAGTTCAAATCATAGTAATAGCAGTTACATTTATACAGATTTGAATACTAGATCGTGGATACCAGTGTTCTTGTGTGATTGGGTTTCAATTAACCACACATCTCAGGAATGGTCGACCTGAGAGAATGGTCTACAAAACTAGACTTCATTTACGTTCATACATATCATCCTCTGAAGTAATACCTTATGGTGATTCCGGGGACTAAACAGGAAAATAATCGTTCTCACACGATAGATTTGGGGAACTGTGAAATAGAAAACATACGTTGAACACCGTGAAACTATATCATGATTCCAACAAATTTTGGATTATATGGAAAAATTGAAACTTTCACCTCACCAAAAAAAGTCGTATATACAGAACTGTTGTCAAACAAGTAAATCAACTTATTTCTTGGAAATTAAAACATATTACGGTACATAGCAGTGTTGCAAAATAAAGAATATTTTTTTTTTTTTTTTTAAAGAGTAGATCATAAATAATATCTTTATAAGATATTAATGTATGTTGCATGCTGAAATAAATCACCTTTTATTTTTATTTATAAGATGTGAAGAATACATATGACATAATTCAATATGCAATTCATAATAAATCGGTTATATTAAAGTAATTTGTATTTCGGTTATCGAAATTTTATATGAAAAGTGACTGTATCAAAGGCTAAATGCCTAACAAAATTTTAATTTAAGTCAAGTTCAATTGTTTTAATAGTCTTCCTTAAAGGCTAATAAAAGAGTTTTGTCATGTTTGATTCCTTAATTTTTGGAAAAAAGAAGAAAATATCTCTATTAATATTTTACATTTTACGTTAATACGTATAATAATGAGAATGCACTCCCCATTAATAACAGTAGCACACGATTATTCGAACTCAATAATTGCAATATAAATAAAAACATAAAATAAAACGAAATAAAGAATATTTATAACAACAATTCTGTATGTGTTAAAAAAAACATATTGATTTAAGGAAAATAATTACTTCTGTGGATCGGAATTAATTTTAGTAAACTGTAATTTTTTTCTCAAAGTTATGGACTTACCTAGATTTATTAATTTGTATTAAAATGGCTACGTA
Organism: Lycorma delicatula; assembly: GCF_047948215.1. Taxonomy (NCBI): domain Eukaryota; kingdom Metazoa; phylum Arthropoda; class Insecta; order Hemiptera; family Fulgoridae; genus Lycorma; species Lycorma delicatula. The sequence continues at coordinate 127,910,790 of NC_134457.1, forward strand.
AGTAGATAAAATATTTTTTTATTACATTAATAAAACTATACATAAGTTCTCAGAACAACTAAAATTCTTCCCAAAAGCAAATTATCTTTACCAGGAATGAAACATAAAAATTTTATCAAGAAATTAGCAATGTAGATTAGTGTCTGCCATCAGGTGTCGTCTCATCAATTAGGCATGAACCTAGTAAATTAGAATTGAGCTAAATCATCTTGGATTAGTTGGACTCGTGAACGGTAATGGATCAAAAACCTTACCAAGCAACACATCCAAGAAAGATCACTTATATTTCAGTCAAATTACAGTCTTAATTTTACAATATGTCCAATTAAGTGTAAGTTTGGGTCACAAATCCTGGGTGAAAACTGGATAGTTGAACTGATTGATGCTGGAGGATGGTTAAATAAATCCTCAGAGTTATCTCAGAAAGTAAAATTTCAATCAATTTAAACGTGCAATGACAATAATTGAATTGAAATCCTTACTAATCAGGTAGGTACTGAAGCTTTAAGTAAGCAGCTCCTCCGTGGTGGAAGAATGCTGCAGGCCAATTACCCGCTCATTCGAAGGAAAAATCAGTACGAAAAAAATCCAAGAAAGAAAACGACGAAAAAGGAGAAAACTGATCATTTTAAATTAAAAATCGCCATAAGATCAGATAATATTTAAAATACATTGTATAAAAAAAATAACTAAAAATAAATTTAAAAGTTGATTTTTACATATCATATTTACACATATGATTATAAACACATCGCAACGATATTCTTTAATACATAAAATTAAAAAAGATTGATGCATTTAAACTCTTTTTTCATGAATATTCTTCACTGTCGTATGTGTAAAGAAGATAGGATAAGTACTCTTATGTTATATCGTAAATAGGAATGATAATGTAAATTTTTGTTATTCTAATTTAATAGGCAAGTACATTATCATCCAGATGGTACGTAATGCACGCATATACATTTAGTGTAACTAAATAGGTAAGAAAACATTTTACGTCCAGAAATATTATTCCAATAAAATTTGTTGGATACATTCAAAAAATATTTTTTTTTTATTTTCCCGGTCTGTTCTAGTGGTTAACGCGACATCGCAAATAAGTTCTAAATAGCTGAAGTCGAGGATTGAATCCTAGTAAAAGCTAGTTGTTTTTATACAGATTTGAGTGCTACTTTGGGTGTACTAACCTCGTCTATGACAAATCTCATCCTCATCTCAATGAGCCGAGCAGGATGGGGTTTGCTTATTGTTCAGCAGTTGAACAGATTACATCGACGTAAATATTAGGAAATTAAAAAAAAAATTATTTTTTATCATTCAGTTAATTAATTTTAGATCAATAATTTTTTTTCTTGGATTTAGACCACTACGTAATTTTATAATCTTAAATAAAAATTTAAAAAGTAATAATTTTTATCAATTAGACATTTTTCAAAAAGCATAAACTGAAGAAAAAATATTAATACAATAAAAACGCTCTTAAATATCACTTTGACCTGCAAAGGAAAATGCCATTAAGAAAAGTTGTACTAAATGTGAGATTAACGAACACCTAATAGTTATACAGTACTACCTAGAAATATTTAGGTTAAAAGATGTAAGGTAAAAAAGAACAAGAGATCGATTGATACATTTAAAAATTTTATTGATAAATAGATCCTTTTTTTTGTCTATTGTATGTATATTGTTAATTGTAATGGTTATCTCATAGTGGACCTTAAGAAAAGTTGATAAATGATAATCACGTGAAGAGAGGTTCCGACAAAACTCCTCATTAAAGCATACAAAGATTCAGTACTTCATACTAAAAAAAGCAGTTTTATAAATGATCCAAGTAAAGTTCAATTCTCATAACAGCTTCAGAAATCACAGTTAAAAAGATAAAAAATAAACATTAAAAGGACTGAAGACATTTTTGTTCTTAATCACCATAATGGTGATGGTGAGTATGACTTCCATGAGTTTCGAGTCATAATGACCCAACTATTGTCGATGTCGAGTCGTAATTGTCTCTAACCGAAGTGTAGAACGGTGACGCAACTGATGTCAGATAAAAATCAAGTAAGTTCGGTCCCTTTGTTGAGTCTTATGACCAGTAAGTGGGTAGCAACCCACAGATTGCATTGAGATACAGGCGGCTCTTTCATGTTCTTCCACAAACAATTGTCTCGATTCCCAAAGAACATGCTTCACGTCCCAGTCGCCCCCTGCTACGAAACGAAAGTCCAACGTCTCAAAGAATTCTCTGAATAATTCTTTCACGATTTCATGCGGAGGGACAGTAAATCGCTGAAAACCTGATAGGTCCCAACCAGTCCTTAAGTTAAACTGAGGTTGTTTAAATTTGTTCTCTAATGAATTTGATAATGTCTTACTGAATTTTTAACTAAAGCCTCAGTACCTCAATATTCCCTGCCATCGAATGATTCGTTGTATTTAAGGAATAACTTCTAATTCAAAAGTTGTTTCGATCGCTGAAATGGATTTCAGAGATCAAGATCATATCTAACAACTAAGTAAGGATCAGAGCTCCTAATTCCTCCCGTCAGCCAGACGGAAATCATATGGCAATCTTGAGAAACCTGCCATCAGCAAAGTTGGTAATTACCTTTGTCAGTCCTATAAGGTTCCCTATTTGCTGAACGAGGGACAAGTTGAAGGTTTGTTTCTCTATTTTTCCCTCGGCCTCTCTGCAGCCAAACTCGCAGCATAAGTTCGCGGGAGGTTATTAGAATCAGTAAGGTTTCTACTTGCCCTCCGTCCAAGTGCGGTAAAATTTGCATTGCCTGAGTCAAAACACCTTTGACTCTTTGCCTCCAGATTCAGTCAGAGTAATAGCAGTTCTTGCGACATGATGTACCCGTTGCCTTTGTTTCCTCTCCAGTATTTCTCTGTACACTCTGCAACCCTTGCAGTTGAGCACTTAGTCGAAGTAATTTTGTTCTTCATCAGACGGTCCGCAACACTATCTCCTTCCGCATACTTGACTCAGCGCAGTTATTGGTCGCGTAAAGTTATTTTTGGTATGGCCATACTGCCAACAGCGCATGCCCTGTACTAAACCTGAGGATTTTCTTGGCGTTTCAAATGTCACACTACAGTTACCGACATATTTCATTTTAAATATCTCCTTGTTGTTGTCCTGAGGTTTAAGATTACAAAAAATCTTGATGTTACCTGATGTTAATCTTGATGTTGGGCCTTAATAACACTGCGGACACTGTGTCCGTGTTCTTCAATCTCTTACCTAATGGTATCCATTGGAACCTGGTGATAACTATTTAATAAACGGAAAGCTTTTTCGTCTTTCCGTGTGAACGTGTGTCCGATGAGATTATGTTTGCATACCAAAATGTTGCTTTCTTGTATGTCTCAATGTCCTTAGAAAGCACGTGACATATTTGTTTCAAAACAATTATACCTAAGTAGTAATCATTCTTGTTTGCAGCTGTTTCAAGAAGTTCATATAATCGCATGATATCTGTCATACCATAGAACACTATCGGTGGATATTTAACAGCGTTCTTCTGAGTTACTTCAACGTTCATATCCATCATTGGAAGATTATTGAAACGATTTGATAAGGGCTGTTTATCAGAGGTACGTTTTGGGGATTGTGGTGCCCGTTGTTTCCGAAGCACTGGGATTGTCTGCCACGGAAGGGGATCTGGCTGCGAGTATGTCATATCAATTTCAGTATTACTTTCTGAGGCATCAGCAAGAATAGAAGTAATACAGTTTTTAATTAACTTTCGGCGTGATGATCTCCTTGGGTCCCTATTTGAATACACTTGCGGTCTTTCTAGTTTTATGGAAGGCCCAGGAGATGCCTTCACATGGACGTACAAAAGATCCAAATTAAATAAATAATAAACAACTTTTATCAAACTGCATCTCAAGAACAATAAATTCAAGGTTGAGTTAAACATAAAATCAAAAAATAATAATATATTTTAGAAGAACACAGAAAAGAACCTAAAGCAATTTTCTTCAGGAATATAAATAAATATTTCTCAACGATATAGTCTTTTTTTGTTATGTCAATTACTATTATAAAATTTAAAGAAAATTATGTTTAAAGAAAAATAAATTTAATTAAAAAAATTAAAATATTTTATGAAATGTTTATTACTTGAAATAATAAAAATTAAATAAAGAAAAAACTTCACCAAGAAACATTAAAGACAGGTTTTGTCTGATTTTTTTTTAAGGTTCATTTTATTTAAGCACTTCCGTATTATTATAAACTAAATGAGGAAAATATTTAAAAAAACTTCTGTATTGCTAATGAATAAAGATGAATCATTATCCATCTTAGTTCAGATAAATTTTATTAGGTTATATTTATTTCCAACACATGAAACCCTCATTCATCAACCCAAAAAAAAATTTTTATCGAAATTAAAAATACTCGGGTTGTATTTTACTTGACATAAAGTACGATTAATTGAATTACAGTCATAAAAAAATTAATAAGTACATATTATTATACTGTCACATAACGGGGTGATGTTGCTGTAATAATTTGAAACAATTTATTTCTTATGATGTATGTAAATATATATTTATTGAAGTTATTTTGATATTTCTATTAAAAAGTATTTCATGAACTGCAGGATTTCATTAGGTTTAGATAGATTTAAAAAAGTTTTGTTATCGTTTAGATATGCTATGTGGTAGTGATGAATTGTAGTTTAATAGTAGCAATTTTTTATGGAAATTAAGAAAAATTCCAACGAAAACGATTATTCAGATGGAATGTCACTTAACAGCGGTACCACCAGCTGAAATAGGATTTATGATTAGTTTTATTTATCGTCCCCAACTTAAGTAATTGATCATTTTCGAATGTATTTTTAATTAAATTCCTTCAATATTAAAACTTACAACCCTAGGTTAAGTTCATCAAATTCGTTTATTTTTTCGTAGCTTAAAGTGATTATTTGTAACAAATTGTCCAACACGGATTAGTGTTTAAATATGAAATTGTGAGAAATCTATTACCTGATTTCGGATTTGATCCGTTGCAGATTCTGAGTGAGTACTAATCACGGCAAAATTAACAGGGTTAGTAATGGGAAATGCATATACACAGTCTTTGTTTACTGTTTAATAATAAGACAAACATGTAAAATATAGGCTTTCGATTTAAGTCACGATGTCTAAACTCCACGAAGTTTTGTTGGAAAAATAATTACTCAACCTTGCTATAAAACCGATTTTAATCATACGAGTTTTACTATCTAAACATCACATATAATAAAATAGAGAACAGCATTATTTTAGCGTTTATTTAAAGATCAGGGTGTTAACATCACAAGTACCAGCAGGTATAAAAACGATATGGAATATGAACAGATTTTGCTATATTATCTACTTCGTTGCTAAATATGATGAAAGGCTTATTGCTATTTATTTTATTTTTCTTTCTATAAAAGATTTTGTTTTACTTATGGTCAAAAATGAAAATGTTTGTCACATGAAAATATTCCTTTTCTATACACAATATAATAATATCTCGTAGAATTCAGGGTTTACGTTAACTTATATATTAAAGTAGTAATAATATATGTAATAAAAAATAATAAATCGTTTTCTATTACAGTTAAAGAAGCATATATATTACCATTTTCCCTGAAAAGTCCAAGGTTCCCTGAACCTTGAGAAAAGTTTGCTTGTTTTGCCTTTTTTTTCTAAGTGATTATTTCAATCTATTGATTTCTATGTGAATGAAAAGGACATAAATTAGTCTACTGTTACGGAGTATGTACTGATAGGCAAGTCAAAGTCAGATATTATATTGATGTTTAAGACCTTATCATAGAAATCCGATTAAATAGCATGGTATCACTACTGGATTGAAAGAAAAAGCCTTGAAATCAAACTCCTCCCTGATGGATTAAAAGTACCGTACTTGAAGGATTTTAACCACGATTTAATTCTATAAAATCATTAGTAATAAATTATAATCTATTCAAAACACTGTGCGGTAGATGAACACTTTTTATAATTACTTACTTCTGTATACAGAAGTGAGGTTGCGAGCCAAAGGTAAAGTACTGACACGGTTGTTTGAAATTAGATAACAAATACCAATTGATTTTGTAAAACCAACCATTCCTTCTTCCCTCAAATTTACACGAGTGTAATTGACCTCAAACAAAACAAACAAACAAAGCAGACTTTCTTCAAAATAAACAAAACCAATCATGGATGTTTAGAACATTTCTCTTCATAGTATTCAAATTATCAGAAAAAAATTCAATGACAAATAGACTTTCGGAAGTTATGTACTGAAAATATCTAACTGAAATTTTGAAACTCTGCGTAACTATCTCCTTAAGAATGAGGTAAATAATTTTTCTGGAGTATGAAAGATATAATAGTTCAAATGAAAGTGCCGAAATTTTTTTTTGTATAATTTTTTCCTACAACGTGGGAAAGATAACTGAACTGCAGACCCATTCAAAAAATATTATTTCAAAGAAGTCAAATTACTTATTAAAAGAATTTGATTGATCTTTCTATTTACTACTTTAAATGCTGATTTTAAAAGAATGAAGAATCTTCGGGTTAGCTTAAATAAAAAAATAAGAAGAATTCTGTGAGAAAGCACTTTCATTTCTTCTGTCTTTTACAAAAAAAAGAGCTAGTATACAAAGCTTTTCTTCTTTTGCCTTCAAAAAAAATAAATACCAAAACAAGCAACAAACTCAGTGCAAGTGCAAGTTTTTCAAATGTATTTTGCATACTTTTAATCTTATTTAAAAAACTATATGCATAAAAAAACTCAAGATTCTTACTTAATATGTGTGTGTGTTTGTGAGTCTGTGTTCGCGTCATGTAACTAGATGACATATTTAATAAAAATTATGGGTTATTATATTAAAAATTTTTTTGAATAATACAATTAAAATTTAATTTTTTACTACTATTACAAGTTAGAAGTGATTCTATTGATTGTAGTTTTAAATTAAAACAATTTGATTTATTTTTACATTTTCATTTCATTATTCTCTTAACTTTCTTTCGATCCTTTCATTTAGCATTCTATTTTTTTAAATACAAGGAAGGTATAATTCCAAATAAATCAATTAGAAAAAGGGGTTTCAACGAATCACAAATAAATAAAATTGGGTACAACACAACACCGAGTACTTTATATCAGAGGTTAGCGTCGAAGGCAGTGAGCAGCAAATTGCTATCCCATTACACTTTGAAAGATATTTTACCTTATAAGCAATATTTTAACCTATGATGGCAGCAGAATATTATCTATCATTAACTTTTCTTTTACTAATTACATAACTTTATATGCTGCAACAACCTTTTGTTTTCAAAAAAATAAATAAATATCCGTACGAGAACAAGCTCAAGTTTTCTAACAGTAAAATCCCTGTTGATTCTCAAATTTTATTTATTTCACATGTGTAATTAACCATTTGAATGGAAAAAGTATTGCCAATTCACCACTAGAGATTGTCCGATATATATAATATCTGTCTCTTTTCATTCGCTAGTTAATTTGCATAGATCTTTAGAGTTTAATCTGACAGATATGGTAGGTATATTTTCTTAAAAATTTTTAATTTAAATAAAATTTGACAACGTTTCTTTATAATTTATAGAATTTTATAATTTCTTTTATTGTAATTATAATTTACGATTCTTTTATTATTGACTCATGTACGACTATGAAAGATGCAATAAAATCGTAAAAAAAAAGAATGCAAAGACAAAGAGAGTATAATTTTTTTATGTAATGATTAATAAGTACATCGAAATAATGCTGTCTGGAAAGACACTTTCCTTAATTTTACAATAAATCATCTAGTAATTTTGCGATAAAAAACAGAAATGACGGTAGAAAGAAACTGATAATTTATTAATTTGAGTTTAAATATAAAATAATCTTTCATTCTATGTCATTGATTTTCCTAATAAAAAGTAACTTATTAAAAAAAAATAAATAATTCAAGGAAAACATGTAATATTTTGTTTATTTTATATTTTTACAATCTAGCACCTCCATCGCGGCTTCGCCCACAATGTATGCATTTCCCATCGTGGAAATGCATACACTGCGGGCGAGGGGACTACGATGGATTTAGCCGGTCAGAACTCGCTTCGCTTGCACTTCCATTCAAGACTCTTCTGTGTTTATTATAAACTCATTTATGTGAGAATAACAATGATAAATAAAAATTAAAGCTTATTAAGTTTATAAAAACTATCAGTGTACTGTAATTTCAGTAACAGATTGATCAGTACAGGATCCAATAACTGGTGTTTAGATTTACTGTCACGTCACGGCTTCCGTCGTGAAATACATAATCGGAATTACAAACATAAATTACTATCACAATGTTATCAAATCTCACAAAGACTGCATCAATAGCGGTAGCATAAAACGGCAAAAATTTAAAAGATAATTTATGTTTTTATCCCTTAAAATATTAAAATTAAAAAAAACCTGAAAATGGTTTTCGGATTTTAACAAAAAGTGAGTTAATAATGATATTAAATAAATTATATATTTAACTTAAGGATATTTGCGAGCCGAAATCTAGTTCGTTCGGTATAAATGGAAACGGTACAATTTTCGAGGTCAAATTTCAGTAAATCTACGAATTGGTTTTTATATGTATATTCACATTAAAATTACACACACCAAAACCAAGTTGATATCTTCATTTTTAGCAGTGAATTAAAAAAAAAAATATTAAATTTCATTGTTACTTCAATTTAACCCTTTAAACTCGGAATTTCAAAAAATCCTCTTTGGTGCGCGTTTATAACGTTGAAGAAAGTTTATCACATCTGTACATCAATTTACCTTCAGTAATTTTTCCTCGGACATGTTTTTTTATGTATACTAGCGTTCCCCCATCGTGACATTGCCCGCGATATTTTTTTTTTAATAGTAACCTTACTTATTTATTTATTTAGAAATAATAGTTTTTTAATCAAGAATATTGTTTTTAGATTTTGATTACATCCCAATAAAATAGCAATTAATTTTTTTTTTAAATGTAGAAAGAATACACGATAAAAGACGAATTGTTACCCAACGCTTAAATACAGTATATGGCCCTGATAAGGACCTATTTAGAATGTAGCACAAAGATGTGCTGTTTCGGGTAATTTTATTTCAGGACTTCCTTATAAGCATTAGTTGTTTTTCTGTGATGTTAGAATGAATAAGCTGCTTTTTTCGCGTAACATCTGTGTATCTCGCCCGTCGTTTTCCAATTGTTGCCTTAGTAAGAGATGACGTTATCGAATGTTGATAATCAATTAAGGGTAAGGTTTGTATGCCTCAAAATGGCCGGTGGATAAATCATAAAAGAAGCGTATCCTTAGTACAGACTTACCGAAAGTAGTATAAAATTCACCATTGCGATAAACCTGAATACAAATGGAAATAATCTACCAGCCACTACCAGCTTACTTAATCCAACGTAAGTCGAACTTTTGGGAATTTTAACGTAATACTCATCGCACCTCGAGTAGTTGTGACCCCTATTATTTTTCGTCATAAATGAGAACTCACAATCCTCCATCACATGTGACATAATTATTTCCCGCACTTCTTTCGCCAATGGCTGTGTATATTACACGAGTTGAAAAAGAGATTGAAAAAACACCACGTTCTACAATGAGTATATGAGGTAGCAATTCTGCATTAACATTTAAATATTCTAGGCAAAATTTTTGGCATTAATTTTGATGAATTATAGCATCCCCGTCGCGGCTTTCCCCATACTATATGGTTTCTTGCGTTTCCCGGTGCGATCAAGGGATATTTAGCCAATCACGGTTTGCTTTGCTTGCCCTTCCCGTTTTGTCAGAGGGCTCTGCTTCTAAATTAAAGCCTGTTCAATTTATAAAAAGTATCAGTATATTGAAATTTCTTCAGAGCCACAACAGTTTAGTCAGTACAGGACCCGAAACTTTGAATGACTGAAGAATGCGGATTTCAAAATAAGTGGCCTTCATTTTAAAAATATTAATTATAATTGGTTTCCCAAATACACCATACTTCGTATCAAATTGGTAAAACATATGTTGCCTGATTCTTAGCGTAACACCAACAGGAGGTGACCCAATTTCGTTTCACATTTTTTTTAAATTTTTAAATTATTTTTAATTTAGTTTTTTAATCAAGTAATCGGAGGCAGGTGCAGCCAGTCGCGTCTCACATACAGCAACAGTGATTGTGGTGGTTTAGCCGCCGGGCCGTACACCGCCCCTAAAATATCGAAATTAAAAAAGAAAAGAAAATGGTTTTTAGATATTTATCTAAAGGGTATCTGCAAGCTTTTGTTACCGACAAAAATAGGCGTGTTTCAAAATAATTCAAAATCCATTTTAACCCTTTAAACTCGGAATTTAAAAAAACTCCTTTCTTAATATGCACTTACACCTTACACTTATACAAAACACATAACATTTACACAAATTTCCATCAATTTATCTTCAGTAGTTTTTGCTGGGCGTTGACGAATCAGTCAGTCAGGATAAGTTTTTTTATAAGTACAGATAGATTATAGCCTCTTGGTATCAAGTTAATATCTATTACAATAACCCTACAACGTCATAACAATATTTTCTACTACTTTGCGTCATTAACTTCGATAAAGGTAAAAAAATAAAGCGACTACCATTTTTTGTTCTTTAAATTAGTAAAATAATTTTGAATTATTTACCTACAAATGGCGATCATTTTAAAATTTGCTATTACTTATCCAATACATTAATTACATACATGATTAGGAGCATCAATAGTCAGCCATTATTTTCGTTCAGTATTATTAATTCGTTTAATGATGTTATCTGAATCTACTTGTAATCTAGAAAGCACAAATAATAATCTAGAAAGTAGTCAAATAAGAATATTTGACTACAGATCTCACCTATCTTATACTGTATATTATGTCCATTGTGGTGCAATTGAAACAAGAAATTCTTAGATAGGATTGTTGAACAGCAATAAATAGCATCCTGCTGCAAGGGCATTATAATTAAAAATTTTTTTTTTGTTTTTTGCTAACGTAAAAAAAAAAATCTTAAAAAAATAGTTTTCGTTATTGAACAAAAACTATATCACTTTTTTAGATATTTTTCACAAAAAAATATACCAAATTTCTTGAATAAGGTTAAGACACCAAATATATCTTCTGCTTTAATTATATTATTACCAGTTTTAAGTTTGAGTTGATTTTTGAAATAAATTTACCCCTTAAGGAAATTATAAAGGAAATACTGTTTAACATTGTTCATGCAACCAATTAAATCAATTTTAACAAATTGCTTTCACAAACAATGAAGAATGATTAGTCATATGAGAAAGAGGGAATTTTTACTAATCGTTGCACTTAAGAATCTTAATACCTTTTTAAAAATATTTTTCGAAAATTATTGAATGTGGAAAATTTTTATTTTTGGCTGCAGTAGGATTAGACCACAAATTAATCTCATCAATATAATCAGTTAGTTACTTTTTTATATTTATTTTGTCATATTTCAATTAAAATGATTTATTTTTACATAGTGATTAGGAAAATTTCTACGGAGAAATAAAATTACTGTCATTAATTTATTATTTATTATTTTCGTTGCCGTAGGAACAATATTTATTTAATTATTAACATTAAAACATTGAAATTAAAAGACGTAGTTTTGTAAAAAATGTACGGGAACTGGATCATATATTTACTTTTGAAAAAATAATTAAAATTCCCGAAGTAAAAGGTTTCGTTTTGTTTAGACAAAAGTTAATATTCTACAAACATATCAGTTGTAGGTTCAGGTTTTATTCGTTCTATACATTTTCGAACATTAAAAATAACAATAGCGATAGCAAGTTTACGTTGTAGCCTATACAAGAACAACTACATCTTTCAGTGACCCCTGAAGGAAGTTACAAGAGGAATCTGTTTTGTTATATGTGTCATTGACTAAGCCTATGTCTGTAGCCATTACGATGAAACAAATATTTGTTTTAGTGACCCCTTTAGGAAACTACAGTAACCGTCATATCTAGGACATGTTAAAGTGTCTGCGCGTATAAGCACATATATGTACGTGTGTGTATGCTTGCGTATGAGTTTAAAGGGGCGTGAGCGTTTGTAAATTACACTTTACAGCTCAAGGGACATCATGAGATAAAAGTGAAACGGATTTCTCTTTTTTTTTCTTTCTTTTTTTTGAATCAACGTCAAAAATTACATCCGGTGACAATTTTTCCCCTATTTGAGAACTTTATAAAACATTTTTCATTTTAACAGTAACCTCAGTAATATGTATTTTACTTTAATTGACAAAAGGTCAATTTATTGTTTTTAAATAACCGTTTCACCAAAATTTAAATAGTTTTCTGTATATAAATTTTGTATTTCTCAATTAATTTTTTTGTAAATCTAACAACCAATATATATATATAATTTTTTTTTAGTTTTTTTTCACAGCTGATAGATAAAGGAAAGAAAATAAATTTCCATATTTATATTTATTTTTCATTTATTAATATTTAAAACATTGTTATTTTATTTAATAAACTATTTATTTATTTATTTTTTTTTTATGATATCGTCCTTTACCATAGAGAAACTTTGTATTAGAGGGATTTCCTTCTTTAATGGATACCTTAATACAGTTTATTAATATCAAAATTTCGTTGAATTCCCATGATTAAGTTCAAATGAACGCACGTACAGAAAGTGTAAAATTACACATTACATTTTACAACATAAAAAAAAAGTACCTAATAATACTGATATTCGTGATGTAATGGTAACGTCTTGATCATTCATTCAGAAATTCCGGGTTCAAATCCCGGTCAGGCTAGCACTTTTCATACGCTACAAAAATTTCGTTTCATATTTCCACGACACAAACTTAATGCTTATGTGAAGAATTAATCATACAAAAATAATTAAAAATAAACTATACTGCCTACGTAATTAGGTATTTATAAGTATATATTCGATATTGCTGTTTTTCGAGACTGTGAAGATATAGGAAAAAATGAAGAATCCTAAAAGTTATTTCAGTAATATATGACGTGAAAATAATAAAATAAATAATATTTATTGTCAGGATAAAATTTAAATGGTTTTAATGTAATGAATATTACCTTTCTGATTATGTTTCTAATAGTTCACTTTTCACATTCTTATTAGAAAAAATACTTTTTCTACACAGTAATATTATCTGTTTATTTAGTGTTTAAGTTTCAGGTATCTTAAAAAAATTAACAGATTTCTTTTTTAAGTGTACAGATATTTATATTCCCGCATGGTACCGCAAAACAAAATAACTTTACTTCATTCCTCCAAATCAAGAAAAGAAATTTGATACTCAAAACATTCGTTTCGACAAAAATATAGTCGAATCCATCGAATGGTTTTACAATGTCTCTTTTTTAAAAGACTTCATAGTTGGGAACCTATGTCACCCTTTGGAATCGCTAAAAGATTCTAAGGGCACTAATCGGTAATTAAAACAGATAGGAAGCTTTATCTCTGTTAGCCTTAGAATCATACTCATTTTTAACTGAAATATAATAATATGTTAATAATTTGCAAACAATTCAAGCAACGATATATAAAATTAGAGTAAATCTATGCTGACAATATATGTGTTTATGTTTTCCTTTAATTTCAAATATATACCGAAGATCAATATTATTTCTCCATTTTACAATAAATTATACAAACATAAACATTTAATTATATATATATTAGCCAGCCCGCCTAGCTAGAACCTTGGCCCACGCGGCTCAGGTTAGCCCAGATGAATCACGGAACCAACTCGGAGCTCCTCAGGGCTTTCCGGAGCCAAGGGCTTACCCCATGGTCGCAGAGCTCGCTGTTCCCAATTTGCCAGGGGGATCGGCGTCCTGGACACTCGCAGAGCTTGCTTCGGTCGCCATTCCCATCTACCCAGAGGGCTCCACCCCCTGGTCCTATGCACTGTACGTTATCCTAATAGTTGTGAGAATAATACTGATAAATAATAATTATAGTATTCAGATTCTATAGAAACCTGAAAAAGAAACTAAATTACAAAAGATAGAATAATAGTAATAACTACGGTAACTAAAGTACGCACAGCTTTGACGACGAAAAATTCATAACTTATTTCTTTGCCATGGTGTCAGAAATATAATAATGAAGTAAAATAATTAATCTATTTTATTCCGAATGAATATCTTTAATTCATAACTTAACCCTCCTTGAAGAAATAATGAATATTTTTAATATCTTAACCTTCAAGGGAGCTAGGGCCTCGGTTAATGGCTTAAAGCCTTTCCTGGGATAACACAAATGATTCCTGCAAATTTGAAAGTAATCGGTCAGTTGGGTCTCGCGTGATGCGAAAACAAACAAAGAAACAGACAAAATTTATATATATATATCTAATGACCGTGATCTGACCGCTTTCAACCTACTAATAAATACCCCGTTTGAAAATCGGACGATTGTTTGCAGAAATATTATAAGAACCCCCCATTTCACCTCCCAAAACAGTGCCTCAGGGGCCCTCGCGTTTGTTACCATTTGATGATGTTGATTGGTCTAGCCTCCCACTAAGTGATCGCATATTTCACCTTTATATTTTCACACGCAGTCTCTACGGGAAGCCCATTATTGTCAAACAGATTTTTTTTTAATTTTTGTAATATTATTTTATTTAACGTAAACTCGCTTCTATTATTTTTTTAATATTATTCATTCAGTTGATTCGAATCATTCAGTTTAAACTTATCTCACACAGTGATAGAGACTCACAGTCCGTTAACTTAATGGACTGTGCTTCAAAGGGGAATTCTTCACTAGTACATTTTTTTCCGAGATTTTTCGAGACAAAAATATGTAAAACCCTTCTCAGTTATGCCAAGAAACATGTGTACAAATTTGGTTGCGATTGATGGAGTAGTTTTATGGTTTAATTCGAATAAACAAAAACCCTGTTCCTGTTTACATAATAGCATATATATATATATATATATATTTTGGATTTATTCCTGAAGAATTAATTAACATCTTACGAATAAATAAACTGTCTCGCAACTGCAATATTGAGTGTTCATTTAAAACGAAAACCTTATTAATATTTTTTTTTTAATTTCATCTCTGATCACCTTATAAAGTGGGACCCCTGATTGATAATATTTTTCAAAAGAGGTACTAGTTGGGAAAAGTTAAAAATCACTTCTGTAAATTCTATGTGTGTGGGAAAATATTTTGTAAAATAAACAATTTTTACTATAAATGTACTTGTTGTTTTAAGGATGAAAATTTTATGTAACTGAAAAAATTCAACTATAAAAATATTGTACGAAATTTGTTGATTTTTGTGACTGAGAAATGAAATCATGTTTATTATGTTTTTAAATATAATCTTTCATTTAATTAATATATCTTTTGAGATTCAAAAATTTGACTCTTTATAGCGATATATTCCTGTTTGGCTATTTTTTTGTAAGATATTAAAAAATTCCAAACAAGTTTAATACTCAAAGATTGCTTATGTTCGCAGAAAAAGCGATATTAAATCTCTTCCAATAAATCAAGATATTGTGTAGTACGTTATAAATTACGTTTTATAAAATATTTGTTTCATAATTAGTTTTTTAATAAATTTTATAATAACAAAAAAAAAATATATGTTTTGAAACAAAGCAAATATTATTTATAATAAAATATAAATTAACAAATGCTCTAGTAATATAATTCCGCTGATGTATTGCAAAGAGAGCCAATTAAAAAAATCGAAATTGTAATAAAGTTAACAACATAACTCATTTAATCCTGCAACAGTTATATTTAAAAATTTATTAGAACCTATTAAAATAATTACTTTTATGTGTAAATTAGATAATATATACTCTTAATAGCATCATGTAGGCTAAAATCATACAACAGAAAGTAATGTGCACCTAAAACACAAACTTGTGATTATAGCACTCCTGGGTAATACTACCTAGTTAGATAATGCACTTACTATAAGTGCACCACTACAGATACAGACTACAGCTACCATTAAATATTAAATACTACAAGCAGGCTACACATGAATTACAAAGAGCTATAATAATCTATAGATCACTTTTTAATGTTACATACATAAGAACCGTTATTGAATTTTCGATAGTAATTTATTTTGTATCTGTTACATTAATCATTCTCGAATATGAAGATAGAATATCTAATAAATAAATTATTGAGTTTTATATTAAAAAAAAATATATATCTTATTAGAAAAGCCACGGTATTATTAAAACCATTAACGTATTTTATTTTTAAAAGTTTTTAACTTTTACTCGAAATTCAATTTATCGTATATAATTTATAAGAATAAAAAAAATTTTCTTTAAATAATAAAATTATACTAATAATTTTATAAATTATAATTGTTATCCTGTAAACCTATACATTCAGTGAATAACAGGTTTTATTGTTTGAAGAGCAACAACTTTTTCTGTAAATTCTTCAATGTTATATTTTGAGAGAAAGATATCATAAAATTAGTTTTACTTTAAACCAAATTTTTATGCCAGTTTTAAAACTAATTGAAGTTGAAGTTAATTATTAAACTTCAAAATAAAACTGTACAAGACCAACTACTGAATTAACAGCCTGTAAAGAGTATAAACTAATAATTAAAAAAAAAAAAAAAAATTTTATGAATGTCTATTTAAGAAATCTTATCTTATACGGCTATTTTTAACACCTGTAGTACCTAATAGTGATAATATGTATGCTTATTTTAACAAAATAAACGTGGAAAAAAATATTTTAAAAACTTATAGACGATTTTTTTTACTGTTTTATTATACTGTTTTACAAGTAGAAGAGTTGGGAAGCATTTACGGGAAGAAATCTTTAAAACGTAATTTTATATGAGTGTTGTTAATTAATTAGGTTAATAAAATTTAAAATGAAAAGGTTATAAAACAAGTTTAAATAATACAATTTTTGATAAATTCTCACAAGAAAAAGAACTAGGTTGGTGGGTTATGCATTAAGACCTCCTGATATTAGTTAATTTAGTAATAAAATTAAGTAAATAAGATTAAACTGATGGGAAAAACAAGTGAGACAAATATATAAAGCAAATTTTAAATTTATGACCCTTTCAGAATGTACAATGTAACACAGTATTAATTATTATGTATAAAATATTTATTTATTTTTTGTTTCTTAAATGCTATTTTAAAATAAGGTAACTGTTTTTTAATACGATCGATTACATTAAATCTTGAACACATATTTAAGGTTTATATTTATTTTATGTGTTGGCGTGTCACCACTCTCTTTGAGGTTTACTTCCAATGATTAACAATGTTATGGTAATTTCTAAACAAAAAGATTTCACATAGTATTAATGTTTCGTTTATATTAAGAGGACTGTAAATAAAACAACTACTGATTCGAATTAACAATTATATATTAACATGTTCATGATTTAATTTAATTTGTATTACGTTGTTAAAAAATATATACAATTTAATGTATGTACATGTTGTGAAAATTTTGACTGAACAATATGACTCTTCAAATGATAAATCGAGACTATACTAGATGAGACGAGACTGGTAGATTCTAGTGCTGAGCCGGCTTATATAGTGTAGATGGAGCCGAGTGAATCGCCAGGAACTGTGTCTTAACATACTGCCCGCCATAATTTAACACATCTTACGAAAATATAAAATGATTGAATCCAACAAGCTTGGCAAATAGGCCGTATAGGATAGCTGCGTGTTACCGCACTAACAATTAACGAATAAAAACACATGTTTAATAAAATACAAACAAAAAACTAATATTTAACATTAGATAGTGCCAGACAGCAGTACTGCCTGAAAAATTGGCGAAGAATACACACGATTGGAAGATAGACGTTAATTACTAATTTCAAAATAAATGCCTAGTAATTTTAGTTTAATAATAATGTAACGTATGATAACCTTATAAAGTAATTATATGATCATATTATCATTGAAATATATAATTTTTAATTGTAAACTAGCATTTTGGAATTTAAAACATTTCTTGAAATTATCACAAAACTTATAGTAATTGAATTTAAGTTTCATAAAATGTGCTCCTTACACTAAATTGTAACTTATTTAACTTATATTTCTGTTTTTACTGAACCACCGCGAATAAAATTGTTTACGTTTAACATGAAGTTAACTGAATTGCAAGAGAAGTCCAATTGCTTTATTGACTAACAAACACAACGTACCTTTAAACAAATCAAATACTGGACAAAGTATAGGTTATTAAACTCACCAGAACGGGTGAATATCATCCCGAACTGATCAAATAAATCAAGTGTTGGGATCTAGTGATCAAGTGTTGATATCTGAAAAGAAATTCACCCAGATAGGAATTAAACGTTTTGGTTGGTAATGCATTAACAATTATTCCAACAATAGATGACCATAACAACTCAATTATTCAAGTACGTCTACCAATTACAGGGTCCTAAAGTTCCGAGTATGGATAATTGAAATTCATTCCTATTATTTCAAGAATACCCGTTATATTCTCTCCGCATACAATTTTTTTCATAAAAGGTTATTTGCAAACTCTAACTGCCTAAGGGAATGTTGTGGCAGACCTACCCAACATTGCATTCAAAAGTACTGCTTACCCTTCATATATGCCACCAAATACTTATTGCTAGGACGATTCTACCCTTTTGCTTCATGCCACCCACCTTCTTGCTATCTGCTACAGAAATGGACAAGTAATTTCTATTATTTTTTCTTTCTCCTTCAATGTCTGAAGGATTTAAAGAATATTGATACAATTTATAAAACGAAATTCTTCCAGTAAGTATTGTATTAATGCAAACCAAATTCGTCCAAGGAATTTTGCAGCTTTTAATCTGTAACCTATCCACATAAATAGTTCTATGAGTAGTAACATGGAAATACCACTGAAATTTGGAAACCAGATAGTCTCCTTACGTAATGTTATCGAAGAAGGACACGTTAATACAATGTAATAACCATCTACTTTTTTCGCATAACATGGTCATGCTCACAATTTCAAAAAGTGTGGAATTTTGATCTTAAAAATATTCAATATCACAAATTTTTTGGATTAACTTTAATATGAGTCTTTAACGAATTAATAAATTAAAAATTACCTGCCAATTAAAGATTGAATATGCAGTTAATAGTAGCATATTATTAATTTGTGATAAAATTTCTAGATAGACAATTTATTATACATAAGCAGTTATTACGTTTGAGCGGTTGCAAGCAAATAAATAAATACGGTAAAATATCTATCAAAAAATGTTGATAAGTATTCTTGTCGACTAACTAACAAATTATGAGTTAGAACTGTAACAGAACATTTTACAGAAACTCAGTAATTAAGGAAAAAAAATCAAAAATATTGCTTCCGGAAGGTAATAGTGACTGAATTTCCTTTAACTTAACAGTCCTCACGTTGATTGCTTTCAAGGAAATCTACATAGTTTTTAGGTTGGGTAAATCTCATATTATAACGTAAGCATAGATGATATGAATTTACTAGAGGATATGGGTTTATCAGCTGATAAAGATGATTTTTGCTCTTATTCAGGAATCAACTGATATCTAGATAAAGGAAAACGTATGAAAAAATAGGAAGTGCCTCTTTACACTTGAGAAAAGGTATTAAAAATTCAAAATATCTTTAAAAAAAAAAATTATCGTATCCAATGGTCTAGATTTTAATCAAAGGTAGACTATTTGTTTTTAATATCTTAAATTAAAGAAGTCGTGTAAAAGAAAATATTAAAAACATTAAAATATATAAAATTATCTTGGGAAAATTTAGTGTATATTTAAATTTATCTATATTTAATTATTTAAATAAAACCAATATTTCACTCAGTTCATTATCGAGCTTCGGAGTTTGAAATTTTCTGCAATTAATTATAACAGTTACCTTATTAACGCATTAACCAAAGCTATGTAAAAATTCATTTAATAAATAGTGGCATTATATTACTGGTTTTCTTTTTAAACGAAGAGACCAAAAAATAGATTAAAAAAAAAATGGTCATGACATGTGGGAAATTCAGGAAAATAAGAAATCAATGATATAGAATTTTGATTTAAGATAAAAGAAATTTAAGTTAAAATTCTACTGTCAATTTTATTAAATTAATATCACAGTCAAATTTTCAAAAAATTGGGATTAAAAGATTAATATTATTTTTATATAATTAATAATTATTTATAATAAATATAAATATTATTTGCATCAAATCGTTCTCCTTTCACTGAATGTAATTTCCTTTTTATTTTAAAAATAACAATAAAAAAATGTCATACACTTATGAAGAGAAAGAGGAAGAGAGAGAGAAATTAACTGTTTGCATGCATAAAAAAATAAAAAAAAGCAACAAAAATGTATCTGGTAATTTAATGTTCTACATTGTAATATGTGTAGCGTGCATTAACCCAATGAATGAATATTTAACATTATTAGTATCTGCAATCATTTGAGAGGTAAAAAGAAAAACGAATTTATTTTTTGTCACGAACGTAAATTAATGTTTTAGAATGTTATTAAAAGAAAATATTCCGTTACCGCTTGTTTTTTACTGGACTTTACAACGTAAAATTATAATATTAATCTATGAATTATTTTATCATATGTTTATTGTTAAGTTCATGAAGTGACTTATTTTGTATGAAATTAATCGTTTGTATACAAAGCTTAAGCTGTACATAATTATTAGCCTGAACACTCATCATTCCTGTACATAATTAAGTGAAAATATTATGAACATGTTTATTTTTGCAGTAGCTCAGAAGACTAATAATAAGAGGTAAATTTTCTTCAAGAAGAAAGACAACTGATCAACAGCAAATAAATAATTTTCTTTAATTACTTTATATAAAAAATTATTCACTGCAAGTTTGAAAAAAAAATAACTAAACAAAAATTAAAATATTCATAGCAAAATTGAAATAATTATAGGAAAAATTAAACCATTAGAAATGGTACAAATAAAACAAAGTGGAAATTCAGTAATAGTTTTTACTCAAACAATAATGTTTATTATTTTTTTTAATTTACTATCATATCTCCTTACTTTATTATAACTTTTGAAAAAGTCATTTTTTTTAAAATTGTTTTTGACTTGTATTTTAAAAAGAGAAAGAAATTCATCGTAATAAGAACCGTGCTTATTTGGTTTATTATTGTAAAATACAAGGGAAACATTTATTTAGATGAAACTCTGAGAACTACTTTTCTATACATTTTTTTTTTTATATTGGTAGTTTTTTAAAAATTGCACTGTGATTTAATAATTTAGACTATTACATTTATTCAAATTCTTTTACATTTTATAGCAGATACTGCTACTTATTTTATTTTAGAAAGTAAAAATGTTTACTTAAGTAGTCTTGAAATTTTCAAAGTACAATATCATTTTAAGGAATTCGGATTTTTTAAGAGTAATTTTTATGTTACACGTTAGAAAATTCCACGGTAAGTTTTTATTCCTACATATCGATTCCGTTTAAGGAAATGCCTCAAGCAAATCTTAATTTTCAACGTCATTAACATTTTTTCATAACGTCGAGGAACAAAGACAAAGGACAGAAGCTGAAGTATTTTTTTTCTGATGAGTGGGGAACCCCATTTACGGACAAAGTATCGGACTCGCAACAGGTTCAGTTAGTTGTTATTAAAGTTCGTATGTGTACCTGCGTCCTACCGACTAAATCTGACCACCTCACCACCCGCGCAAGCGCGGACGAACAACTGCTCCGCAGGGAGCTGTCCTTCACCCTCCCTCGGCTCACTAGTTCTATTCTTCGGCCTCTCAGAGTACTTCTCCATAATGACACTCAGTCCTGACGCCTTAGACTCTAATGTGAAACCCCGTGAAGGGAACCAACAACGGGTCTCGGTCTTCTCCATGAAGGGACGAGGGAGTCCCAGTGCCTCATCAATAACACCCATCAGTGCAAGCACCGACAAAAGGCAGCTCCACAGGGGACTTTTCCTCATCCCCTCGCCGGTCTGTTGTTTCGACTTTTCTGTTGAAGAATACGTGGGATAAAACTGGTTATTGCTTGAAACTTCTCCACTCCGGATAACATGAACTCGATGATGTTCTTGACTGCAAGGGGCCCAGTGATCCTTTTACACCAGTGGCGATCAGTGACCCACGTCCGGCAGTCGAAAACAACGTGTTCCGGTGTGCCCAACTCCCTACAGTATAAATAGAGGAGGTTGTATGCCCTCCTGCTGGCATGCAAGTATATCGGGAACACGTCGTGGCCAGTTAGAAATTGGGTCAACCTGTAGGATATCTCACCGAATTTGCGGTTGACCGCGACTCGATCAGCCGGTGAGTCCATCGGTCAGTAGAAGCTTAATCCCAGCGGGCTTGCCATTCTCGGAGGCGTTTATTCGTCTTGTTTCTGCCCTGGATGATTCCAAATCTTTTCAGTTTTGCGTCAATCAATTTCTCTAATAATTTGGACAACGAGTTAGTCAAGCAAGTCGGCTGGTAACTGTTGGCGAAATGACGACCTGGCTTCCGCAGTAAGATCAAGCGGGACTCCTTCCATTCCTTGGTCGACCATTTCACAAAGGTCTCTCCAGAATTTTGTCTTATCCTCTTTGATTGCTTGTTTTGTACTCCGCCCTTTTCGCCATGAAATTATGTCGAGCTAGCAGCTCAACATATAAAGTATGAACATATAAAGTATGAAGAAATTGATACTTCAGGAAATTATTTACAGAAAATTTAACGTAAACATAGGATCAACCACAATATCTATATATATATGTATATATGTAAATTTCTTGGACACTGTTTCCGCTGATATATTTTAATAATAAAAAATAATTAAAACCTTTTTAACCATTTTACCAGCAATAAACGATTTTTGCTTATAAGGTGATTAAAAAAATTTTTAATTATTTTTTACTGTATATATATATATATATATACGGTAAGAATTTTATACCGTAATTTTGTAGCAAATTATGGTATATTGTATATATATATATATACACACGGTAAGAATTAGTTGAAGATCATTTTTCATTAATAAGTATCACAATTGTGTGGTAAGACTATCAACAAATTTTGCTTATAAAAGTTGGTTAAATTTTTTTTAATCTTTATCTTAACCTTATGCTATAAGGCTTTGGTTTCTTTCAGTCGCTTCTTAAATTCCTTTCTACTTTCTGAACAATCTTTTAACCACTAGCAATATCTCCACCCCTTTATTAGTCAGAATCCAAATAATATAATCCTCCCGCACCATCCGTGGTCGTCCTCTTTTTCGCTATCTTTCTGATTTCACTTCTATTACCATTCTTGCCCCGTATTTTATTCTCGTCCTTCCTAATCACGTACCCAAACTATCTATCTATTGCCTTCTTCTCTACAATCAACATCAGAACTTCTATTCTAATTGACTTATTATTGTAGTGTTCCGATTCTTATCACATCTTATTATAACAAGATGTAATAACTATATAACGTATGTATTATAAAATTTGATATATTTTACAACAGCCAAAATCACCCTTCGTTATGTTTAATATAAATAAATTTGAATAAATCCCTCTATTTCTTTTTCAACGAAAAAATATAATGAAATTGATGTAAAATCAATATAGACCACAAAATGTTAAAGAGTTCTTATATTACAGAAAACTAAAATATAAGATTCTGTTAAATGTGTAACACACTATAAATATACATGTAACGAAAAATATAATTTAATAAACAAATAGTATCTACTTACCATTAGATACTAATAATCTACGTAAACAAAGAGAATAAAAATATTGACTCATATCTTTACATCTTTAATCATTAACAGGTGAAACCAGAAGTAAAGTAGTTTTGGCTCTTTTCTGAGCCAAATAAAAATTGCAGATCACATCCTAAGCCAATCGAAATGGAGATGATATTCAGTTCTACAAGTGGCATCTTAATCTATTCACCAAATTAATTTGATGTATAATGAACATTATTACCCGCAGACGCACGCAACTCTAATCGCTGTACTCGTACCTCATATGTTTGCATGCATCGTGACGATAAGAAAGACTAGGACACCCAATCCTCGGTTGACCTACCATGAAATAACAATTCTTACTTAAATGCTTTATGGTTTGATTATAAGGGCCATAGGCACAGTCATAAAAAGAGAATTATGCTCTTTTACGCAGAATTGCAGCACATCATATTTGCCCCGGCACCCATAATTTCATGATCAACGTGGAGTTTATAATCTAAACGGAAGATAATATCTAAATAGCCTGCTGCAAAATCGCTTAGCTTAAAGCGATAAGGAGCTGTCTACAACATGCTACATTATTTTTTTTTTAATTTATTTTTTCTTTCAATTTCTTTACTAAAAACTTTATTGTATATATTAAATTAGGGCTAAGTAAACTGTATCAGTATATAAACTAATTTGATTGTTCTTTACTTATTTCAAAACTTTTGCCTAATATAAGTCCTTCATATCTCGGGGTCATTATGCAAAAGCAATGTTTTGCAATATTTGAAAGAAGTTGATTATTTTACAAAGTAGCCGTTCTGAAAGGTTAAATTTTAATGGAACCTTTTCCAAGTAATCTCTCTCGGATTAGTTTACAATTTCTAATCCTCCGCGTCGTACTAAAAAATCAAATTTATTGATTATTACTTTACAATCAATTAATTGTTCCTAGTACTGCACAAACTAAGATTTGTTTGTCAATCTCCAAGGAATAATTCCTGAGTTACGAAATTCCTAAGTTCACGATGAACATTCAAATTGTAAGCTTGCATCACGTTTTACCTCAGTAGACCAGTCGTTGTAATATAGAACAGATTTTCAAATAAATACCAAGAAATTACAGCAAATGAAGTCTCATGTTTAACACCTTAATTATAGAGTTACAGTTCTTAATACTTATTTAATCTAGCATCCACGTCTACGTTAATGTTCCTTTATTGAAGAAAAAACGTATACGTGTAATGTTGAGTTAACTTTGCAAAAGAATTTATATTAATGAAAATTTTTCAAAGAAAATTTCAAATAGTTTCAAATAACCCATTTCTATTTATGGATATGAAGATGAATTTTACATTTATAAATCTAAAATAACGAAAGATCTATCAGAAAAACTGAAAAAAAAGAAAAAAACGATTTTAAAATTACGCTGAAGTAGATTCTACAATCCCTTAAAAAGAATAGAGGTGCTTTCATGTTAATTTAAATTTCAAATAACTTATGTATTATAATTTTTGTTTTTATATTATAATCTATTTATTTAATTTTCAAATCTTTTTAGTATTTTTCCTAAGCTCTAAATTTCAACTCGCTTTAAGAACTGATTAATATATCATATTTTACTTTTAAGTATATCAAATATTTTCATAATACTTTTTAAATATATTTATTTACTTCTATTGATTTTATAACTGAAAATTGGCTGCAGACGTAATCAGTTTGGACTTTACTTTTATCCGTTTTCAGATCTTAATTTCGGAATAGAACATTAGTAACAAGAACAGTAAATTAAATACAAACTCAATTATATTTGAACCACGGTCCTATAGGCAAGGATGATAATCACGCAAGGATGATATTATAGGCAAGGATGATAATCACTCATTATCTATCTATTGGGCTCTAAGTACGGATTTTTTGGCTCTTTTTCAGCGACTTGTCTACGTATGGTAAGTAATAATTTTTGTTTTTACTCCTAATCATCGTTTAATTATGTAATAATAACGACATATAAATTAAATGTTATATGAATCAACATCGGTTAAAAATGTTGTAATTGTTTTACATAATTAATTTTAGAACAGTAATTTCTATTTCTATTTAGAGTAACATATGAAAACATTATGATGGGGATTTTTACAAGTTTTTGTAAAATTTTAACAAACGGACGCCATTTTTTCTAATTTTATATTCGAAATCTTTAAAAAGGTTAAGAAAAATAACAGTAACGTAAAATAAAAACTAAGCTAAAAAGCTCAGATTGTTATTTTTAACAGTTTAATTTCATATTTAGATTAAATGAAAATATGCATCGAAGTTGTTGAATATCTTGCATTTAAATAGCGTAATAATTATCCCCTCCCGTTTAGCGATTCTTATTTTCCTACTTATTTACTGTATAAAGAAAAATAATAAAAAATTTCACATTGTTTTGGTAAGCCACTAAAACGTTATGTAATTCGCATAAATTCTATCTAGCTAAAGAAGGAACTAGTAACCTAGTTAGAGACTTAAGGTGCTCTCTTCAAACATATAATAAAATTAAATTAAAAATACCCCCAATGAAAACATAAGCTACATGAATAATAAGATAGTTTTACAATCAATTTATTCCAAAGAAAATATAACAAACATTTAAAAAACTCATAACCCATCATTTACAAAAAAAATAACATTAAAAATGTAATTTAAAAACGTTAAGAAAGAATATTTAGAAAAATGCAGATAACTGTTGTTTTTGTTGGTTATATTACCTCCTACCACCATCATGATATAAAAACTAAAACTACGGGGATAAAGGACATTGCACAAAGAAAAAAAAAATGCTTTTAACTTCAATTTTTAGATGAGGAATCTTTTAATTATTTTAATTGTGTTTTTTTTTGTTTTTTTTTTAATTATTTTTTGTTCTCCTGAACCTTTTCTTTTTAAAAATAATCAGAAGTAGTATTATTTTTTAATAAAATGCAAACCCACGAACTTGTGGGTTTACCATAGAAATACGAAATTTATATAAAAAAAATATGGATTGCCACAGTTTGTTTAAAGAACTGTTTAATATTTCTGTAGTCACGTATTTGATGTTTTGAAATAGTTAGCAGAAATACTTCTATTACGCTAAATTTTGATTTTAAATTAATATTATATGCTGATATTTACAAAAATATGCTTGGACCTAAAGATTCATAAAAAATGTTAACCTAGATTTTATTTTATTTCATTATATAAGGTGCGGGCTTAATTCCAGCTCGCGTAATTTAACCCTTTTCCACGATTGGTGACATATAACTTCACTTTTATATCTTGTGCGTGTAAATACAACAGAGGTAGTGAAAACAAATTTTTCATGTTACTCGCTGAGCCATCATCAAAAACGTGATCCAGGGAATTTAAATGCTTTTTAAAGACCGTGCATTTCAGTGCTTTCCATTTTAAAATATCCAAAAATACTCAGGAACATCCCCATTTCCCTTTCCCCATTCTTCCTCCCCCTTTCCCCTTTCAATTTTCTTTTCCCCTTTTTTCCCAGTTTCACCTTCTTCCCTTTTACCTTTTCCCTTTCTCCCTTTTTCCCCGCGCGTAAATCGTTCCTGTAGTTTTTTAGTCTATAGCGAACACATATATCGGAAACATTGAAATGGAATCGTAAAATATCGAATACAACGTGTGTTGCTTTTACGTCCAACCGATAGCCCTGTTTTTTCAAAAAAAGCATGTTTTTGTCTGTCACAGGTGTGACATCTTAGGTATATGAATAGGAATTATATAAAAACACGGGCATATTCGAATGCAACGTTGTGTCAAAATTTCAAAGCAATCGGTAAAGGACTTTCGGAGATTTAAAGTTTTGAACAAACGAACATTTACATTTTTATTTATATCGATTTAACTGTTTCTTTAAAAGTATTGCAATGAATATTTTGGACTTAAAGAGAAAAATTAATTAAAAAACAAATTATATTAAAACTTTTGTGCTTATGTGACCTTTGAAAAAAAAAACAAGGGTGTAAAAATGGTTGCATTAAACGAAATATTTTATTGTCATTAATTTACTCATTTACATTGTTTGTTTTGACAATGCAACTTGATTGTTCTCTTTTCTCGTTTTCTCAGCCGGAACAATATAGAATGAAAGGATGCTGTACCAACATTTATGCGTTGTAGAAAGGAACGCTGGTTGAAAATTACCAAATTAAGATAGGAATCTTTTGTTTCATTATCTGCACAAAAGACTAGGAGTTGAATATCTCTTTAACCTAACAAAATAATTTTCTTACATAAACCTACTGTAATACACTTGACCTAAATATAAAATATTATGTATTAAACTGCATATAATTACATATACACAAACATTATTGTAAAATTAATCATGATACAAATGTGTTAGGTTAAATAGAAAAAGTTTTATTATTATTTTAGATTTTTTAATAATATTAAAAATATGAAAATTTAAGTAAATTTAATAAAAATAAATAATTACGTTAGGCAAACGTTTGATTTAAAATCGATCTGATTGATATAAAAACAAAATTGGTTATAGATAAAACAACAATAATTGTATAAAATAAAACAAAAGAAAAATCAGATACAACGAGTAGTCACATAAATATTTAGTTTCATATACATGTATAACTTATTTTCATACGAATGAAAGAACATGTGAAAAGAAAAAAGGAGAAAAGAAAATGAAACGATTTTACGACGGACAGTCTATCATGGTTTCAACGTTACGACAATTCCTCATTGAAGAAAAAAGATATCCAGTAACATATTGGAAATATTTTAATTTAAAAAATAAAATTATAGATTTCTATTAAATACTTCACTTTACAGATAGTTTAACAAATTGCATCCTAGCTGCAAGTGAAATATGTTTTAGAATTAATTTAAAAAGTTTTCCATTTACTGATTTTTTTTTATTTTTATATATCTTCGTTGAGTACTTACATAAATATTTTTTATTTAATGTCTGAGGTATTAAATATATGTCTTTACAATTTTGAAGTGTTAGGTTTTTAATTAATTTAATTTAAAAGAATATCTGTACTGACGAAACACAGTTTTCTTCAAAAGTACTCAACAGAGATCACCAAATAAAAAAGCAGTAAGTGGAAAATTTTATACACTTATACACACACACACACATATATAGATATATATATATATATATAGATAGATAGATAGATAGATAGATAGATAGTTCAAATAAATTTCTTTTTAATTACCGGTGAAAAGGGATAGATTGGTAAAAACGCATTTTAATCATACAGGATGACTATAATTTATTCAGCCCATTTTAGGGTTTAATGAAAAAAGTAATGAAGCACACGTTGATTTTTTTCAAAGATTAGTATAGATACTAGAGTTACTGATGATCATGAGTGAACTCACCGGCGCGATGTAACGACAGGGAGAATCGCCAATTAAGCAGTGGTTACCGTGTAGGAGAAAAAAATGTGCGTACTATGAATTCATGAGAGCGGATCTGTTATTAATAATGTCCGTAAACGTTTTCGTTTAGAGTTCATTTTGTGTTCCTTCTATACTACATTAAAAGTTGGTTATCAATAGTTTAAGGATAATATAGGAAGTGCAGAACAAAAAACGGTGTTGTCAGACGTTCCGTCCCTGAGGAAATTGTGGATCGAGTAAGAGAAACTTTTCAGAGAAGCCCGGGTAAATCGATCAGTCGTGCGAGTTTAGAACTGGGTATACCGCAATCGACAATTGCGAAGGTTCTACAAAAGCGTCAAAATTTCATACAAAGTTCTGTTTTGTTTGAAGTTAATAAGTGTTGTAAACAAAACTGTTTGAAATGCCCTGCTGAACAATAAAACATGCAAGCAAGTACACTGCTTTGTTAGTTTTTTGTTTACATCTAAAATGCTCTGAATAAATTATGATCACTGCATTAAAAAGTAATGCGTAACAATTTTAATACGGGCATTAAATGGTTGTATGTATATTGTATATAATTATCTTACATACATACATACATACACAATATATGAACAATTATCTATTAATAAACTGTTTTAAGACTTCTGAGCAGAATTTTCTGATTTTTAAAATTTTATTATTTTAGATAACATTAATTTTTAAGCTTTATTTTATTATTACTATTATTTTTATTATTATTTTATCGGAATTTCGCAGTAGCCAAGCGATGTGAGCCTTTCTATCCTATTCGGCTTTCTGGAAACACGTCGTTGAAGGCATTCCACACAAATTCATCATTATATGGCAAGGGTCTATCATGTTGGAAAATTAGGCTATTTTATCTGTGGAAACACAAGTTCTTTAACATGTTCGAGTACATTATGGCTGTAATAATCTGCTCATGAAAAAAAATCGCCCAAAATTCTATTATTTAAGATATCACAGCAGACATTCACTTTCGAACAGATGGGACAAATTCCACCGATGCGTTTGGATTTCCTGTCATATTCAACAATTATGGGGATTCACTACTCCATGTACATGAGATGTTGCTTCATCGGAAATAAAATCCGTTGTACGTTGTATTCATCAGTAGAAAAGAAATCTAACATAGTTGTTGGAAATTGAACTGTTTGTGGTTTAATTTCATGGAATAGCTGCAGTTTGTAGCCAAGAAGCTTCAATCGCTTTCGAATAAATCATGGATAATACTTTTATGAATGTTCAGCTGACAACTAACAATACGAAATAGCGTTTTGGACTTCATCGGAAAGATAGTCGAATTTTTTGTGGGTTTTCGGGACTTGTTTTAGGTCTACCTGGTGATATCCTTTTAAAACGTTTCTGGTATTCACTTACGTATGCTTTCAGTCAGTCAAGGAGAATTTCTTCTATATACTCACGTAAAATTTCTTTGAAAGTCACTGATCACTGATTTTGTTTCTACAAACCGATACACACTGTGCTTTCTTTTGTGGCGACGCAGTGGTGTTGAAACCCGAGCTCATAACGGTTTGTCCTGCAGCAGTCAATGTAGTTACCTAACCGAAAATGTGTAAACTAAAACTTAATTATTGTCACTTTTAAGTTTACGCATAAAGCACTATTGAGTGCTGCAAACTAACATATTTATATGTTCTTGAACACCCGGAATTCTTTTTCGGACACTGGGTATTTAATTTATTATATTTTACTTTTTACATTGTGCTGACCAAAAATCGTTTACTATGTCAATATATATATATATTTTTTTTAATGTTTGTTATGCTTTTTGTTTTTCAATATTTATAAGTTTTCATTCCAATTACTGCTTTTTTTTTTGTTTTTATATCTTTAAAAGCTTTAATTTAATTATTTTATTTTTATTAAAACCACAACTTATTACTGTCATTACTTATTATTTTATGGTCTAAAACATAAAATTTAACAATTGCTATTTCGAATATGAAAATAGGTCAAATTGTTATTAAAAGATATCGACATTATTACTGAACTTGAGAGAATAATAAAACAATTTTAAAAACTGTAGTTAAAACTTCTATGAAAATGTAATAAAAATACAAAAAAAAGGAAAATACATAATAGTCAAAATTATATTACTCGTATAGTGAAAAAATAAAATTCATAATAATGAGTAATTATTAATCTGATATTTTAATAACAACACGATAAATTTACCTTTTATGTTATTTATTATAACAAACTTTGTTTGACCAATTGATAACATTACATTCTATTCTTTTCTATTTTGTATTATTATTAATTATGAATTATGAGGTGAAACAGTTTTTTAACTGTTTTTTTATTTAAAGTTTTACTAGTAAAAACTGAATATTTTCCACTATAAATTACACGTAAAAAATATATTAATGTTACCTAACAGATTACGCTACCTAGCAATAATAGTTCTTTTTTTTTTTATTGCCTCCACATGTCCCCTTACAATTATTCAAATCTCCCTGAAAATAAAGTCTAACAGAGAAGCAGAATGCATTACTCTAATGTAAAGATAGCGCATAGAACAGTAAAGAGAACCTTCGTATTTGCACTAATCCTATCAGCGGACGTATGAAGCAGGGGAACGTCAAAAAGTATATTAAACTAATATACAAAATAAAAACAATACAAAAAAAAATATTAACCTAACCAGGCAATAACAAGAAATTCTACTCCAATAACTTATTATGTCGCAGGGTTTAATACGAAATACATTGACAACACAACGATACTCGTTTAGCCTAATAATACACCTAGGTATAGGTGTCAATCTATTGTTGTTACACTATTTAAACAGACAGTGCCTATTAGAGCAAATAAAATAACAATTAATAATAATAATAATAATAATAATAATAATAATAATAATAATAATAACAACAACAATAATAAAAATAATCATAAAAATAATAATAATAGCTATCTTAAAGATTTTAAAAGTATATATATATATATATATATACTTATATATATATATAAGATATATATATATATATATATATATATATATATATAGAGAGAGAGAGAGAGAGAGAGAGAGAGAGATTACGAGGGGGAGGACATTTTTTTTTAACAATCCTAGTCTCCAGTTAGCACGACCACATGTGGAAAGAAGATTTTTTTAAATTTTCCAAACAATACTCGTCAAGACATTCAAGATGTGTTATCAAATCAAACTTCTTTGAGTAACAAAGAAATACACCTGCCATAAAAACGAGCATAGTATTAAAAATCCGTGTCTCACCATCAAAGGATAGAAAATGCAAAAACTTTTGCTGTGTTTGTAATAAGTATATACGAAACGACCATTGGCTTGATTAATGTAAAAGCCGTAAATAATAGTATTAAAAATATGTTTTCTGAATATTTTAGTGAATCTGATACGAGGTTTGATTTTGACATCTTGACGAATTCTTGACGTCATGATTGCTTGCAAGATTCTTTTTTTTAAATCTTCTTTCCATATGTAGTCATGCTAATTTAGTCAAAAGTATGACCGAATTAGCAAAAGTTTGTACTTTGTAACAATCTTGTAGAATACTGCGGAATTTATAACTCTTGATTAAGTACGTGTATATATCTAATTTATAACTTGTAAGTCTCTATCTTTAGTTATTGTTGTGATGTATATTTCCTGGGAACAGTACAGTGCGTTTATAATGTTCTTCGGAGTTTCGAAAATTCATTAACAAAAACCTATTTCACTCATAAGAATAAAACAAGTACTGAACGAAAGAGTACTTCAAATAGATTTTTCCATTTATACTAGGCAGTTAGTAAACTATTTGCTCGCTAGGCGTCGACAATAGAGAAAATGGCTGCCACGGTAAGCGAGAAGTCGTTTTGTGTGTTAGAATTTCACTTTTCAAAGTCAGTAATTTCAACCGCAACATGCGTTTCGGTTGAAATTTCATAGGAGCCACCAAGTGACAACTCAATTCGTGCATGGTATAAACAATTCAGTGAAACTGGTTGCTTTTGCAAGCGAAAATCAGCTGGTCGTCCGTCAACCTCAGAAGTCAATGTCGAACGTGTGCGTGCTTGTTTCATTTGCAGCCCGTCAAAATCAACTGCGGCTGCAAGCAGAGAATTAGGACCGAAAACAACCGTGTGGAGAGTTCTCCGTAAACTTTTATTATGCAAACCGTACCATCTTCAATTAATCCAGCGTGATGGAGATAAAACACGTAGGCTCGATTTTTGTTTACAGTAACAGGAAAAGATGTTGTTAGATGAAGGTTTTGTAAAAAAGATAATTTTCAGCGATGAAGCGTCTTTCCATATTAGCGGCAAAGTAAACCGTCATAACGTCCAAGTTTGAGGAACTGAAAACCCATACGATTATGTGGACACATTCGGGATTCTCCGAATGTAAACTTTTTTTTGTGCTCTCTCGTGAGGCAGTGTACGAGCCGTTCTTTTTTATCGAAATGACAGTAACCGGAATGATATACCTGGATATGTTACAATTGTGGCTTATGCCTCAGCTACTCAACGGCTTCATTTTCCAGCAAGATGGTTGTCCCGCCCAATTTCATAACGAGGTTCGACAGTACCTTAACACAACAGTACCTTACCTCGTCGCTGGATAGGACGTGCGTCTGAAGAAGACCAACACATTATGCTGTGGCCACCAAGATCACCAGACTTCACGCCATGTGATTTCTTTCTCTGGGATTACGTGAAAGATAAGGTGTTTATCCCACAAATGCCGCAAGATATCGCTGAGCTAAAGGATCGCATAATCAATGCAATCAACTCTATCGAAAATGACATGTTAGAACAAGTTTGGCAAGAGCTAGACTTTCGTGTTGATGAGTGCCGTGTCAACAGAGGAGCACATATTGAACATTTATAAATTTTAGCAAAAACTGTTTGAGCCCCTTCATTATCTCGTACAACTTTCATTTAGGTAAGTGAAATACTTTTTTGTACTAAATTTTTGTAACTCCTAAGAACATTATGAAACGCCCTGTATAAGCATGAGCCAATTCGCCTAATGTGATAATTCCTCCATAATTCCATTGAAGCTTTATATAATTGCATATTTTCGGGTTTTTTTATTTTTTGAGGAATGGAACACAAACAATAACAACCTTGCATTTCTAAAACTTTACATTTCATTAAAAGAGTAAAATGTTATATCATGTTAAATGCAACTTGTGATCTTAAAACGCCTTTATTCGGCTATGTAAAAGTGTTGGAGGAAGTTGTTTATTGTAATATTTCCACAACAGTCGTTTCAAGACTATTTAACGTTTCCTAATCTAATGGAAAAGAATTAAATAAATTTCTATCGTTAAATTTCTGTGTATTCCTATTTGGAAAAACACAGAAATCAATTATAACGCTTTTACCAAGAAAGATACCAATGGTTGGTCAGTACCTCGATTTTGTTTTCGAGTACACGGTAATCTATATAAATTATAAATGTACAATTATCTCGAAAACTCAATAATTGCTCGGTGATCACGGAATAAATGTGTGGATTATAGCTATTAGTGCAACTTTTTTTTTTTATTATGCCATATATCAAGAATTCGATGAATTTAATTTAATTTCAAAAAAAACTAATAGAAATAGAGGTATGCAGCTTTCCTAGCTTCTTCGATGTACAACACTCTTACAAAAGCAACATTTAAATCACGATATATCAGTTTTACTTATATCATGCTTCTGTGTAATTACGTTTTTGCTGTTCAATTTTTTGATTTGAGTATAAAACAATTTTCTTTAATAATTCAAAATCAAATAACACTAGCCGCACTTCCAGTTCAAAAAAAAAAAATATTTTGAAATTTCATATTTTAACATCTGAAACCATTGCACAATTTTGCAAACAATAGTTCTCGTTTTTAGCGGTTCTTTTAAGCGCCATTTAAAGTTATTTTTTTTTTAAATTACTTCCTATTCTTATTTTCTTTCTACATCAAAAAAGGATTCCGTTTCATGCTCAGATAAAATTCTAATATTGTTTTCAAATTCACTTTCATTGATATGATCGATATCTTTGGCCCCGTCTACCCTACAAAACGCTGTTTTTTTCCGCTGATTGAGATGCAAATTTTTATAAGTAATAAAAAGACGCAAACGTAAACATTTACCTGCTTCACTATCCCAATTTACTTGTTTCTAAAAACAATTTCATAATAATCAATCAAAACTAAAAATACTTTTTTACATCTGTATTTTCCCCGCCACCGGAGCCGGACCCGCAACTAAGCACAAAACTAAGTTCCGGGGGGGTCCCATCGCCTCAAAATACCTCGGTAGAAACAAAGTCCCAGCCAGGTAGCCGGGACACTATCTTTATTTGCGAACCATGCCTTTAATGAGGGCACCCCAATGGAGACAGGTACTCCGGTCTTTACGCCCTGCCTCTAATGAGGAAACCCCAAAGGGATCCCCCACCGGAACTGCGGTCTTACTGTCGCTTCCCGAAGGTGCTGCAAAGGAGTCCCTACGCAATCATTGATGGTGGAACGCTGGAGCCTCCCGCTGCTCCTGGACGGGACTGTCCCCCACAGACACCGAACAGCGCTAAGCAGACGCCGCATCTTATGGCACAGGTGAAGTCTTATCCCCGCCCCCGGGAACATGCCCATGTAACCTACAGGAAGGACACTGAGGCTCTCACCGGCAGTCCTTCCGCAGTTGATCGGCCTGGCCACATGTAAAGCAATGGCCACTACAGTCTGGCCCAGTACAGGAATTTGCTCTATGGCCCGGCTTTCAGCAGCTGAAACAAAGGTCGTAAACTGAGCGCCTCATGACTCTGCAAGCCACCCATCCAACATGGACACGTCCATCGGCCAGTAAATTGTCCGCCAGGATGGGTGGCAAGGCCACAGTGACCACCTGCGTCTCACCATAAGCTGGTCGCATGACAGAACGTCTTACGACACTGACTCCCCCGTAACCTTTCGAAGTTAGAATATACAAGTCCTTGACAAGGACGTGAACCCTCCTGCCACCCCTTCCTGTCAGGGCCGCAGTGGTGCCCTCGACCTTCGTGGAAATGTCCTTACTAATTTGTTCAGCTGCATCACTATCGGTTCGCACCCGAATAAGAAGGTCCTCTCCCTGCCTCTTACGCGCAGTGAGGATACCGACTTCACCTGGCAATAGCACCTTTAACTTATAGGAGGAGATCGGCGTAAGTTTTCCCCTCCTCTTTAACCACAACTAAAAATAATTGTTAGCTTATAACCTCGCAAAAGATTAATTGGAAGCACAATGCTTCCAGTTAATACAAAATAAGCACAGTTACAATAAAGAATAGTGCTGCTGTTAATTAATAAAACTGGCAGAAAATTTTAAAATGATGGGTTATCTACGGCCCCAATGATAAGTTGGCCCCTATATTGGTTCTAGGGTTAAGGTACGTGTTCAAGATAGTAACTCAAAATTATTTATTTTTATCTTATTGAAAAACAATTTGATAAAAAATTTTAGCATTAATAGTAACATAAACAAAACAAAACATAAAACATATTAACATAAAACTTATTCTTTCTTCATTAAAAAAGTTTATATTCTTAGAAGAAATTTATTATTTGCAGTAAAGAAAACATTAAAATTCACGCCGTCAAATAAAGATTTTAAATTTTTATCGCATGAAAATTTACATAAAATAAAGCTATAACTGCTTTTCATATTGAAAGGACGGACCACAGAAGAAATGACCATTGTTGCAATTCCATTTATTCTCATTGCTACGATTAGCTTTAAAATCGTCTTCGATTACGTTTGTTCGTGTACTTTCATTTAGTGGTATTTCCTTTAGGTTAGAACTCATCCATATTGAGCAGACATTCGCAACCTAACTTTTACCGAGAATAAACATTTTTGTATATAAGATTGGCTATAATCTTCGTTGGTTTAATCGAATTAGAAATTTTAGGAAAAATAAATATCGTATAAAATATTAAAAAGATATTAAAATTTATAATCTCGCATTTAAAATAAGAAAAAACACTTATTGCTTGAACGATAGTAAAATTATTATTATATTTTTTTATTGCAGTCCTATTCCTGAAAATTTTAAAATAAATATAAGTTTCAAATAATTTTAATTAGCCAAATCATATTATATGTCAAAATAGAAAAAAATTCTACCCACTTTTTTTAATAATCTTTAATTAATGTTTATAATTACAATTCCAAGTTCTCAAGAATGTAAATATTTAGGTTTTCATCATGACTGGAGGCTTACTTGGACAAAATATATAAAATCTAATCGAATGCAGTTAGACCTAAAGTTCAAAAACATGTACTGGCTAATAGAACAGATCTCGGTTTTCAATAGAAAATAATTTATTGATTTATAAATCCATCTTGAAACCAATTTGGACTTGTAGGCTTGAATTGTGGGGCACATCAAGCAATTCCAATATCGACAAACTTGAACTTTAGCAAACAAAAACATTGAGAAAATTTTAGTTTTATCGTATATAATGATTTTAAACTACGTACAGTTACGCTAGAAATCTCTCTGATCAATCGACGATATTTAAATCGTTTCGTTTGGCCCGGCATCGAAATTATATGTCAGTCAATTTATTCGAGAACACTATCAGTGATTTATCAAGATTAATGAGAAACATTACTCTTGATTTGATATATTGATTCAAGTAGTTTTATAAACCAGCTTTACGAAGTCAAGTCCTGTTCACTTTCATTTCTTTTCATTGTTAACTTTTAAGTTACTAACCACTGGGTCTGTAGCTTCTTAATTTCATTCCAAATTTAGCTTATTTACTTATTGTTCAATTTTAATTCTAAGCAGATTGTAAAATTACTGCAATGTTAAAATAAAAAAACAAAAACAAAGCTTTTTATTAAATCTTTCAATAGTATGGGATTTTTTTTTTTCGCGTATCCATATGTTATATTCATAAGGTTTGATTTCTCCCTTTTTCTATTATATCACAAACCATAATCAGCAATTTGTAAAATAATAAGAAAATAAAAAATATTATTTTTTGTTGTAGGTGATAAAACCATTGATAAGGATTGAGAACAATTAATAAATCGTGTGGTTTCTAATGCCAGAAATAATGATGTGCTTAAGAAAATGTAAATTTATTTTAATTTAAATGGAGAAATCTAAAGACTACGTGTGGAGTGTACGAATATAAACATATGAAAAACGGACGTTTGAAGAAATAGTAAAATTTGCCGGAAAACCAGTCGGTGAAAAAAAGTCATTCATGGATATCATTGAACTTTCATTTAACTTCCATTCATGGAAGTTAGTAACGAAAAGGATCGAAGAGTAAAACTTTGTAAAAAAATTTAATCAAAGAAGAGAATATGATGCTTATTAAAGCATAAAATTATATGATGTTAGTAATACAATAATAATAAAAAAGAGCATAATTTCAATTCATGAAATTATGCTCTTTCATAACCGGATGAAAAGAGAATTGGAATAGAAAAAATAATTTTGATTAAAATGTAACATCGTTTGCCGGATGTTAGGAATACTGCAGTCGCTATACAAAGTTTCGTATAGAGAGATGACATTGTACTTGTCACAGTTTCATTGTGGAATAACTGTTTAATCTCAAACAGAAGTTATCTCTAATCATTTATATTCAGCAGTTTAATGAAAATTACTTGAATTTTTTTTATTTATTTATTTTTTTTCTGTTTCGTTGTTAACTGAAATTATATATGACCGTAACAGTATTGAAAGCTCAACTCTCAACCAACTTCCATTTATCTCGTAAATATTAACATAATAATGCTTTACATTAAATATTAACTTTTTAAATAGTTTTTACCGACTTTTCCAAAAAAAGTGAGCAATTACTTTCGGCCGCATGGTGGTAGTGAGGCATGAAAATGAATTTATTTTTATGTTTTAAGGTATGAGGAGTGCAAAAATACCATTCACTTAAGTTGTGGCTTCCTTAATAAATTTATTTATAAGCCTATGTATAAAATGTTGTGACTCGAAAATCTTCAAAACTACAAGATCAATTTTTATTGAAATTTAAATATGCTGCATAGTGTATCTGAAGTTGTACATGTGAAAATTTGATGAAGACTGGTTGAGCCTTTCTTGAGTTATACTCAATATAAGGCCAAAAAATTTTGTGGCGTTTGTTATGAATCAAAGGTTTTTTTATTAAAATTTTAGATTACAATGTGTTGATACTTTTTCAAAAGGGAACAAAATAAAATAACGAAAAGTCGGTCTTCTTGAACATAAAAGCGGATGATTTCTTTATTTCATAATTCTTTTGTACGGCATTTTGATTATAAAATAGATTAAAAAAATTCAACGAACAATTAGAAAGAAGTCTCTCATTTATAAATTTTGAAAATTTTTCATGAATCTTAAAATGCAATTTTAAGTCCAAATTATTAAATATTAGAGTTGACAGAAAATAAGTGAAAAAAATACAATTTAAAATTTTTTGCATTAAAGTAGTCGTATAAAACGTTAGTTAAAATTAAAATTAAATGTTTCTTAGTTAACTGTGGTAGTCGCTTTTCCTGCAACGCCTTCATAACATCTATATTTCTAAAGAAAAATTTATTATTTAATAACAA
Source organism: Lycorma delicatula (assembly GCF_047948215.1). Taxonomy (NCBI): domain Eukaryota; kingdom Metazoa; phylum Arthropoda; class Insecta; order Hemiptera; family Fulgoridae; genus Lycorma; species Lycorma delicatula. Next base: position 127,950,577 of record NC_134457.1, read on the forward strand.
CGAAGAGAAACTTTTATTGGTTTTTTCTTTAAATATAAAACTTATTAAGTATTCTGTAATAGAATGTTCACTATTTATTTGAAATTATCTATTAAGATGTAAAAAAATTTTAATCAATTACAATAGAATCATTATATTGAGTTCGTTTTTAATTTATATGTACATAGCCACTTTAATTTTGGAAATAAAAATGTTATCTTGTTTTCGATCAAAAGATTTATTCATTCGAAAGAAGCCATATCAAATCATCTTCATCCTTTTGCAATTTCTAATTAATTCTATGTGGTTTAGCCTAAGTAGTCATGTCTAATTGACCAAGATTTGGAACTAAGATCTTTTCTACATCTTCAATACGCCTCTCTACGCTAATCCCGTCTTTCTCTTTCTACCTCTGGACCTTGAGTTTCTTTCTTCAATGTCGAGAATTAATTATTTTTATTTTATTTTATTTTTCCGATGAAGTCGCACAAACCTTCTTATGCCTTACTGTTCCAACATTTCTCTAGCCAATTTATGTCTATTCATAAATGGATTTCCAATTTTGTTATGGTTCTTCATTTAATCATTTTTCCTACAAGGATAACAAATAGTAACTTAATTTTTATTTTTTTTTACGAAAATCAATGGTTCCATGGCAAGAAATGTTGATTTAATACAGATCTAAGGAAAAAACTGCGTATTAGTAATAATCTAATTATTATTAACAAATTGTTCACCTGAACTAAATTAAATTAATAACTGAAATAACTACTGACTTAATAACTGAAATAATAGTCATAATGGCAAGTTTATTCCGGTTTGATTATTCTATGAGAATTATATTTTTTCTAAGTATGCGTAATTAACTCTGAAAAATTACTGATGGAATTTGGTTTAATTTTATCCGGAAATTTGTCAGTTAATTATTCTCATCTGGTCTAACATTCGACATTTTTTTTCCTAAGTCTAGCAACTATTCTTGAACTTTTATTTAAACCCTATTTTCTGTTTATTTTTTAATAAGGAGAGCAGAACATGATAATAGGATACGAGAAAGCTATGTAAACTGGTGTATTGTACATATTTTGAAGAGTATCTGATTTAAGCTTTCCACTTGAAGAAATCTGGCATCACCTTTGTTTGTTTGATTTCAGGATATATTGCCATAAGACACTTTTTTTAATACTACGTCAGATTATTTGTACGTTCTTTCTGATTTTATGTAAATTCACATGAACACCAACAATTATTAGAATGACAAAACAAAATTTTTTTTTTATAATTTTTAAAACGTAAAAGATGAAATAAAAACCAAAGTCATAAAACAGTTGTTCTATAATACAGATATTTTAAAAGACAAAAAAGAAACAGAGTTAGCTAAATGTCTCTACATCTAATCATACTTTTCTTCAGAGAACACATAAAGTATCTGTTACTAAATTAACAATTTAACTATATTTCCTGAGTAATTAAAAAATGATCAAACGTGCTTTATTGTAACCAATTTTTTATGAAAGCATTGAGTTTTTCGCTAATAATATAATAGAAAAGAAACTCAGATACGTGTACTTTTATTTTAATTTCAAATCGCTAAGAAACGGCTAAATATAAACAAATTAAATTTTTCTTCAAAAGTCCCTTTCCGTTTGAAGTCGTTTTATTATCTCTTCTTCCTGCTAAATTTAGGTATTAATGAATTATTGGTAAAGAAAAGTTTCTCAATGATATTTTAAGGCTTACAATATTTCTCTTCATAATTCCTAAACAGTTAATCGTATCTAAAAATGTATGCTGTCCTATTTCACCAAAATACAATAAAAAAAGGTTTTATTTTTACTTTTGCTTCATAAACCAAACAGTATGCCAATCATTGAATCAAGTCAACATGTAATAATTGAATTGAAATGATGTAATCACTGAAAAAAGTCAACTTTGATTCTAAGTTAACAAAGAAGTGAACAATCAAGTATTGTTCAGCGCAGGGTAGTGTCCTTGCGACTCTAATGAGCCTCCCCACCTACCAGCAGTACGTCCGGCATGGCAGGTCAGCTCACCGGTTCCGGATCTTTTCCTTATTCTCATCTTGCCATGCCCCTAACCGCTAAGGCCAGGGACACCGGGGCTGGCTATGTCGTTCCCGGGCCCTATCCCTACTGCTGGGACTTAATATTCTCGAAGATTTTGTGTAAGTGTTTTAACTTATCTTAAGCTGGTTATTTTATAAGTGTTTTTGCTGTATATTTATATTTAATAATACGTTTAAATACATTGTTGTTAACTGGAACGGACCAGATTTTGTGTTTTGTTTAATACTAGTGTAAGACTTACACTTACACTTAAGTTATAAACTTATTTTTTTAACTTAATATTCGGGTTTAGTCTTGTTTGGACAGTAACTAACCTCAAAGTATCTGAGGTTAGGTTAGGCGACAACTTTTTTCCCATCATAGATGCGACTGGGTCTTGGGTGAACAACGTGCAGGAGAATGCCGCTGACCGTAGTCAGGGTGGGCATATTGTTGTTGCCTATCGAAGGGAGCTATGGCTTTGTTGTGCTTTATTCAAACACACTTTTTGAGCTATTTTATCCCAACAAAATTTTGCAGTGCACTTATCCCAACGCATTTTTGCCAAATCCAAATTTTGGTATTTGTGTGTTACCGGTTATTTGCTCTTTTGGGACTTGTAAGGTGCTCTGCAGGGTCTTGGAAGTTCAATGTAAAAGGGGTATCCTGAAACATTCTCCTTTTTGCACGTTTAGAGTCTGCGTGAACAATTCTGTTCTTGTTTATTATTAAGTAGGGTTCAGTAGTTAACCCGTGTCGATTTGGGGTTTCACGAAGTCATGGATGACATTTTCTAATCAAGCCCGAGGGTTCGACATTTGCCACCCCGACCCTGACGTCGACCCTGAAGGGAAGTCTTATTGATTTTTCTGCGGTGATGGAGCGGCCCGTTGGAACTATTATTGTGGAGGCCGAAGGCGGCTTGCGACTGACGGTTCCATTAGAACGGTCCGACTATGTTGAGAAACGGTAGGTGCTTAAGCCGCACGAAATCAACCATGACGGAGAATCTACACTCGAAGGGATTATCGAAAGGATTGTGACCGTTGTCAAAACGACCCTCAATCACTTTGACAAGACCACCAAGAGAAAATTGAAGCAGACCGCGGTGGAACTGAGTATGCTTGTTTTGGAGTTAAGCAGTTTTAGAGGCAAGCTGGAGGACATTGATCGTGTGAAGCTGCGTCTGCCGCGTATATCGCGGTTCAAACAAAAAAGGCCGTGTAATGGACGTCAGGAATTTCCTAGAGGAGGGAATTCCTGATGAGGAGTGCGGAAGCTACTTGGCTGGTTGCGAGCAAGTACTCCTCGGAACTTTAAAAGAAAATGGTAGAGCTGCAAAAGTCGGTTCTCTCTCTGAATGATTGATACTTTTCTCATATAGGTTTTGGATCCTACAAATCAACTATAACCGGAGTCACAAATCTATGGACTTTTGTCAGGCGATAGCCACCAGGAAAGATATAGACTTGGTCTTGGTGTCCGAACCCACTGTATTCGTAGTGGCGACTGGGTCCTTGGTTAAACAGTGTGCAAAAGGATGCAACCATCCATAGTCAGGGTGGGCATACCGTTGTTGCGTAGCTTTGGTGGAGGTCATGATTTTGTTAGAGTAGACATGAGGCAGGTGGTAGTTTAGTTGCTACTGCTCGCCCAAAGAGTGTGTTACTGACTTTGGTGTGTTTTCCGATATCAGGAGATGTTCAGCCATATGGTCGTGTTCGCGAGAAATTTCAATGTGAAATCTACAGCCTGGAGTGGTTCAGGGAATAACCCTAGGGTAAAATAATCCAATAGGGTTTCCTATTGGATTATCTAATGAGCATGGCGGGGATGGTTTGTCTAAATAATCGCCATCTTCGTACGTTCGAAATGGCAAATGATCGTTCGTTGATTGACTTGCCTCCCGTCAGTGCTGACCATGCGAGCAGGATAGGGTTTTGGGATATCTCACTTAGCGATTATCGCATCATCCTGTTCAAGTTGACGCCTAGTCTCGAAAACGAATGGTAACGATCTGGTTGCGATGTCTACTAAAGACAGCGTTAGATTTAATTACGTAAATGAGATGAGACCGGAAGTGTTGATGAAAAAAGGTTACAGAGATCTAATATACAGAGAATATCACATTATAGCACTAATATAACACTCATTCTCGGTTTATGTTCTGCTGCATTCTAATTAGACCAAAAATCTGAATAATTTAATGTCTAAACGCATCAGAAAGGTATTTTTGGTGATTTTCTTGAAAAAATTCGTCACATTGCAGAAAATTTAACCAACATCACTTTATGCACTTAAAGAAAAGCTTACAATTTTTTTTTATTTATACATTATTTCGTATTAATGTATAAATAAAAACTAATATTATATTATATTTGTTTAAATAAAACTAATATTATTATTTTATTAATTAATACATATGGATATCTTCGTAAATACAGACCTCATAATTTTCTATTGAAAACAACAATCACTTTGCAAATGTCATGGTTTTTATCTTCAAAACAAACGTGATAACAAATTGGGTTGTACTTTATGAAAGTTTTTAACCAATCATAAGGTGTGAATGAAATGTACCAATTGATAAGCAACAAATTTTGTCCAATAAAATAAGTACCATCCTTGAATTCTGTTAACTCTATATCATGTACAATCAAAAACGTTATACTTAACTGACTCAAAGAATGAGAACCATCCAGACAGCAATTTATTTTGATTAAACAAAAGTTAGAGAATTATCATAAGTATTATTTTATTCGATAAGGAACAAAAACATTTTTTAACCGATCAAAATCCATTTATTACAATGAGTATATACAACCCACTGCATACATGTATTCTAAGATTTCAAATTAAAATGAAAAAAGATGTATTTTATTGATCTAGTACTTTTACACAGATCTAAACAAGAGATGTTTGTAAGTTATAAATGAACGTATTACCAGTGTATTTTATTTAATTTTAAAACCAACAGCGATATCTTTACAACTGGAGAGAATAGGGAATGTATTTTATCGGAACTAAAAGTTAAACCACATAGATATTAAAAGTAAAGTGAGAAGTAACCTTACGCTACATCACTGTGTGAGCCGGCAATTTCAGCGTGCAAATATCACCTTACCAGATGATTTTAAGACCGGTTCTGAAGCATTGTAGTCTAGTTTGGAGCTAATACCCACAACACAGAAGAGTGAAGGTGTTTTGCGAAGGTTTATTTACAACTTGCGTCTACGTGCACTATGTGAATATGAAAATGATTGTAGACACTTTTCTATTGCTTCCCTTGAGAATATGAGCAACAGAATTTATTATCTACACGGTTATACATGGTTGTACAAATTTTGAAACTTCTCAAATTTAGTGAAGAGTGTCTTACATTAATAGAAGAGAGCACAACTTGTTCATTTATTCAAGTAAAAATACCTTGTCACCAATAAAAAGAGGCATTTTAAGAATTAATGAAGTAAATAAGAACCCTGAAATTGATATTTTTAATGATAAATATGAAGTCTTCAGAAAGAAATTAAAATGCTATTTTTTTTTACTTAATCAGTAAATCAGTGGTAGAAATATATATATCGAAAGGGAGAGAGAGGAGGATTTTTACAGCTCTCTCGTATCCCAAATACTATTGTTCTCTATCTCTCCAATCTCCCTCAGCTAGATTTCTGGCAAACATAATATCCCGTGCTTGTTTAATCCATTTCGGGTGGGCGCCTACGTTTCCTCCTTGCTGCTAGCGTGCAATTTAATATCTGCTCTGGCCACCCCATTGTTTGTGTATGTCCATGCCACGCAAGGCTTTTTAGATAAATTAACAATATTTATTTATTTTTTAATAAAAGAAATAATAAAACATTAACCAAATTTATCGGTTTTAAAAGTATTAAATATAACTAATTAGCTGTGTCTTTTTAAATTCCATACCTAGTCTTCTCACAATATCAAAAATTTCACAGGACGAAATCAGCTGCTTTTAAGATTATTTTTTTTTTAACTAATAAAATATTTTATATTTTTTTAATCTGATTTTAAGAAATATTATTTAAAGTTTTATGTATTATGGAACAAAATTGTTATTTTAAGCGTAAAATGTATAATTATAGTGTTTATACTTAGGAAAATCCTCTCCTCTCTTAATTTAGTCGTACATAAAACAAAAACTGTTTCTTTTAATAATATCGACATTTTCATCCTCATTTCCATTTTTGTTTCTAGCCAGAGAGGGTATTTCTAAATTAGTGTTAAACTGGAGTAAAGTATATTGTACGTTTTTACTCTTTAAAACAGAAAATCTTCCTCTTTTTCGTTTCATGAACCTCGAAGACCTAACGGAATGAGAGGCTTTTGTAATTAACGTCACTTACTCGAAACGAAATCTCATCGCTACCAGATGTTAAAGCTAACATAACATATAACTTCTCATTTTTTCCCGCTTAAATTCTGTCATATGTTTATGTTCTTATGACAAATTTAACCAATAGTTCAAGGTACACGTAGAGCTCATCTAAGTTGCAATTTAATAAAATAAATACGAACGGAACATATGAATCTGTAAAATAAATTAAAATAATTTTTTTTATATTAACCCTTCAGGCGTGGACGTAGTATGATATACCGCTGGCGAATTTCGAGGTTGGGGGGGGGGAGTTGTTTAACGAGTTTGAGGCTTACACCTTCAGTAGCTGTCTGCCAGTGGTTGAGTGAGTAGTTCCACCTCGTAATATTAATGAAACGGCTACTCCCTATCAAATGTAGAAGCTGCTTATTGATTACGAACTTATTTTAGAGGTAGTTGAATAGCCAAATAAAAAATTAGACGATGCAAGAAATTAAAAAAATTCAGCAAATACCAATATGAATTCCGAGCTACCAATTTTGATAAGATATCGGCATTGATCGCAAGTTTTTTATTATGTTCTATTTACAAATCATAATCAGAAAATATAAAATTTTTATTTAGTACTAATATGTCAGGAAAACAAATTTTTCGTGCAATTACGTCAGCAAAAAAAAAAAACTTTGATTTCTTGCCTTCGTTTCGATAACCCGGATAACAGAAATGAACGAAAAAAATTGAAAAGGCGGCTGCAATTTCTTCAATTGTTAAAAGGTTCGCTGATTATTGCAAAAAGCCTATTTCAATAACAGAATTCACACCCATTGACGAAATGTTAATTCCGTTTGGTGGAAGGTGTTCTTTTCTGGTATACATACTGAAAAAGCCGGCAAAGTATGCCATCAAAGTAATGTCACTTACGGATGCCCGCAATTTTTATTTTTATGAAGGTTACATTTACACGGGGAAAGACTGTGATGGGATTGGCCATACTGCTGATGAGCAATCCCGTTTTAGTAGGCCAAGAGTAGCTGTTCAATAACTTCCAAATCTATTCGTGGTACCAACAGAAATATCATTGCAGACAAATACTTTAATTGTGTAGAAATATACAAGGAGCTATTAATTAGAGGTGTAACATACGTCGGGTCGCTTCATAAAAGCAAAAGTTATATACCTCAATCATTTTTATCGAAGAAATCTAGGCCAGTTTATAGTGCTCTTTTTGCTTTCAACGGAAAATTAACGCTTACGTCTTTTGTTCCAAAATCTAATCGGAGCGTAATACTGATATCAAGTATGCACCAATCAAAATCATTTGAAGACGGAAAACCGGAAATAATACAGTTTAAAAACAAAAAAAGGGGGAATAGATGTGTTTGATATGAAGTTCTCAAAATATTCTTCAACCCGTAGAACTTCAAGATGGCTGATGGCGATTTTTTACAGAATTATAGATATAAGTTCAGCGAATGCCCAAATTCTGTATTTATGATACGCACTTAATCCGAATTTTTAAGATACAGTCAAAAACATTATTCGCGAGATTTTGGGAATGCTTGACATTGCACCTAAAAATGCTGAAGAAGATGGACACTGGAAAAACATGGAAACTGTGCCCTTCATGAATAAAGTGGAAAACGAACTACAAATATATACCATGTCAAAGCCCAATATTTGCTTATAGTGCTCAAAAAAATTTGTACTTGAAAGACATTTTTCTTGTACCAAGAAAAACTTGTGTCTTCCCAAAAGAGACTGAAAAATCTAAGTGAAAACGTTTAAAAATGTATATTATTCTTTGGTAGATATTGGTATTTTATTTTTTTTTTTTTTTACTTTTAGATATTTTCTGCTTTTATATTAATTGGAAGAATTTTTTCTAAAGACGTGGTTTTATTTTATTTTTTGGAGTACTCAGTGGATTTTTTATTTGTTCAGTATTTTTCTTTGTTTTTAATTCTATTCTTTCATTAGGAAACTATTTTATTTCTTCCAGTTTAAAAAAAAAGAATATTCAGACTGTTTATTCCTTAGATGGTTTTTGTTTTATCATAATATATGTGTTCAATAATTTACAAAAACAAATCAGTCTATCAGGACAAAAATTGGCATAATGTGATTTTGCCATATTTTGCGATTCTATTGTTTTACAGATTTTTATGTTCTTTATAATTAGCATTTCTAACCCCAATAACACTGTAGATTTTTATGTTTATATTTAGCGATTTTTGTGTAAAAGCATTTTAGATCCGCTAGTATTGAAATTATAAAATTATTTATATTGCTTTTTTTTTAAATAAAATTATTTAATTAGTTATTTTGCATTTTCCATATAAACTAATTTTGTATTCAGTTTTTGAGCTTTGTTAAATCTTTGATATAAATTTATATTATTTTATTATAAACAGTAAACGTTTTTAATAAGATAATATCACTGGAGAAATCCGTTAACATTATTTCAAAAGAGGTCTGACAGACCCGTCTACTCATTATGTTTGACAGTGACGTCCACACCTGAAGGGTTAATATACATTCAATCTACAGTATAGTACTGTGTCCACACATTAATCTATATTAATCTATATATTATGTATATTGAATTAATCTACCACTTCTAAAAAATTCGCGAGAAAAATTTTACACAAAGTGTTTACTTTTTCATAGAAATACCTCCAAAAATTAAAGGTCAGTAGAAGTATAAACACCTTTATTAATTTTTTTTATGTATAAATATTACAATTTTTTACTAATTTAAGAGTGAAAGCCTAGAGATATTTTTAGCGAGTGAATTTACAAATGGCTTATTGACGGTCTCTTTTAAATAACGCAGACTACAAGAAACTTTACAACAGATACAATCAGTAAAACCTATCCTACAGGAAAAGTATCTTTGAAGAAATGAAAAATTTACGATACTGAAAAAAGTTATTACATAATGATCTAAAAAACAAAACACTTTCTTTAATGGAATTTTTAAGAGGCTAATCCAAAACAGTAATGATAAAAATGTTCGAATTCTTACAAACACGGCTAAAAAAAACATTTTACAATTCTCTAATTACTCTTTTTCAAATAAATTTGTAATTTTTTTTTCAATGTAGACAGGTGCCGCAACCATACAGTTGCAAACGAATGACATAAAACACAAGTTGCTATTACAAAATGATACTGCAATAGCCGTATTCAAAAAAGACTTGCATTCGATTCCACTCTCACTACGAAAATTGATAAGCGTTTGAAACGTTTTGAGTGAGAAACGTGACATTCATCGCGCCCAATACACTCCAGCCCATCAACATCCTAAGCCACCAAAATTCGGCTGAGAACCTCTGTAAGGGAAACTCCATTCCAATCTTCACTGACTGGCTATACAGTGAATAACATTTCTCTACAGAAAACAACTTTAAGTAGTCTCGCATTTAATTCAAGTGCTTGTTAGTATCACAAATGTAAAATTGACATAGAAATAAAGTGTAAAACATTAAATTAATGGAATTATCTTTGTTAAAGCAGTGTAATGCTTATAATTTACTACGTAAGGATTCATTTTTAATTGGTTTTTATTGCTTAAACTTGTCTAACCTTTCTTAGTGAATTTTTATTCCTTAGACACATAACTTATGATTTTTTTTTTTATGAGAATAAATATAGCCTGGAGATCTATAAAATACCTACTTTCATATTATCTGAAAATAATTTGACGTAGCAACAATGACTTTAGCTATTGGTATTATATTGGTAATTTAGCCTGTTGGTATTATGTTTATACAATCATATAAATTATACATTCCTTCTGATTTCATTCAATGGCGGATGCCAGAATGCATGCTTTTTTAAATCAAGGGTTTTAGTAGTACAGCGGCAGGAACTACTTCCTGCAATAGGCTTACTAATAAGACACACACCAGAAAAGAATTATCATTCATTATGCAAATAAATATGCTAAATTTCATTCTGCAGCTCAGTTTGAAGCTAATGAACGTTAATTCGACAACCTTCACGCATCGCATATATATATATATATATACACGAGTATATATACATAACATTATTGTTACCACTTATATGCCTAATTTAATATCGGCGGGTGAAAGCGGTAGCAGCTCAGATGTTATATAGAGCACAGTATACGTACGCGCTGCTACAAGCGTCACTGCCGCCGCGCAGATGACCGCGCAGTTCTCCCATCATAGCGGCGCTGCGGCTTCACCACTCTCAGGCTCCAATAAAAGAGCGTGCACGAGAGTGAATTTTTAATTCATCGTCGACCACCACCTGGACAAGACCAAGAAGAAGAAGTAGATGGAAGAAGACAGAATTTCCCTGGCCGCCTCAACGTAGGATCTCACGGTGGATGCAAAATCCCCGCCGGAGCAGCATGCCTAATCGGCCCGCCGAGAGAGCCGCTGGAGCTCCCTCCAGCTGGACCTTCCCGCTCCAGCTCGCCGAGTTTCAATCGGCTTGGCCAGTGGACTCAGCCAACGCCGACCCGACACTGCGAGGCTCTGTGAGCCACCACAGCCACGGTTTAATGTAGAACCAACTGCCGCTGAGGAGAAGCCCGGTCTGATTTCAATGGACGAGCCGCGTCTCCTCGACTTCTCCGGAGACCAGCTTCTGGACCCAACAGCTCTTCTCAGAGCTAACGCAAAAACGGCCCGTTTGAGGGCCAATACACGGTTATAAGTTACGAACCGCCATCGAAGCCATTCGACGACAACAACTCTTCTCAGGGCTATCATATGGTTATTAATTACAACTAGCCGACGAAGCCAATCAACGACAACAACAGCCCTCTTCAGGGCTACTATAAGGTTATTAAGTGCCACGTGCCGTCGAATCCATTCGGCAACAATTTATATAGTCGTAAGTTCATACGAATCTTATAACACAGAAACTATTGCATTCAGCAAGTTAATGCTCAATATTCTATCTAGTAAGTAAGATACTTATTTAGTTCTCACGCTTTCTAAGCGACTGCCTTTCCCTCTATTTTATTGAGCAAGCGCCCTAAAACCAAGGACGTATGCTCAAATGTGCTTATACCTCATACAATATAAACACGTTAAAAGTTATACAAAATACTGCGGTCAATGCGTTCCTGGATATTGATAGACGATACTTTGCAGCTAGTAATTTTTCTATAAAGTACATTTTCAAATGTGAAAATGAAAATATTTTCCTACTCAAGAAAACTGCAGTAAGGCTAAATAAGAAAATTAATTAATTTCCACGAGGGGATGTACACACGAAGAAATATATATTCACTTAAATAGTTTAATATAAGGATCAATCCTTACTTGTGTTGGCAAATCAGTTCACAGATTTATATACAAGGACAACATTTAACACATTTGGATATTATAAAAAAATGTAAACACACAAAAAAGATAGAGTAAATGAGTTTCCACGATTGAAATCGGGAAAAACCTCTGAGCACATGTAAAATATTATCCTATTAACTGAATAAACAGATTGCAGTAACATCAGTTAATTCCGGACTTAAAATAGGTGCACCAGACAATGGTTGGTATGAGACAACTGAATACGTTTTCAGTTAGGTATAAAGAATATGTTTTACATAAACTTGGTTAGGTTTCTCAGTGTAAAAAGTTAATATTTTAATATTTTCTTATTATTTTTACCAGTATGATTTAATTTTCTTGCTTTAATTTTAAATAAACATTTATGTTGTTCATTAGTGAAAAAAAATTTTTTTTCAATATAATTAATTGTTTAATAGATTATTAAAATAAAAACACCGATTTGAATCTATCAGAGTGGAACAAAGTGGACTGCACCAATGTAATAGATTTAAAAAATCGTTTATAAAACAATAAAGCCAAACAATATATGTATCGCTCTTCTGGGAGTGATACAAAAAAAATTAAAGGAATAACTTTTAAAAGATAAAAAATACGTATATTAGCGTAGCTTGTATGTAACGTAAATTATATACTGCATAAAAAGTAAAAATCTAACATTTATTATAACTGTTATAAATTTTACTGCAGGAATGTATTAAAAACTTTATGTACATAATGCTATTACGCATGATTATAGTAGAACATGGCTGTCGTGCGTGTTGGTTATCTATTGCACGATAAACTCTAAAACAAACCATTAATTGCCTGCAACTCTACCGGCTACTACAGTGTATGGAAACCATTTGCAGCACGATATTAAAGAAACATTCTTAAAACCTTTTATCACACACACATGCGCGCACAACAAACACATACATATAATAACACCAATCCACATGTAACTAAGCAAAACTTAAGTATTACTTAACATCAATTTTATTAATACTGTTATTAAAGCAAGTAAACTTAATTGTAGTTATTATTATGCCTGGTAATGTACCACAGAAAAAAATGTCGTTTATTTGTAACGTAAAATATCATTTAAGTTGAAAAAAATAGAGTACATACAAAATTTAAAAATGTGATTTCTAAAATATTCTCTATCGTCCATTACGTCCATTCTAAATTATTTAACCGTCCATTACGGTAAAATTTGATAATATTTTTTTATTAATGCAGGTGATTTCGTCTAAAATGTAATCCAAATATCTTTAAAAAATAAATCTTTCTAATTTTAACCTCTATTATTACCTTATCTATAAACCTTTATTATTACTCGATATGATAATGCTTATGTGCGTTGTTGACATGAATATTCTAGCAGACTTTCGGTCTTAAGCAAAAAGGAAGTTGAAAATTTTGTAAATAATTCGAATTCTTTATCAATGTTGAAAAATCAAAATGAGTAGGTAAATCGTCCAATCAGTACATTCATCTACAGAGGCAAGATTATTGAACTAATAAAACAGTAATAATATTTGTAAATATCCTTAAGCTGAATTAATATGTTCTGTGAAAAAGTGGAACAAGTAGTGGTAAAGGCATTCCTACTATGTCTGAAAGTACAGGATATTCTTATTAGGTTTAAATCTGATGTATAACACAATAAAAGACTGTTTAACTGTATGATCGAAAGTGTAGCTTTTTAGAATGATGAAATATGGACAACACGATTTACTCCTAAGATAAATTGTGTAAAAGTTTAGTTTCTTATTCTAATAATAATAAAAATTATTGCAATTTTTAGTAGGCCGATCGTTTTGTGAGAACGGAAAGTGAGTTGGAGGGAATGTGAGTTGGTGAAAGGAATTTAGAGCTGTTAGCATAAATATATGAAATGCCAGGAAGTTGTCTGTCAAGGATTTGTTTGAGTCGGCTGATGATATTAGCCGACTCAATAGACAATATTAATAAAGGTAGGTAAGTTAAACTGGGTGACAACTTTACTTTCGAATCGTGCACGCATGTAATTTTTAAAATAGAGAAACTTAGATCAGATTATAAATAAAATATATTTAAATCACATTAATGTGATTTTTATCAATAGATGAGAAATTCAATAACATTACAAAATTTTAATTACAATAAAAATTTTAGATTGTAGATTTGTTTTGGGAAAAGAATAACAATATTTAGCCAATATTACGCATCGTATTATCTGTCAATAGCAGTTAACAGATGAAACACCACCAGGATTTTATGTTTGTGTTATGAAAATAATTGTACCAAGGTGTATTATGCAACTAAAAAGAAAATATGAACCATTTTGTTCTTAAATGCTTGGATTGTTCAGGAATTATTTAGCTGTTTAGATGTTTCAGTGTATAATAACGTTGAGAAGCCAATTTTGGAGATGGGAATGAATATTAAAAATAAAAATCACTTTAACAGGGTATTTTGTTTTGTGAAAAAGGAACTGAGAATTTTGGGAAGTATTGAGCAGTTATCATAGTATTAGTAGCAAATAGTAAACTAAACGAATTTTGGCTAAAGAAAGAAATGATTGCTTTGACGTATATATCACTTTCTATTATATATCATGTTTACTAATAATCATTATACTTGAAATTCATATAATCATATCATTTTTGCCTTACGATTCAATCCCTTTATGTACAACTTGTAGGGAAAAAATATATTTATTTATTCATTTATCCTGCCTTTTAATCAGAACTGATAAAGAACGTGATCGTTGTGACACAAATTTTGAATTCGATTAAAAGTATATTATTGAAACTTTTTTTATTACTCATAAATATTGAGTGTTTTACGTCTATTTCTTCTCATATTTTTGGGGCTTATACTAAAGTGTTTTGATGAAAATTTTGCAAGCAAGTAACAGACTTATCATTAAAACATATAATTTGTTTTTTAACTTTCAGGACCACCGTTAGGTATTGCTTCAGAGGATGAATGAATGATTCGTAGCGTATGAAAATGCTATGCCTGTCCGGGATTCGAATCCGGAACCACGGATGAAAGGCTGAGACGCTACCACTCACCCCATGGAGGACGGCTGTTAACACATTTGGAAAACTACTCGTGTAACCACATATAAATTAAAATAATGATCTCTAGTTAATTATTAGTCATCCTCGACTTTAATTTATTTCGGTATGTACATGGGAAACTAAAAGGATAATAAAAAAAGTATAAGTATACATAATAAATATGTTTTAAATCAAACTTAAATAGGAACAATTATCATAATATTATTCTCGGGTTCTTGGAAAAAAAAATGTATATATATTTTCATTCTCGGAGATCTATCTTCCAAAATAGTTTTCTCTTCAAGTAGTTATCTTCCTACATTTATAATTATTTATAAATCTTTTCTTGATTTGTAAGCGTAAATTTTAAATTATGTATTCCACACGTACAATAAGTCTGTACGATTTCAGCAAATAAAAATTAAATTGTTTGAGGATAAAAACTTAATTTTTTTATCTCGCTGGGCTATTTTTAAAAAATTTGTTAAATCTGCCGTTTCAAAAATGTACTAGAGCTAATTTTTATCAATAGTCATGTCCTAGAATCAAAAACAAGTGCCAACTGCTTCGATTTAAAAGAAAACAATTAGGATTCCAGTCACGTCTTGCACCATCAACTACTCAATCGTAGTTGAAGTAAAAGAGAGTAATTTTTTTTTTCTTTCTAGTAGGCTACTGTCCGTTTCAGGGATTGCATTCCCACTAGTTCCTGATAAACCCTGATTTAAAATTTTAATGTAATATTATTATAATAATGGTGTAATTCATCAATAACATTATCTCATAAATTTTATGACATAACATTTCTATTTCATATTATTATTAAATAAATAAATAAATAAATAATTTTATATTTATATTAAAAAATACTTTTACTTCTCTCGCTAAGTTGACGCAGTGAAAATTGTTTGACTACAGAGTGGAGTTTATTTATTTGTTGTTTTACAATAAATATCCTAGAATTTCTTATAGATTTTTTTTTTTAACCACAGTTAAGTCACTGTGGTGATAAAAGTAAAACTGTCACTTACAAACCTGGATATAACTGGATTCTGGTGGGGGAATTGGCATGGTAATGTGCAACTTTATATTCGGCTTAGGAAAGTGACAACACTAGTCACTTAATAAGCATGGCATGGGATGTTTGTTATCCTTAAGTATCGCTATAGTCAATTTTTTGGAATTAAGAATGACACCATCGGGAATCAGTTTTAACTTATGTCAAATCGCTCGCAACTATTGCAGTTATGTAATTTGCATATGTGTATATTTTCAGTAAACATAAAGCGAGAGACACAATTTTGCTGAACATGATATTGTAATATATAGATTATTATGCGTTCTTACTTATTGTAAGAAATATTTATTAAATTGGCTCTTCCTAGCAATTAGTTCTGATTAGAGAAGTAAAAGCAAATAAATAAGACTAGGTATGATTTTGAATGTAAAAATATTCTGTTGTAAACGCTGCTGTATTCGTGACTTAAGTTTATAAATTGATTGGAATATCCTAAATTGCCGTTATTTCTAAATAAAAGGAGAGTTTTTATTTGTGCATAATATCTATGAAACTGCTACTTATTTTTCCAGTTAAATGATAGTACATTGGGCAATATACTGCTGTTATTTGCTTTATATGCTCCAGGGAAATTTCTTATCTGTTTAAATTTCTTTATCTGTCTTTATATTTTGTTTTTATCTGAATTTTATTCTGAAAATTTATGTTGTACTAAACGATTTTTAGAATGTGTAACTGATTCTTTATGCAAGTAAATACATTTTTTTATGTTTTTTTATTTTTTTTAATTTTTTTATTTACTTTGCGTAAAATTTAATATTCAATAGTTCAACACTAAATATGAATGAAATAGTTTCGAGTAATCCATGAATCATAGTTTAGAACAGTAGTTAATGAAATAGTATCTTGAGAATTTTTTACTCGTTCCTTCCATTTCATATTATATTATAATGACATCAACATATCTATGCTAGAACATTATTTTAAAAACAGAATAACACACAAAAAATGACATCAAGTTTTATGTATTATTTTTAAAAAAATAATTTTTTACTTGATGACGCTTAATATGTTAATTATTGATTAACGAAATTGGACTGATTCAGTGCTGTCTTTATTTTTTAAATTTTTATTTTTTCTGATACTGAAATCTTCGTGTAGGATTATTTTTTACTTTTCACACAAAAAAATGGCAATAACTTTATGATTATTAAAATATAACAATAGAGTTTGAGAAGATATCAACAAAGCTAACTTTAATAATTAAAGGATATTAAAGTTAAGTCTATTTTTATAAGCTTTTATTTAACTTGCTTTAGTTATAATCAAATCTTGCAACTGCTATATCTTTTGAATTATCGTATGAAAATCAATGAAATTTAGTACACGTATGTAACTTTGATGACAATACAATACTACGGTGGTAGAATTTGGAATTTTAATAAAAATTAAAAGTAATGAAAATATTTAGTTAAATAAAAGAGTGGCGCAGTTTTTATAACAATCTTTTCGAGTAAGTATTTATAGGCATTTGCTGCATTTTAAAATATATTTTTTGTTTAATGAGGTTGTTTAGTATATGTATATACTTTATTTACCTGTAATAAAATAACTCAAGTTTTAATTCTTTGATGGTTCAAATTTGCACCGAGATGACCTTTAAGGGTTAATAAGATTAAAAATAAAAATTAAATTTAGAAATCTTGCACAAATTTATTACATTTTGACGGTAATCTGAAAAATTATTAATTATTATCATTATTATAATTGTAATCGTAATTATGAATTCATTAAATAAAAATTCATAATTAATTAAAATGAATCTTTTAGCGGAAAGAGTGCGTCCAATTTGGCTTAGATTACAAGCAGAATTCGAAGATGAACTTCAACTATGTGAGAACACATACAAAGAAAGCGAGTGGGTGCATTTTCCTAGATTGTTACTTGTAGCTAGTCAGTCTTAACTGGAGAGGTTCCAGAAGACCTTTCCGCATCCTCGCGTCATTATTGAAAATGAAAATGAAGATTAATTGTCGTAAAAATAAATGTTGCGTTGTTTTAAATAAATTATAAAAACTGCGCCAAGCTTTTATTTAACTAAATATTTTCATTACTTTTAATTTAAATAATTTAATAATTATTACATTTATTTATTTTTTAATTATTGGTTATTTATTAGATATTTATATAATTTATTTTTTACTTTTCAGTGCATTTTTATATTTGTTAATATATACAATTTTTTTGTTTAAAATTCTCAACTTGATTTAATTCTTATTTTATACTTTTTAGAGGGTTTTTCTAATTTGTTTCCTTTTTTTTATTAATGTTAATATTAATATTAGTTAAATAAAAGCTTTTTTTAAAAATAATTTTTTATATGTAATCAAATATATTTTTGTAATTTTTTTTCTTTTTTTTTGTATCTTTTTTTTTAAGTTTATTGTAACTATTATTCAATAAATATGAATTTTATGACTGGCGAGCTCTTTTTTCGGTAAATCTAATGATTAATAACTCTCAATTATGGTTAAAAAATTAAAGTGGTCTTTTTTTTTACTCCTTAACAACTTTCCTTTTAAACCCATCGGATTGGTCGTGGTGAACTCGTCATCGCAAATCATCTGATTTTCGAAGTCGAGAGTTCTGACGTTCAAATCCTACCTAGTAAAGGCAGTTATTTTTATAGGATTTGAATACTAGATCGGGGATACCGATGTTCTTTGTTGTTGGTTGGGTTTCAATTAACATACATCTCAGGAATGGTCGACCTGAGACTGTGCAAAACTGCACTTCATTTATATTCATATATATCATTCTCATTCATCCTCTGAAGTAATACCATACGGTGATTACTGTGGCTAAACAGAGAAAAGGGATTTATTTTTCCTTTTAATTTAACCATCTTCATTTTATTACTAAAGTTCTTCTAACACCTAAAAATCTATATCCTTTATATATAAGTATAAAGTATATATAAGTATAGGATATCTAGTATCCTTTTTTGAGTACTTTTTAGCTGAATTTACGCCTAATGAATAAATATGATAATGAATAGAAGAAAAGAGTCTAAAATTAAGCCTTATTTTAACTTTGTATAACTAATACTTTCTCATTATTCTTGATATAAGAAAATATAAGTAATGTAAAAGGAATAATCTTTTAGGATTAATTTTTTTTCCATTACCATGTCATGCCTGATAATTTAAGACTTCATATTATCTCTCCATCTCTCTTTTCAAAAATTCAAAATACTCGCATAATCTATTATAAATTTATTAGAAGAATTTCTGTTTTAAAGACGATAAAAATTCATCAATGCAATGCAATTCAATGAAAATAAAATCAGGATTATATGTAAATGAAGTTTAAATCTTGTATAGACCAAGCCGACCATTCCTGAGATGTGTAGTTAATTAAATCCCAACCACCAAAGTACACTGATATCCATTGATTAGAATTCAAATCCTATAAAATTTATAGAACAATCTGTAATATGTTTAAAGGTTATAAAACAATTACTCGTAAATATTTAAAAATTAAATTACATAAGTATTTTACAATATAGATTATTATACATAGTGTAAAATATTCATTAAAATTTATAGAATGCAAGCAATATTTTCAAATACAACCACAATGGAATTCAATGCAACCACAAAATAAAAAGTTCAATAATATTGTTAGAAAAAAATGCAGAAATTATTGAAACAGACTAGCGTATAAAAAAAAATTATATTTTTTTCTTAATTAAGAAGTTTTAAAATTAATCATTCAATAAAAAATTTTATGGAAAATTTTCAATAGAAGATGATCATAAAAGAAAAAAATCAGTTTACTTATTACATAATAAAACCTAATGGGCCATAACACATAATAAAACCAATCAGGCTGTGTTAGATTAATTTAGGAATGGAGTAAATTGTAGCAAATAAAAGAAACCACTAGGTGTTCAATTTATATCTATTATTGTGTCAATAAATCTTGATTAATCAAGATACCTACAGTAATAAATATTTACTGACAATTTAGTATCTTGAGGACATTCAATGATGGAATTAAAAAAAGAAGACCTTATTGAACTATTTAAAACTAGTTCAAAAAAAATAGACCTTATTAAACAACAAAAAATGCTAATTAAGAAATTCATTGAGAAAATGAAATCCTTAAATGTCTTCCGGAAGTTTAAATTTTTCTTACTTTTCTTTTAAAATCTTTTTCGAAACCATATTTTTTCTTTAAATTTACTCCAATTTTATTTATTTTAACTACTTTTTATTATACTTGTGTAATTGATTATAGCTTCATTCTTTTTTCTTAATTTGAATAATTTTTTTTTTAATTTATGGTCAAAAAATAAAGCAACTCTCCAGAAATTTCAATAAATCTTAATAAAACGAATCTATTATCATAAATATTTATTGATCTGTAATAGTTTAAACACTATGAATCATTATCACTCATAACGACATTCATTCCAAACATTAAGAATACACATTACCCACCTATACCACTACCTCTATTTGATGCAACCATCTCTTTCTCGGTCTGCCCACATTCCGGGTACCACGTGGTGATTATGATAGGATCCTCTTAGTATATGATCATTAACCATCCTTTCTACATACTCTAACCAACTTCATCATGCTCATCAATTCTTGAGATTAAACTACAGATCCCAAGTGTGTCTTTAATATCTTCCCTTTCGTAGACGATCTCCCCTAGTGAACCCCAACGTCCTTCTTAAAACCTCATCTTAGCAGCTTGTAAACGGTTTATATCTCTTGCTGTGAAAACCCATATTTCACTACCATAAATTTCCAGCAGGAACTACCACCGTCTTGTAAAAGTTTAATACTATATCCTTCGTTTTTTTTGTTTTTAAGGGACCTAGATATGGTACCATAAATACGGTTAAAAATCGTTATATTATTGCTTACATCTATTTCTCCAGCATATGATAAAAAAAATCCCAAAAATGTAAAAATCTGCACTGTTTCACACTGCAATTATTCACCGTCAACTTACACCAACGGGGATATTAACCAATTAAATCATCGATTTAATTGAAGAGAAAACTTCCATTATATGTATCAGCAAATTGTGACAATTAATGCAAGGTACTTTTATGGATATATTTATTGTCTGATATAATTTACCGTGTAATTACCTGGCATACAAAAGGGAAAGTATAAAATTACCTTCAAACTATTCTTCATTGAGGTCTGTGTTCGTCAAATTCTGCTTCCATGTTTCTTGTGAAATCGTCTAAATATAAATGACATACTACACCCTTGTCATACTCCTCTGTCTACTGATTCAGTTAAATTCTTTCCATTTTTTTTCTGGACACAAATACTTTAAAATATTCTACAAAACCACAATAAATTACAGCGGAACTTTCCATTGTTCCCATAATTTCTTCCTAAGGACCCTATCGAGAGCCTTTACATAATCCACAAAGACTATGTAGGTTTCACAGTTAAACTCTCTTCTCTTTTCAGTGATCTGTTTTGTAATAAAAAAACGTTGTCTGTACATGACCTCTCTTCACGGAATCCCGTTAATTCTTCCTGCAAAGCGCATTCAATTTGAGTCTAAACCTATTTGTAACAATTCTAGTACACAATTCACATTTACATGATTCGCTGAATGTAGAATTGTAAATTCTACATTCAGAGCTTATACCTCTATAGTTGCAAGGATCTGATGTGTCACCTTTCTTATAAATAAAGCGGAATCACCAAAGCATCGTGCCACTCATCCGGAATCTTCCTTGATGGAAGAATAAATTTAACGTATAAAAAAATGTAAATTTACCTTTCATGGGAGAGTAAAAAGTTCCAGATTGAAATTATCAATTTCAGACGATATTGTATTAGAACTGACTTTTAAAGGGTATTCTATTTCATCACCTATTGAAGAGAGATTCCCACAACATTTTTATTTCAAATCTCTTCTTGGTCAGCAGTCCACAATTCCTTGTATGCCCGTAGCCGCTTTAATGGATCCACCCCAACAAGGTCCACTGCATCTTTGTCATCTCTGTTCAGCTGTTTCATTACCTTGTATGTCATAGACTGCCATAAATATGTTTCTTCACCTTAGAAATATACTGATCCCAACTGTCCCTATAAACCTTTCTCACTAGTTACTTCAAAATATTACATACCTTCTACAAGCGTATCGACTTTCTTGTGTTCTCATCGACAACTATTTCAAATATAATGATTTTCCCCTCAATTTCTCTTTTTAATTCCTTATTTATCCTTCTTCGTTTATCAACCTTCGGTCTCTTACCAAGAACCTCCTTTGCCACTTTCTCCATAGCGCTCCTAAAATTCATACACTACATTCTCATTAATCAGTCCAAACCATAGATGATATAACTGTCTAATCTACAAATCTGGTAGTAAATCAGGCTTTCATTTTCCTTCCACAACCTCTTTCGTTCGTGGTCACAATTTATACTATCTTGTCCTCAAGGCAATTTCTCTTGGCGGGATACAAAGTTCCAAACCGATATCATAACCCCTCTAAATAACACATCTGTAAATAACTTTGCCACCTTTTCAAATTTTCCACAAAATAATAAAAAGTACAAAATAGAAATTTTAATAGATTATCACATTGAAGATCAATTTGATTTTCTCTAGTCCAACTGCAACTGAATTACAGTCTATAATTACTCTCAAATGATCAAATTTAATTTTATTTATAAATATATTAATTTAAGATATAATATTTTTGTTTTCATAAAATCACATTAATGTTTTTAAAATATTGGTAACACAAAATAAAAACAAGAATATAATATTTTAGTTATGTCATGTTTATAAAATAAAGATATACTTTTAAAAAATAGATACTGTCATTTTCAAAACACCTTTCAATGTTTCCCTTTACACATTAATTAATATCTAAAAAAGTTAATTATTGAAAGTATTTAAAACGATAATTTAAATGAAAAAAGTACAAAAGAATGTACAAGTAAATGTAGGACACAGTATGAAGAAAATATCTTTCGATTAAATGGTTAAAGAAAAAACAATGGTGATGAATGAAGGAGAACATCAAACCTGACAACAATATAACCACGCAACTCAACACATACGTTAATCACAAAAAATACGTTTATCTGGTTACATAAAACGATAAAAAAGAAATAGATCAGATTAAGTATAATAATATTATCTTAGAATTTTATTAATAAAAGACAAAAATAATATTATAATTATGCATAGATAGAAATAAATAAATAAATAAATAAATATATATATAGTAAAATAATATTATAGTTATTAATACCATGAATAGATTATTGGTTATTAAAAATTTAATATCTTACTTGTATACATATCCTACCCTAAAAGCTATAAAACAAGCAATAAAACAGTCGTTATCAGTGTTAAAATTCATAACCTAAAGGACAGATGTTACGAAATTAGTATCACTTGAAGAATGAACTTTCCTTGACCTAATATTCGATATCAGTAAATTTTTTCTTTGAGAACATATTTAATTTTTTTTTTATTATTTCAATCACGGCTTCAAAGAGTCACTCAATAATTTTTGGCAATGTTATAAAATCTTTTTCACCTACTTTTGGTTTACTTCTTTCTATACAAGTATTAAAAATATTTTAAGTGAATTTATAGATCATTTATAGAGATACATTTTTTTAATAATTAGAAATATCATCATTTAAGTAATATGTGGCCTGATACTTGACATTTTACGGGCCACAAAAAGGTTTTCTTGTGAAAACTTGTTTGAAGTTAATAAGTGTTGTAAACAAAACTTTTTGAAATCCAGTAAATAAATCCAGTAAATACTGTTAAGAAACAAAAGAACAAAAAACATTAATTCTATTGTTTTATACGAAATTACTAATTTTATAAGAAACGAATACAAAGCGAAAAAAGAAAACAAAATAGCGAAAATAATATTTATCTAAATTTACGCGTATAATATAAAACTCATATTAATAAAGTAAATGAAACTAATAAAAATACGAACTCCAGTTCCAAGGTACAAATGAATGTTGTTTAATAAAAAAAACTAAGAGTCCATGTATGTTTTTTCAAGTAAAATAACAGTTAAAATAATCTTTTATGTAAAAAATTATTTCAATTTTCACATAAAACTTAATTTCATTATAACAAAAAAGAAAAAAATTGAGGCATATTATACAACTAATGATGACTTAGACAATCATGATGTTACGTAAAATGGGTTTATACTGTCAATATTGTGTAACATTTTTATTTTTATTGAGAGCAGAATAGGTTATAAGATACAGCAGCGAAGCAATGTATCGAGCTAGAAGTAGCACACGGCTCATTGAACACAACAACACGCTATCTACGATAACTGTAAGGACATCTTCGTATACGAAACGCATCAGCAAAAAAACACCACAGTATTCTGTAATACAGTAGAATTATTTTTTAGCTTTATGCTTATTCTCAAAATGTAAAATACAATATTCAAAAATATAACAGATAATTATTTCACAAAACGAAATTATATTTATTTTATATCTCTACAACTATTTAAGTTAATACCGTAAAATAAACATTGCGTTAGTTATTCGTAAATGAAATTGTTCATAAACCAATTAAGTTTTACAATTTTAACCTAAAGTAAGTGTTAGATTTAGGATTAGTATGTATTGTTATAAATGGATTTCCATGTATTCATTACGAAAATAAAATCTATTTTCTTTTTTTTATTCATTATAAAAAAAAAGCCTGTAACGATATTACTGAATATTTTCTGCGTTTAATAGAGCTTAAAATTGATACTTGTTGCTCTAATAACGTCAATAACTTATATTATTACTTATAAGGGTTTAAAAAATTTCTTATCTATTCATTTATTTAAGTAATTTAGTCTTAAGCAAAATTATAATAAGCCGATAAATTTTTACAACTGGTTTATGAATAAAAACAGTTTTTCTTTAAATCTATGATAGTTGGAAAATGAAAGGTTATAAAAATTAACAAGAATTCAATACTTAGGTGAAGTACTCCAGAACCATAAAACCTTTTAATAAGAACAATTAAAAATTACAAACATCTTCAGCAATTCAAATAAAAAATTTGCTTAAAAATAAAAGGTTTAAAGTATTTGTTTGAAGAAGGTTAAAAATATATCTCCATGGTATTCAGAAAAAAGTTTATTAGTAAGAGAAAAAAATTCCGGTATGTTAATGTTTAAACTTTGAAAGGTTTTAACTTTTGTATACGCCTGTACATTCGATACAAAAGGTTACATTTGTTAGGATGAAATATGACGATATAAAATGAAATAAAAGGATTGTACAATTTTATATTTCATAAAATATTGTATGTGGGGGCATATGTAAGAATTATTTTATTAACAAACAGAATAGTAGAAAATTAATTAGTTATGCAATAATTTTTTTTCTGCAAAAATGATTCTTATATTAAAAAAAAATTTATTTAAACAGAATATTATATTTTAATTATAATTAAACATGTAATGGTTTTAAACCAAATCTCTTTAAAAATAATATTTTTTATACTTTTTACAAGGTATATTTATATATACATGTGTATATGTATATATATATTTACTATTTTTTCAAATATCTAGGTTTTGCAAATGTATATTAGATATTTTCTCTGAAGAGAGATGTAAGCTCAAATCTGGTGAATATGTCGTTTAGTATAGTCGGAAATGAGGAACATTTGAAATCATTGTTTTATTTTTTTACCTTTTTTTTACCCTTTCAAGGTCGAATTTCGAAAAATCTAGAATTTGTTTTTAGATATTCACATGAAGATTACACACCAAAAATCAAACCGATATTTTCATTTTTTACCGAGAAACAAACAAAAAAAAAATTAAAATTCATTATTTCATTTTAACCCTTTAAACACGGAATTTCAAAAAAAATCCTTTCTTATTTTGCACTTATCGTATAAGAAGAAGATATGTACACCAATTTCATCAACTTATCTTTACTAGTTCTTGCTGGACGTTGGTAACTAATCACTGACGATATGTTCTTTTATATGTATAATATAATATTAAAAGGTCATTCCCCTGATCAATAATTTTGAAAATTGTGTTCTCAATTTAAAATTATTAAATTACTTTGTAATGATAAGTTGTTTAAATCATCTCTTCTCATAACATTTTAGCAGAAAATGTGTGCTCGCTCAGTTGAAAATTTATATATATTTATTATGTAGCTAGATAAATTTACCGAACTCTATGAAGGCTGGAAAATAACCTTAGCTGGCTTTAAGAAAATGATATGAAATATTTAATATTTTAGTTAGACGTACGTCTTCGTTACATTATATTTTCAGTGAGTGATGCAACATATTCTGAAAATATATAATATACTTTTTTCATAAAGATTGGCGGCTACAAACGCAAACTTCTAAAAGCAGTAAGATTACATGAAAAATCATTAAAAATAGTATAGATAAATATATTTTATGGAATTCAATTATTAATAACATTATACAAATGATAGTTTTATTAAGTTAGATTTTTTAATTACTAGTTAGACAAATCATTATTGGAAGATTCAAATAAATCAACAATCAGAATACGTCTCCACTTATTTGTGCCATAATGCAAAGTAATCAATAAAAATAAATAATAGTAAATCAATAAATTGTATCAATAAATATTAAAAAAAAAATAATGCAGAGGTTAAATTTCCATAACAATAATTACAAGAAAAATCGTTAAAAAAACTTATAGAATCCCGATTTAAAGGTAAGAACAATTAAAACCGTTCAACGTTCATGACTTACTTAAAAAAAAAAATTAGTAGGTAGATAGACTGAAAAAGTAAACAATTATAGATTTGTAATAATCACATTTTTATGGACAGGAAACGCTTTTGTGATAAATTTTCTGCTAGACTAAATAACATACAAACATAAATAAAAACTTACATAATTTATCTTCATTAGCTTTCCACTTCTCATACGATCGTTTTTTCTCACATATTTAATAAAACCAATCTTCATAACACAAAAACCATGACAAATTACTTTATAGAAAATTAAGCTATTCTTAAACCGGCCTCCATGGCGCGAGTGGTAGCATCTCGGCCTTTCATCCGGAGGTCCCAGGTTCGAATCCCGGTGAGACATGGCATTTTTACACGCTAAAAAATTGTCATTCATCTCATCCTCTGAATCAATACCTAACGTTGGCTCCGGAAGTAAAAAAAATAAAAAAGAGCTATTCTTAAGACGTGAAAGCAAACACACGTGTGCGCACATTAGTGTATTGGTCTTTTATTTTTTCTATTTTCCAGTTATTACTATACAGATGTTACTTATATTATGATGTATATTTGTTACGTCTTAACAAAATTGTAGTTTCACTAATTTTATTTTATTTTTGGTCAAGTTAACTAATAAAATTAATAAGTGCTACAGAAACGGCTGAAATAAAATACTCCATATTAAATATAAGTCTAACGATGGTTTATACTTCATTTAATTTTTACTATACTTTATAATTTCACATTAAGGTTACTTATATCAACATTTTACACAAGTGCATACTTGCAAAATTTTGGAAACAAAATTACAGCAATTCTTGAATGATAATGTCTCGAGACTTGAAAAAGGTTTAAATTCCTTACCTTCAAGTAAGTACCGCATCTTCTTTCTTTTATCATCTATTTTTTCTTTTTTATACATTACCTTCATATATTACAATACCGGAGAAAATGAGATTAATGTACTAATTTCATATTCTGAATTTTTTTAAATATACAATCACAATTTCATGTATACTTTCTTTTAAATAATTTTATTTATAGTTGCATCAACAATTAATGTAATTAGCAACTCCAAGATCTGTGAGAAATGAACTAACTGGTAAAGTTATAGTCTTGAACAGACTCATACCGACCATTCTTGAGACGTGTGGTTAACTGAAACCTAATCACCAAAAAACACCGATATGCACAATCTAGTATCCAAATCCGTATAAAAGCAACAAGATTTGAACCTTTAAATCAGCAGATTTGCGACGATAAATTTACCATTAGACCAATCCGGTGGCTTAAAATGATTATAAATAATGTAAACGTATAAGTTTAAATAAAAATTAAAAAAAAATTAGGCAATAGAATGTGGTTAAATTATATTATACTATAATTAAAAAATCAATACTGATTGAAGTTTTTTTTTTTAACTATTAATTGATTTTATAAACTTTTACTTTATTATTTTCTATTTTTTTTTTCTATTTTATTTTTATCATTTTTTTTTTTTTTTTGTAGTAAAATACTTAATTTTTTATTAAATTCTAACATGAAAAGTGAGTTCATTTACGGTTGCAATTTGTTCATTTGTTAATTTCAATACATTATTTTACTACCCTGAAGCATTCAGTTTCAATTGTTTGTCAACATTGTATAATTCAGAAAGAGTTTACAATAACAAATATTTTTATAACAAAAAAAAAATACTATTTGCGTTATACTGATAATTCATTTATTATACTGAACAAATGTTTATTCAGTATAATAGTTGCGGTAACTGTATTAAATTACTACTTAAAACATAACAATCGCAATGCGGAAAATAATTTTATTGTTTGATCACGTGTTGCAATAAATCGAAAATGTCTAGTATGACTTCATCATTTCCATACATTCGTTCTTTCTTTTTAAAGTTCTTCTCAATTTTAATATTAATAATTGTTCTTATATATTTAATTTTGCATTACGTTTACATTTTATTATAAAATACAATTAAATGTTTATTAAATATGAAGTTAAAATTAAATGTGATACTGAATTTTTTAAGCAAAACACGTTGTTGCATCATCAATATTTATGAAATAATCGATGGATGAAGACTTTACTTGATAAAAATGCATCGTAACAAAAAGAAAACGAAAAAAAATTTTGTTTTATTTTCAAAAAATGTATTTAAAAAATGATAGCTGTTTCGGTACAAAGACCTTCCTCAGAAAGAAGCCTTCTACGTTATAAACTTCTTCCTTTCTTTATTCATTTATCCTTCTTATTGTTTTGTTATTTATTCTGTACGTAACATGTAAGGGAGGTATTGTGTATCGAAACAGTTGTCATTTTTTAAAAAAAAGATTTTGTGAAAATCAAAAAAAAAAATTTTTTTCATTGTATTTTTATTAATTTTTAACAAAACAGACGTACAGATCCCATGATTTTTTCTTATATTCTTATTAAATTACTTCAAGATTTTTATTTCAATGCATTATTGTACACATATACATAATCCCAAGATTTTTACTCAAATCATTTGAATTTTTTTTACAATTTGAAAATCAATCCAACATTTTATTTTTAACGTAGTGAAATTTAATGTATTGACTTATGGAAATTTTTTTTGATTAATTTACCTAATTTATGAAAGCTTTTGAAAATTGAATAATCATATTTAAAAATCGTTTGCATTTGTAACAAATTAAAATTATTTTTCAAAATGGCCAATTTAGAGAAATATTTATGAATGTTATATAAATGTTATAAGTATTTGTTATAAAGAAATTTATATACTAACAAAAAATATTACACTAATCTATTTTCCTTTTCAAATATATTTAAAAATACTCAAAAAGTTGAGAACGTACTTCTCATGTTTTGGGAATATACAGTTATTTTTAGTTGTAGTTGTATTTGTAGTCGTGCAGTTTTGTAACTTATAAGATAATATAAAAATCGAAGAGTTACAGGTTAAAATTTTTGATATACTGAATATATTTCCATATATTTGTGAAAATCGGTTGGCTAGAAAACTTTGTAATATTTACCAAAGGTAACTATTACAAACTTCATGAAAAAAAGATAAGTATTACTGCAACAAGATATTACTTAGTAACAAATTTGTAATTTTTTATAAAAATTAAAAATCAATATTTGACAGAGTATCTCGTGTCAACATCTAAAATAACAAAGAGAAACTGTCCTCCCAACTATAGCAGTAACTTAGACCAGAGAATATTCTCCCAAATGATCAGCAATTAAGTTATGAAAGAACGAATTGAGATTGAACTCGCTGTACTAAATTCTTATAGTGTAAAAATATACATCATTTCGTAAAATTTGTTATTATATTACGATATAAACAAACGGAAATTGTTTTAGCAACTGTAATAGAATTATTGACATAAATTATTAATGAATTTGAAAATAATTCTCTACTTGTTTGATCAAATAATACAAAGATTAGAATGTTAATTTAATATTTTACTTAATATCTATTCTCAATCTACTAAGATTTAGATCTTATATCACTAAGATTATATCTACTAAGATATATAAGATTATATCTTATATCTACTAAGATTTAGATCTACTTATATCATTTAGAAAATGATATAAGAAAGCTATTACATATAAGCATAAAATTACATGAAATAAAACCAAAATTCATTCATATTATTTACGATTTAAATTTTGAAAAGTATAAAAGAAAACTTACATCACAATATATATATATATATATATATATATGTATATGTATATATATTACTTATGTGGCATTTAAATATGAAGGTATTTTCCAACTGTCAATAATGAAGATTCAGAACTACTTTCATTTAAATCTTTAAATATATTTTGGTTGATTAGCTTGAGATCTGATAGTCATTTCTTATTAACAGATAATTTGGAGTAAAATCTATTCAATAAATTATTACTTTATAATATTTTTCCATAAAAAGATCTTTTAGAACAGAATATAATATATGACTTGATACGATTAAGTAATACGGTAAAATTCTGACTGAAATATTGAATAGATTTTACATTACTTTTATAGTCGCAACCAAAAATCTGAACGCTATACATTCAAATACGTTTAAGAAGAGATTTGTAGAGCAATAACTTTTATTTTCGCTGAATGGGTGATTATTAACGATAACAAAATCCTTTGAAAATACTGGCGATATAGTTACTAAATGATGTCAATTCAACTATTGAAAGACTAAATAAATTTGTTTATTGCAAAAAAAAATAAAAAATAAAGAGGAAAGAGAAAACCGTATGATTCTGACGTACCATATTTCTTTTCTCTGATATAGGCATGTTCTGCAATTCAATACATTACAATTTAAATACATGTTTTTTTAACAAGCCAAGATTCAATCACACGAAAAAGGATTAATTATCATCATACGTAAATTATTCCTGAATTTTTCTTTAAATTTTAATTCAGTAAGCAATTAGATTTTATTTCTTAAATTTATGAGATGATCTACTTTTTATTTAGAATAAATTTTTATCATTTTCACGTTTTTTTTTTACACAACTACTATTTAAAAAATTTTAAATAATTCAATTTACCTATTGTATACTATCTTTTCATATCAACTTTTAATTTTTATTAATTGATTACATTTTAATACTTTCATTATGAGTTAATAGATTTTCAAATGGATAATTTCAAATTGTCACTCATGCATTTAAGCTAATAGTTTAGCTATTGTGTAAAAATTTACTAATAGATGATGACATGCAACTGTTCTTACATTAAAAGAGAAAGAAGTAAACAAACATGTGCGTATAAATAGATAATGTTTGAAGGACAACAATTCCTAACCGAATTAACAAACAAAAATTTTTAGTATTTGCATTGGTTGTCGTAAACGATAAGTTGTGATCAGTCTGATTCGGCTCACAAGTCACCACTGAATAGAACAGCAAGTACCCATAACAAGCGTTATCAAACATCATAAAACCAAAACACACCGAAATTCAGGAGATATTTAATCTAACAAATGACGCGTTCAATACCACTCTATATTGAACATCCAATACTCTCGGTGAAAACAACGCTGAAAAATCTCTAAAACTTCAGATGATTTTTATGAAACAGAATGTTAAGAAACGAAGGTACAGTTTACGTAAAAACAATGTTACTGTTGTAAAACAATACACTGTAATCATTGCATTACTCGGCAGAAGATGTTACAAAGATATTTGTAACATCTGATATTTAAATCTTGCCAAAACGTAGGGGCTAAAATAATTAAAATAACATGAAACATAATTCTTAAATATCATGTAGAACAATATAAATAAAATATTTATTTTAACACAGTATACTACACGGTATATTTACAATTTTAAGACCACCGTATAATTAGAATTTAAATCATGTACATATATCCTACCTTCTTTTATGTTTATTTAGTGAAGCAATAGGTAAAATGTTAATCATAAAGAACAATAACATTTTAAAGAACATAAAATACCTCGAAAAAAGAAGAAATAATGATATGTCAGTAATAAAACAAGAGAGATAAAATAAACGTTATTTTCTAAAACTCCCTTCATAATTCATTTCTGTATATTAAACAGGAATTTCTGATTTGATTATGAATAAAAATTATTAAGCATGATTTATGCAAAAATTAATTAATAAAACTAAACGCAGGGCGGTCCTCTGAAAAGTAATTTATCCGCTGATAATATTTCACGCAGGTATGAAACACCAACACAATCTAGCTATTAATTACGAACTTAATTTAAATTGTTTCAAGAAGTTTAGAATTTAAACATATACTAGTAGTATAAATACCTAAAATAGAGTCTCTTGTTTAATTCATTAATATTTATTCGATTACTGCAAATAACTTCAATAAGTTACAAATTTATAAAACAATATAATTAAAAGAATTTATGCTACACGAGAACGATGTTAAAAATGAGGCTAATGTCAGCTTTTCAAAGTTGGCTAAACACAAAATCTAATTCCAATTATATTTGTTTGATGTAAACTTGGGTTCTATTAGCCGTTTATTAAATCGGCCAAAAATATAGAAATCGCTTGGTACAGACATAACAGAACTTTACTGTAAATGATCCACACATAAAAGCACACAAATTGATCATAAAATTATATTCTGTTGGTTGTATGTGGTTCTGAAGCAAAATAACGCGTTTGAAAAAATAGTCATGTAACTTAATCACAACACAATTCTGAAAGTTTGCCTTCTCTCTTGAACTTGATTTCCCGTTCTCTTAATAGTTTTCAATAGCTGACATCAGTCATCACTTTGTCTTTACGTGAAATTAAACAAAAATGTGCTAACATATATACATTTTACAATATTATTATCCTGGCATAATATAAATTCTGGTCAAGCATGTACTTTGCACACATTAATAAACCCATTTGTTATAAATATAAAATAAATAATACTTGTTACAAGGCGAAAACCTATCATTTCCAATATAAATTATCAATAAGAAAAATCAGATTTTTGAATATTTCTATAAGGGAAGTAAAATATGTTTTACTATATACTCTGCCGTGAAGTCGATAAGGCTTCATAGTACGTATGATTTTTCGAGTTAAAAATGTTTATCTTATAAATTACCTATCAACAAAGTCTTTTCAGAAATTTAACTGAAATGGCAGTTAATACTTCTGTTCAAAATATTTTTAATTTTATCAATTTTGACCTGCTGATTATGACAAATCATTCAGTTATCAATCTTGATTTTAATATTAAACTTTGACATAATAACATCTACCTAATCGGCATTCATCAATTAAAAAAACCTACCATATTTAAAACAAAACCCTCCAATCCTTGATCTTATTTCGACTTAAAGAACAATTTTAATTCTGCTTGTCTATCTATTAATGATTTCTGCTGGTTTCACGCTTTTCTTAAAGAAACACAAAAGTATCATCGCTCCAGTTTCTTCTTTCTTCTGCAGATAGCCAGTAAAATGGAATAAAACTAAAAGAAATCTACACAATTAGCCTCACTCACACAATGTGTGAAGTTTTTGAAAACTTCACAATGTGAAGCCGGAATAGCTAGTTTAACCAGCTTCTTGATCGGAAATACAAAAATTAAATTTAAATGGAAATTTTTACTTTATCTCGAATATTTAAAAAGTTTACTTTCGATTAATCTGTAAATGTGTGTGTGTGTGTGTGTGTGTGTGTGTGTGTGTGTGTGTGTGTGTGTGTGTGTGTAGATCCCATTAAAATTTTTCTGGCCCAAAAACTACGAAATATTCCGTAATCAAAACTAAATAAATTTTAGTACTTTTCTTAGTAAAAATATTATTGTGGGAACATTGTTTTATACATCATGAAACTGTTACTAAAACAGTGAGAATCACCATTTTTAGCTCTACGACTCACAAAAAGTAAAAAAAAATATATATAATCAATAATTTGCAACTTCCCAACCCAATGAAACCTAGTTAAAACTATTTAGCTGCGTTGATAGCGACGGGTTTGAGCAAGCATGTATGAAGTGTACAAACATGAGCAATTTACTGGTTCCAACTTGATGTTTACGTGCTCCTTGTAAATTGGTCTGCTTGCATAATATTCACTGTGAGAGCGGCATGTTCGAAGATGTTTATGATACGTTTTAATATGTCGTACTCTAAGCAGTATAAAAGAAGCGTAAGGGATTGTGGAATGTCAGTTTAGTTTCGAATGCAAAACCTGAATCTGGTGCCTTTAAGTTTTTAAAAGCGTAGTTTAATTGAAAATAATAATTGAGGTTTCGTTTTTTTAGTGTGTGGTGAAACGTGCAACTTTTTTTTTTAAATTAGATCCTTATGCATAATGGATAAATTTGTGCAAATACGAAGCGAGCCATCTACTACCAGTAAATCGATTGGTTAAAAGATTATACAATGACAGTTATTTAAATTACGGTTTTACATCATTAGATGGCAAGCCACAGTGCGTTGTTTGCTTTTAAGTCCACTCCGATGAAAGTATGAGGCTATCAATTAATTCGAAAATGGGAAATTAAGTATGTGAATAATAAAAGCAAACTCTTGATATTTTCCAAAAATGGGTGTACGGAAAAAATAAGGTACAACATTATGATTATATGTTATCTACAATTACATGATTTTACTACATTATATTTCTATTGTTAATTTATATATATATATATAAATGTACCTTGTTTGTTCTTAACCACGGTACTGTGTAGATTATTATTTTGTAATACCTTTCATTATCCATACAGTATAATATATATGTGCAATTATATTATTTCAGTTGAAATTACAATTCAAAAATTGTTGATGTTACCAATATTATTACTTGTAAACTTCATTGTAATATTGAAGGAGGAAAAAAATCATTATTTAATTTTTTGACGGGCAGTGTGTTCAGTCCCGTGTCTATTTTGCTCCTTCTTATTTAACATAAATATATATATTTATTTCTTGTTCCTCTTTATCACAATGTAAACAAGTTTATTTATATTATATTACTGCTTAGTTACCAGCTGACATTTATTTATTATGTCTAACTGTATTATTGTAATTAAGTTATATCATTATTCACTTATCTAACACAGACATGAACAGAACACATTAACTATCACTAACAGATAAATTATGTATTCAACATCACAGTGTAATAAAGGATAAATTATTATGATTAAATTGTTATTAATTAAAGTCCGTGAACTGGTGACATAATGTTGAACTGATATAACAAGAGGTTATGTGAATCAAAAACCTCAATTATCTTCAAAATGCGGTAAAGGTTATTAAAAAGATTCCACATCAAACAAAGAAAATTGCAGTAAAAACAAAACTTACCATAAAATAAAATGTAAAAACACTGTTTGGAGAAATACAAATAATTTGGATCCTTTTTTCTTTCAGATTATTTTTTGTCAAAAAATTCAAGTTTAGTTTGTGGTTGTGGTAGGAAAGATCAAAAGGTTTCTGATTGTTTATGTAGTGTTCACCCAGTGGAAACACTGAATCGTTTTACCAACTTGTTTTCAGTTCAGTTTTTCTCAGCTTTTCACTATATTATCCTGCCGTTTGTGTGCCAATTCTAACACTTATTTGAATTATTATATTACAATTTTTCCTCTTCACATTATTATTTTAATTAGAATAAAATATTATTTTACCACCTGTATAATTAATTAAACACGTAAATCCATACTTGCTCTATTCAAAGGCTTCCTTTTATCATAGATTTCATATTAACACAAAATGTATAAAAAATGCAATTTCCCTAAATTTTCACGGTACAAATTTTATAAAATGGTAATCAAATACAAAAAAAAATGGCAAAATGAATATTTTTCTTCCTGGTAAATGTTTAAACAAAATTTATTTTTTTATTAAAAATCTTAAAAATAGTTTTAACGGATTCTTTTTTAACAAGGTAAACAAGTTTTTAGTTAATAAAAGAATGTATTGTGTAATCAAAAGAGCAAATATTTTTATTTCCTATCTACTAATACTTTGATGTTTAATAAAAAGAGAAATCTTTTTTTAGCGACGATCTTCTCTAAAGATCGGATATAACTTCCACAAATAGAATATATTATCGTTTATGATACATCAAAGAAATATAAGAGAATACGCTTTATAATGAGCTGAGTGTAAAGAAAAATAAACAAAGAAGTCCGAAGAAGTTGTAGGAAATAACAGTCAACAACATAAAAGATTTTTATTTTTTTAATTTTTTTAAAGACATTGCTTTAATTAATAATTAGGATTTTCTACAATTATAAAGAACAGTATCCTCTTTATTAAAGCATTGTTGAAGAAATTTTCTAAAACAATCAAATTAATTAAAAGCTTTAATAAGCAATAATATTATTGATTTCTTTAATCTCTTCATTTTATAGAATTGAATAGAAGTAAGCAACTTAGTTTGTCGCTGTTACCAGTGTAGTTGAGATCGTTGTTGGAAGCGATTCTGTTTTCGATAGACGAAGAAGATTGGTAGAGAGAAAAGAGACTACAGTAGGAATGAAAGGAAAGGGGTACCCGAGTAATTCTGAAAGTTTCCGTCTCGTACAGGATGGCGCTGTGCCAACTACGCCCATCCTATTCTCCATTGCTACCAGAACCGACATACAGTCGGTCCTTTTCCTTCTCCTTGGCCGCCTTTCAATGCCATCTGTCCTTTCTTTATTTGATTTAAGCCATGATCTTTATCAAAAACTGAATTGAAATCTTTGTAGCCCCTTAAAAAAATATATATTCTATGTAAAATAAATTAAAAATTTGTTTTTTTTTTTTTAAAGGAATAGTGAGATAAAACTCTCTATTTAAAAAGTGAAACTAAATGAAAAATAGATAAAATCACAACTGGAGAAAGAAACATGACAACAACCAATAACAATGTCGTACGATAACAACGTTTAACTTGATGCGATATCTTGCTCTTAGAAGGAAACAATTTAAAATACAGAGATAACTCACTGTAGTATAGGACTAACATAAGAATGAACTGATTATGACGCCACTTTAATATGCAAGAATTGAAAAGAAATTATCTTTTCTGTACTTCCAAACTATATATATATATTATTATTATTATTAAGCTTGGAATAAAAAAAAATCATATTATACTCGTAAAGTACATAGTTATATTATTCACCATGATATTATGTAAACTTCTAGACCTCTTTTTTCTTAAAGCAGCTTCTTTTTCATGAAGCCAAATTATTTACGAGCATTTTGTTTTCTCTTAGTATTATTAAAATACTGAACGAGTTAACATTAAACTATTAACCTAAATTATGTAAACTTGTGTGTGTGTGTGTGTGTGTATATATATATATATATATATATGTAAATGAAATGTATGTAAATTAATTTTAATCAATTGTTATAAATAATGTTTAAATAAGTAGAAAATCATTAGAATGGAAAATTATAGTGCAATCTGCAAGACAAACTAAAAAATATTACATATAAGATTCTAATAAATAAACTAAAATTTAACCTTAAAACATTTGTTTACTTTGTTTTTAAGTAAGCGGTACCATATATAGTACAAGGAATTAGCCAAGAAATTAAATGTATGGCAAGAATTACGTATGTACATGTGTCGTACTCCTTTTGGGCTTATATCTCCCGACTGATCAATCTCACTTCGTCAA
Organism: Lycorma delicatula; assembly: GCF_047948215.1. Classification (NCBI taxonomy): domain Eukaryota; kingdom Metazoa; phylum Arthropoda; class Insecta; order Hemiptera; family Fulgoridae; genus Lycorma; species Lycorma delicatula. The sequence continues at coordinate 127,988,250 of NC_134457.1, forward strand.
ATTTGGCTCCCGTATCTTTATATGTGGTGCATTGATCATATTAACCTTTTGAAAATTCTGTTAAGGGGGCGAGGGATGCTGCAAAAAACATATAAAGTTTTTTTTAGAGACATTTAAAGAAAACTTTATTGAAGTTAATTTCTTACCTATAATGCATATTTAAATAATTCCAAAAAGTTTTTTTTTTTAAATCGACCCCTACCTCTTAAAATTGAAATAGATTTTTTTATTTTTTTGCTCCATTTCCCTTCTGTATAAATATTTTTTATAAAATCATAAGGAAAGTCTATATTTCATACATAATAGAGCTACCTAGAAATAACAAGTTTTTTAAATTATTGATCCTGGACTTTTGTGAAATTTTTTTTCTCTTATTTTAGCCTGTGTTGAAGAGGGTGTAAGATTCAGAAAACTTTTCTTAACCAAATTGTTAATCTTAACCTACCTATAAATTTTTATTGAAAAATTTGTTTTTCTTCGTCGCTTAAAATAATATTAAAATTAATGTAACATTAGCACCTACATTATATTTCGGAATCAAAATTAAGAAGCAATTTTTTTCATTACTTTCATAAAAATTAGTTATTTTTTCAATATTTTTAAACAATTTTATTTTAAATTTATTTATTTATTTTTGTTAGGAATCACTCCTCTACAAATAAATTTTCCCTAGATTTCTCTCACAGAATAAGAAAACACCTAAATTCAATAACTTTTTAATTCAAAATTAGGAAATTTTGATGCTTTTATCTTAATTTTGTAATAGTGACAAGACCGGCGCCGGCGTAGAGGATAAAGTCATGCAATACTTTTCCAGCTTATATTAGTTTACTTTATTAATTTTTCATATGTTGCGTTACTTAAAAAGCGTTAAAAAAATTATTATTAAGGATAAAATAAAAATTTAGTTATTATTTAGATCCATAAATCATGCTGATACTTTTTCCATAAGCGTGTCTTCACGCATTCAACTGGAAAAACATCCAATTTCTTTTACTCTGGTATTTAACGGGAATGACTCATAAAATCCAACAATATTAATAAATATTCAATATTTATAATAAAACTGTATCTATTATAAGTTATTGTAGTTGTATTTTAAATAAAGCACAATTATTACAATCACAGACAAAAACGTTATGGTGTTGAAAAAGTATTTTTCATGTATCTATAATTTATTCTGTTTACTAAATCTAAAAGGAAAATTAACTGAAAATTTTCTAATCAATTAGATTAAAAAAAGGATAGATTGTTTCATCAGATCTGAATTTCTATCTAATTAGTAGACAGATTGCTAAAATTGTTAAATCACGAGATGCCTATCAAAACTACTTGATTTCCCTTTTTAATTAGCATAAGGACATACTGTGTCCATGGCTCAGTAAATAGAATACATAGCTAATATAATATTTCCAATTTTTGGCCATTTTGTTTTCTTTGTTTTTTATTATCTCACTGAGTTCAAATCCTTCTACTACCCTTGAATTCAAGAATTATCATTGTTGTGAAATAAGTACAAATATATAAATCTAATATAATCTAATGAGACGAGATGTGTCACCGGACCGAGGTATGTTTGTCGTCTCGGTGAGCTACTTGCGATTCAACATCACTTGTGGTGAGCTTTGCACTGCCGCATACTGGGTATGGGGTAGCGAGAGGGTGATGGATAGCTCTTGCGGAGGTGCCGTTTATCCGTGCTCGCGCGGATGAGCGGTGGTGATGAGGTACGGGAACTCCTGAGCCCCTGAAAAAGACCCGGCGGGGAAGCCCCCTTTCGGAGTGTATAGGTATGAGACAAAGGCGTAAAGACCGAGTTCTGGCCTTTGGAGTGGGGCCCAGGAACGACATAGTCGGGTCTGGTTACTTCACTCTGGAGGCTATAGGCAGGCGTTAGAAGGAAAAGATCCGACCGGCGGGCCTCCCGTCTCCGAATATATATCCGGAGATGGGAAGGCCTGTTTGAGTATATGGACACTCCCCTGGGCTGCGTAATACGTAATGTACGGCTCAGAGGTGAAAGGAACAAAAAAAATATATAAGAAAAAATGTATAAAAAATATTCTTTAAATAATATTAAAAAATGAAAGTAAATTTTTTATTTACTATTTTCCCTAAATTCCATGCTTGTAAAAGTTTAAATTTAAGTTCGATCAACATTAAATCTCCCTTCAAAATAATAAAAATTAAATTATATTCCTGTTTAATTTTTTTATTAAATTTTTACGTAGTCCAAAACCGCTCATAATAGCATAACAAAAATATGAAGCCAGTTGATTTAAATTTAAATGAATAAACCTTGAATATAGAGTACATAAAATTATAAATTAATATTTCTGAAAATACAAAAGACATAAGAAAGAATGCCAATAAAATAGGTTTAGAGAAATGTACAAGGAGAGTGTGTATGAAAGTAAATAATCAAAATGGCCAAGGCAATATCCCAAAAGTTGTAAAAGTTAAGTGAAATCGAAAGATATTCTAAAGAGTTTGTTGTTGTAACTGGTTTGAAACAGGAGGGTTGAAAAGTCGCCACTTTTATTAAAATTTGTAAAGAAGTGCAGGCAACAGTGGAAAAGATTAAATGAAAGTATGGATCTTTGCTGGTGATATTATCAAATCGGCTGAAATTGGAAATTATATTAAACGAATGCTTGGTATTTGGAATAAAAAGAATTGCCGCACAGACTATAAAAATAACTAAAAACAAAATACTAAGACATTTATGGTAACTAGGAAGAAAGAGAACGTAGAGAAAAATTATAACCACAAGAGGAATTTCTTGATGTGGCAAAAATTGAATTTATTTGTGTTGCCAATGAACGGAAGTTTGGTGAAGAGATAGGAAAATACTCAAAAATACTCTTTGTGTGATGTACAAGGTAGGAAGGACAAGACTAATCATTTGGGGAAATAATGGAAATTTTATAATGAAGGTGTAACATGAATGGACAAAGAGTAACATCAAAGACTAAATAAAATTAATGAAGATGTTACAAGTTGGAGCGTAAAGACAGAAATGAGTATAATGAATTGGACAAATTGAACGAGATAGCGGTCTATGACCTACCACTTTACACAGAATACATACTACGTACGAAGTAGAGGAAAAGGATTGAAACTTCCCAAAAAAAAGTGTTAACCCAAGAGGCTTAACTGTTTCCTTTGAAATTGGCAGATTAAATTCTTCCAGAAAAATGTTGTACCTTGATTTACTACTGAAAAGAAATCATCAAAAAATTTAGAAACTATTTTTTTCCATTATTGTCTATATAGATTTAAATTATTTCCCCATAATTGGTTATTTGTTCAGTTGGTAGCAGAAAGTATACAACGACTTTCAACAACAGATGTCATATAATTATGTTAGCAAATCTATTGGAAGAGAAGATGAAATATTTATTAAGAAAAAAATATAATAATAAAAAATATTGTAGAATAAAAATTAAACTGACTTCAAAGATATTATGTGTGAAAAAATATTATTCAATTTTATAAAACTCAATTTTTTGAAACCATAACTAAAAGCAAACAACGATCATTTAAAAGATCATTTAAAAGATTTAGCCGGTTTTCCACCGGCTAAAAAATTGAAGTTTAAAGAATTAAACATATACGTTAATTAATTAAATACAATTTATTAATTTTAGTAATTTTATAATTACTAAATTATTATAGTAATTCTTATTCTAATTCTAATTAATTCTTATTCTATAATTGATTAATTCTATTAATTTAATACTCGTATATACGTTTCATTTCCTTTTAAAAGTCGATTTTATTTTTTTTTTATGAGTTCAATAATCTATTTTATAAAATTTTTGTTAATTCATCTTTATATAAAATATAGTAGACCTACAAAAAGAAGCCATTGTTAAATTGCGGCTTGCAAGAAACGACTTTGTAAGAATCCTACGACTAGATAAAAAAAAGAAGCAGATACAGAGAAAAGACGTTAAGTAGCTAAACTATTAACGAGTATGAACTAAGGTTCACCAGAATAAGGGAATATCCACTCTTTTATCTCAAATTTTTCTACTAATTTTCTTAAAGTTGTACGTGACAACATTTTAAAAGTAACAATAACTTCAAGGTATGTACCAAGATATGACAACCTAATTTTAAATAATTATGATATACAAAAAAGAAATACGTTCATATACTCTATGTCATCATGAAATCTTTCGTTAAAAATAATTTTCCATTAATTTTACTTGAAAGAAACTTACTATTTGAACATATTTAATCGATATAATCCTATGTACATAAAATATGAACCTTGGAAATCTGTAAATTTGTTCTTGAGTAAGATTTAGACTTACATAAAAAATACATTCGGGACGAATGAGAACCTCCTCTCTTTTTTAAGTCTGTTCAAAACCATCTGATTTTTGGAGACGGGATCCTCTAAATTATTAATAACTGTTGAAGTACCATGAACACTAAATAGTTTATAACGTTTTCTTCAGTTCTAAATTTACCTAGGATCGATTACTTCATTGGAAAAGAAATTGATTTCTTATTCATGAAAATTACAAAATTTATTAATGAACTTTTCCTTAATGCTAAATAATTTTTTTTGCTTTTTATCATAGCCAATCGTAGAGATTTTTTTCAGATTTTGTATTCATTCAGTTTAATTTAATTTTCATGTTAATCATCGGGTTTATTAATTTAATAAATAATCGTCGATATTTTTTCTCATAGGCGAATAACGAATAGGATTATTAATATCCAAACATAAGCAAAGAATGCCTCAAAGAAATTTAATTAAAAAATTATTTAATCTTCTTCTACAGTTTACTGGTTTTTAAATGAGAGGGGAGCACTTCAACCGCCCCGTATGCTTAATGGTGAGCGCAACGAGACTTGACCCTGATGCATTACTCAGCGCACCATCGGAACCTATATCATCTGACGCCGGCAACTGACGCCGATGGGCTGAGAAAAGCATCTGACCGTTGGCAACTTGTTAGACGTGCTACAGGAGAACGAGTTCCTAGAAGGTGGTCTCTGATTCTGTGAAGATTATGCGCTAGACAGATGGACGCCGCCTAAATGAGTTGAACCTAATCTCTGAATTTTTATTCAGATTATCGTAATTCGTTTATTTGATTAGTCATTCACCTCACTACCAAGCTTTTATCATTATCCTTGATCCTTATTTAGGTTATATTGTTCTGCGGTAGATCTTTACTACGTTCATGTTAAGATTTCGAATGACTATGGAACAGTGCATCCTTAGATATGTAGTACAAACCCTACCTTAGGATCTACCCCGAAAATATTTTTCCTCCTAGAAGAGTACATGTAAGCCTACCAGCTACAATATTTGTAACGAAAGCAATCCTTCTCGACAGAATCCAATAAAGTAAAAATAATATTTAAATAATAATGATTGCAGGCTGTAAAAATTAAGTAATTATAATGAAAAAAATATACACAAAAAAATTAAATCTATGCATTAAAACACATTAAATGCTTTTATTATATCTAATAAGCATATTTCGGTTTTGATGTTGAATCCTAGGGTATAAAATTTGATATAATGTGTCATATTTTTTAACAATAAAAAAGTAAATTGAAATTGATCACTTCAGCTGATGGATGGACTAGTTTCTATTTAATTAACTTTTCAATTAAGTACAAAATAACTAACTTTTTTTTAATTATGTTGAGTCCATTTACCAACAAAAGCCTACTCTTTACTTAGCATTATATTTTTGTATCTTATTCTCTAAAAACAATGTGACAATGTAACTTTCAGTCTTATTGTAAAAAGATAAATTATTATAATTAATTGTTATAATTAGTCGTAACTCTTTGAAAAATATATTTTGTCAGAGAACAAATACCACTAGATTATAATTGAGTAAAGTTGCTCATAACTGAGTAAATTATTTATACAAATTATAATTGTGTAATTTCGATAAGCGAAGAAAACGAATTAGATCTTCTTTTCTTCTTTATTGATTTGTAACAAATTATTCTGTCAATAAACTATGTATGAACAAACACATGCATATATTCTAATACACCAATTATGCACACACAGTAAACAAAACTACGATATTTAAATTCAGTGCTTCATAAAAAAATAAGCTCTATGAATAAAAATGAATTTACAAAAGAATTTTACTCCTATTTGTTCGCCTCATACCAGACCTCATACAATTAATTGTCATTCAGCTTCATGAAGCAGAAGTTTAATACGATCCTAAATTAGATCCGAACGAAAAATAACTAGAAGGAATTAATTGAACACCATTGTTCAAACCGGTACGATTTGCATCTGTTTCTTAATTTCTGTTTTTGCCATTATTTTTAAATTTATCTTTTTATCTAGCTTTAGATTTCTTCAAAATATTTTCTAAATCAATTTTAATTAAAATCATTATATTATAAAGATCATATTTTAAAATATTATAGAAATATTTCATTTAAATTTATAAATTTTATTGATATAATAAAAGATATAAATGTATTAATGTATGTAATGTTTTTTTTTTCTTGTCGGTGACATACGAGTATATGTACCATTCACTTAGCCATTTTTTAAAGTTGTCTGGTTCATATAATCTTTAAAGTGCTCTAAAGAGGCTTTTAAATTATGTCAAGCTTAGACTATTGCATAAAAAATGAGATTTCAAGGATAAAATCATCGGTCCCTGCGACCTGTCACAAGGTATATTCTGCGTGAAAGAGGATTAAACTGAAATCACATTTACAAATCAATTATAAAAATAATTATCAGTCACGTTATTCTTCGAATAAAATGGATTATAATTTATCTTAAATAATCTTATGGTTGAAATATGCTTTCGTTGAATGAAAATACATTACATTTTTAATATAGGAAACCTTTTAAACTCTTAAAGTTGTTAATCAAATATCTTCTTTTTTTTACTTTTCCTAAAAACATCTTTAGAGATAATCATTCCAAAATTAAACATTCCAACCGAAAGTGGAAGAATAAGTCAATGAGAACTTTTCCGAGTATGTAAAGTGTACATACACGTATAATCACACTAACACACAAATATCATTTAATTCTATGCTATCTAAAATACAAGTTATTAGCAATATTAAAAACATCTACGTAATAGTAATAGTAATAATAATATTTAAATTTCTGTTAAACTTATTACATAAATCAATAATAAATATTTTATTGAAAAACCTGTAACCAACTGGTTTTTAATATAAGTATAAAATTTAATTTTTGTAATGTAAGAGTATCTTTAAAAGGTTATACTAGTAATAGAGTTGAAAAATAATTGTTTATTCTTTTTGTTTAAATTTGAAACGTGTTTCTGCAAAAGACGTAAGAAAAAAAGAATCATTCGTTTATATATATAAAATATCGGGTTTTAAGGCAATCACAAGTAAAATAAAAGAGTAATTCTTGTAGTTTTTCCCTACGAAATTGCAATGTGAGCACGAGGCACACATCCAATCCATAGAAGAGTTCGTTCCATATTTTAACCATCGTATCTGGAGTAATGGAATCGACAGCTGCTTCAATCCTTTGTCAAATCAGGTCGACCATCAGGTAGTAGAGGCTCATACCGAAGATCCTTCATGAAACCCCAAAGGAAAGAATCATATGGTATCAGGATCGGTGACCGTAAAACCATTGCAAACATACTCTTGTCAACAGGTCGATACCGACCGATCCAGCGGTTTCCGTAAACGTCATTCAACCAATACTGTACAGGGTTAAACAAGTGAGAAGGCTGAATATCTTGTTGCCAAATAAAATTTTCTGGTCCATCCTGCAATTAAGGAAAGTGCTATCTAGACAACTTTATGAATTAATAACTCCAAATAACATTAATGACAACAAATTGGGACACATTGTACTGTAACTATAGATTCACCTTAGGAAACTGCAAAACAGAAGGGTTTATATTCAGGACCATCATCTTTACCATGTCAAGTGGAAAATAGGAAATTAATATACGATAAAATGTCCTTTTCTATGATTCTAGCTTTAAATTAACATTTTACATTTATACAAGAGATATTATAACAAATAACAACGCTGATATTCTTCTTTTTTAGTATATTCAATATAAATATATACGTTATTTACCGACTTCAAAATAAAAAAACGTTTTTACTTTACATTTTATAAATGTAAACTAAAAACTAATTTTTAGAGGAGTAGTTAGTATAATACTGTTAATGTATTGTTATTACAAAGTAATCCATTAATACTTTCTTTTTTTTTATTTCTTTTTTTATATGGGTATCGACTTCTAAGGTTATTGCCCTCGTCACATTCCTTAAAATAGTTTATATCTTTATCAGGTTCCCATATGTAAGGGTGTAAAGGACCCTTACCATTTATTTAAAAGCACTAAAATACACAAAACATTTAAACACAAACACTGAAAACACGTACGGGATGTGAATGACCCAATATTAAAATTAAAAAAATAAACAGAACACAAAATCATACACATATATTTATATATAAATGAAAGGCTTCTTAATATCAACGGTTCTTTTGGCTCCCTTGTTTAATTTAAGCACCCCCAGGGCAACCAGAACCGCCTTTAAGCAGCGCATGAGTCGCCTTAGAATGCCGTAGCAGTTGCCTCTCCCCCTATAAATAGTCCCCTAGGATATTACCCATCGGGAATCCCTCGCGTCTTAAGTGCAATTTGACCACCTGTTCAGGACGGCCAAAGAATCCCTCGGCGAGGAGGCTGCCCTTCCCAGTCCTGACCTACTTGGCTCCAGGCAAGCCTTGCGCATACCCTTGGCCCCACGCTCTCAGCCCACCCTCGAATGTCCTTCATGCCATCATCGGATACGCCCCGACTCCCCCCCTCTTGAATGCAGGCGAGCCCGAGCGTCCTAGGCAAGAGAGCTACCTCCCATTCCTATACGTGCCACGCTTCAAATCTCCCACTAACAGAATTAAACTATTCTCTTAGAAATTCTTTAATACAGCTTGAATTTACTTACAGACTTTTATAAGTCCACTGGCGTGTAGATAAGCAACTATTTTTTCTTCAATTCCATTTTCCAAATCGGTAGCAATATTATTTCTTAGTCCGAACCTTTTTCTGACGTCCTCATATATGATAGACTTTTCCATTAGATACTTGACTGTAAGTGCTTTATTACAAACACCGCACATTGGTCTTTCTTCACCGGTTAACAAATATGAATTTGTTATTCGCGTGTGACCGATTCTGTCTGGTCACCGCCACCTGTTCTTGGCGAATCAGCTTCACGTCACTCTTTCATTTATATGGAGAAGTTTTAACTGCGTTTAGTTTAGTGTTCAATCTTCTCCAATCATTTTTCCACCTGTTTCTTATTGTATTTATCTGTATTTACATATATTTTCTATATATATTTAAGTTATCACAGACTGTTGCCTTTCTGGCAGCTTCATCTGCGCTTTCATTTCCGGTAATAGCAGCATGCCCTGGAGTCCCTACAAATATACATCGCTGTCCATGTCCATTTAAAACATACAAGATGGACAGGATGTTGGCGATAAGGACGTCCTTAATATTCTTGTTCCCAATTGCAGTAAGTGCACTTAACGAATCGGAACATATAAGCACTTTCTCTTCTCAGAAATGTTAGGAGTAGCGAAGAGCTTGCTGTATGATAACAAGTTCTACCGTGTAAATACGATCCATATCTGGCAGTTTCCAAGAATGGGCTTCTCCATTTACATATATGGAGCATCCAACACCATGTTCGGTTTTAGAACCGTCAGTATAAATTTTAATGTATTCATCGTAACTACTGACGGTTGATAAAAATTCCTGTTGGATGATTACTGCTGGCTTCTTTTTTATTTCTTCACGAGAGAGATCTAGTCTTGTGTTTACCGCTGGTAAAAGCCATGGCGGTATTTCTCCTGTAGAAATTGTTAATGTCTCTGGTAAAGGAATTTCGTATTTTCTTGTGAATTCGTGATACCTTATTCCGACTGGTCTGGAATAGGTAGTCCGATGGTCATATAGTGCTGCCAAAGAATGATTGCTAAAATTTTGTTATTTATATGGGTAGGAAAGGCCCTTATATTTGCTGCATACCTTAGCACTAGGATCTCTCTTTTAATAGTAATAGTAATAGTGGCATTACTCCGGCTTCCGACAATAGACTAGTCGCTGGTCTTGTACGGAATGCGCCTGTCGCACATCTTATTCCGCTGTTATATATTACGTCTAAATTTCTTAAATGCGACTTCCTAGCAGGAACTTTTCCAATTCATTTCCATGGGGATCTACTCGCTCCGAACCCCAAAGAGAATTATGTGCATTTTAGTCACCCACCAGTACAATGGGTGGGGGAAGCTGAGAAATTAGTCGTGCTGTGTCATCCTCCTTCCAATCAAAATTCGGCAAGTATATGCTGCAGATAGTGATCTGAAGCGGACGCTTCATTCTCATTTGGACCGCATGTAGATTTGTATTTAGATCAACAGCTTCGGTTGCAGCTCTAGTCGATGTTAATATGTCTACTTCACCTCTAACCATGTTTGGCGATTGATCTCGCCGAAATGTATCATATCTGCTTAATGGGAAGTTGTCATTTCTGCAGAAATATGTTTCTTGCAGGCACATACAAATTGTATCTACATCATGTACCAAGCTTTGGAGCACATGGATGTTTGACCAACATCCATTAATGTTCCACTGAAGAATCGACTCACTAATATTTAATTTATTGTCTGGGTTTGCTTTTCGGCCACCCTTTTCTCTCCTTCTTTTCCATTCTACGAACAGCTTCTTGTTCGTTCAAAATGTCCCCGCCCATATAGCTACCGGCTTCCGATTTGGAGACCATCGAAGCTGCCAGCGACGACAGACATGGATCCGCGCTTGGTTTAGACGCCGAGTTTGAGGCGGGAACCTGAGAGACCCCTGAAACAGGAGCCGCATCAGTCACTGCTTCTGGCAGGGGAAAAACAGATCCCCTGTGGTATTTTTCGTTGTGTTGTCTATGGTTTAGAGATCACTTCGGTTGCAGGAGGCTTGAGAGCCTCCATAGAAGACTTTCCTCGCACCATCATCCAATATTTCACGCAAACGGATGTTGCTTTTTGGCGTTGCGTCAGTTTTCTTCTGATCAAGAGCACTTTTGTTTTTAATTAAGGTTTTATCAGGAGGCTGTAATTTTATCTGTGTCTGTGATTTCATTACGATTGAGAGTTTTCATTTTTTTATATATTATTTTCTCAATCATATCAGCCAAAGCGGGCGCCAGTTTGCTTAAAGGATGGCTTGTATCAACGGCAGCTGGATCAGGAGCAGAAACTGCAGCCGCAGCCTGAGCATAAGTTGTTGTTGCTCTAGGCCTGCGGGCGTTTACAACTTTCTTTGTCTCAAGGTAGATGACTTTCTGCACAGCTACTTCATCTTTGTAAAAGAACTGTTTATGGATCTACCGAATTCTGTCCTCTACAGTTTACACATGAAAGAAGATCTTGCATGGCTCCCCTTCAAGAACCTCTTCACCACAAACGCATATTTGCGGACTCTCGCATCGAACAGCCGTCTGGTCAAAACGTTGGCACTTGAAACACCGCATTGGTTGTGGTACAAATGCCCTCACATCCAAACTATGGATTCCTGCACGTACTTTCTCCGGCGCGGTTGGTCTATTGAAGGTGAGGACATGAAAATCAGAAGGTAGTGTGATTCGTCGTTTCTTCTCATGTTCAACCTGCGGCACTCTATCACTCCTTGTGGTATTAATTTCTCCATCTTCTGCTCTGTACAATTCAGCAGATCCCGACAAACCACAACACCCTTTGATGTATTGAGTGTGCTGTGCAGATCGATGTGTACAGCAAATTTGCCAATATTTTTCAGTCCTAGGATTTTCTGCGGCTGTGCATCATTGGTTGTTTCTACACAAAGACCGTTGTATATTTTCCTGATCTGTTTAACAGGTCCTCCAGCACATTAACTTATTTCTCGACCAATAAAGAAAGGACTTACTCTCGAGAAATTTCCATCAGCTTTCGTAATTACCAGGTATTTAGGCTTAGGTACTTTAGGTACATTGTTCTTGAATAGAGCTTTTTGTAAACTCTTGACCTCCTTTTCCATTCTTGTCTCAAAATTCTTTCTCCGTTTCGCCTGAGGTGAAACGGCTGATTTTAAACGAGAGTGTTTCCGTGAACCCTTTGCCATGTTTGATGAACGTTCAGGTTGAATAATATTCTATCCCTTCTGTAGCAAGGCTAGCCGCCGGGGTACACCGCCACTCAAGGACTACCAACCCTGAAGGTCCAGTCTAGAAATCCGGTGGAACTGGCATATGTCTTGGCAGAGAACGGATGCGCAGTCTCTGCATCTATGACTCCAGGCCCCTACACACTAAAGTTTTCAGGGCTCCCATGCGCTGACATACATGGGCACCTTAACCACACGCTTGCCATCGCGAGGGGCATGTGGAGACCGAAAGGGCCTACATTATACCTGCAATCACTTCAACCCTGGCCGCCACATCACCACCTCTAAAGGTACTGTGATTATTATTATTATTAATATAAAACAATATAATGCAATTTTTAAATTAAAATATTATAATAAATTATGATTGTTATACAAAATATTATTATATAATTTTTATATTATAATAAATTAAATACAATTAATAAACATACGAATAATTAATACCATTATATATTATAATGCTATTAATATTGATGTTATTTTTTTTTTTATGGGCATCGACTGCTAAGGTCATTAGCCTTCGTCATATTCTTTAAAAGAAATTATTATCTCCATCAGGATCGTCATATGTAAGGGTGTAAAGGGCCCTTACATTTTATTTAAAAACACAAACTTCACAATAAACATTAAGACATAAAAGACAAGGACAATCACAAACACTTACGGGGTGTAAAGGGCCCCAATATTAAAATTTGAGATAAGATTCTCAAAAGACCATGAAATAAAAATTTCAACTTATCAATACCATTTCTTTCTTTATATATATATATAAAACTACCGCTTAGAGATTCTTTTATCACAGCTTTAAACTTTCATTTTATAGACTTTTAAGAAGTCTACTGGCGTGTAAAAATGCAACTATATTTTCTTCATTTCCATTATCCAGATCAGCACTAATATTATTTCTAAGACGGAACCTCTTTCTGAGGTCCTCATACATGGTACACTCTTCTATCAGATGCTTGATTGTCAGTGTTTTATTACAAACACCGCACATTGGTCTCCCTTCGCCGGTTTACAAATATAAATTTGTTAATCGCGTGTGACCGATTCTAAGTCTGGTCACCGCTACTTGTCCACGGCGAGTCAACTTAAAGTCGCTTTTCCATTTATAAGGAGAAGTTTTTACCGAGTTTAATTTTGTATTTAAACTCCTCCATTCAGCGTTCCACTTGTTTCATACAATGTTTGTTTTTAACATCTGCCACTCTTACAGGAAATGCATCCAAATCATCGCAGACTGTTGCCATTCTGGAAGCTTCGTCTGCGATTTCATTACCTGTAATACCAGCATGCCCCGGAGTCCATACAAATACGCATCGCTGTCCTCGTTGTTTTAAAACGTATAAAATGGACAGGATGTTTGCAATTAGGACATCCTTAATGTTCTTGTTCCGAATTGCGACAAGTGCACTTAATGAATCGGAACATATTAGCACTCTCTCTTCGCAATAGTGTTCAGTGTAGCGAAGATCTTGCTGAATTGCAGTGAGTTCTGCCGTGTAGATTCTGGCCACATCTGGCAGTTTCCAAAAGTGGGCTTCTTCATTTACATATATTGAGCATCCAACACCATGTTCGGTTTTAGAACCGTCAGTATAAATTATAATATGTTCTTCGTAGCTACTGACGGTTGCAAAAATTCCTGCTGGATGATCACTGCTGGTTTCTTTTTTATTTCTCCTTGAGAGAGATTCAAACTTGTATTTACCGCTGGCAAGAACCATGGCGGTATTTCTCTAGTAGGAATTGCCAATGTATCTGGAATGGCAATTTCATATTTATTTCTTAATTCGTGGTACCTAATTCCGGCTGGTCTGGAATAGGTAGCACGACGTTCGTATAATGCAGCATAGCATGGTTATTGAAAAGTATATTATTTATATGGGCAGGATAAGCCCATATATTTGCTGCGTATCTTAGTAAAAGGATCTCTCTTCTATAATGTAGTGGCATTATTCCGGCTTCAGACATCAGACTAACCCCCGGACTTGTGCGGAAAGCGCCTGTCGCATATCTTATTCCGCTATTACGAACTACGTCTAACTTTTTTAAATGCGACTTTCTAGCGGATGAATATACGATACATCCGTAGTCTAGTTTAGATTGAACCAATGCTTTATACAATCTCAATAATGTTTTTTTGTCTGAGCCCCAATTTAATTTCTATAAACATTTTATAATATTTAGGGCTCTTTTGCATCTATCACTCAAGTCCTGTATATGTAATCCCCATGTAAGGGATTTATCCAATACTAGTCCTAAATATCTTACGCTGTCTTTATATTGTATTGGATTATCATAAATTGTCAACGCAGGACTTTGATGAGGAATTCTTGTCATCTTTGTAGACAGGACAATTCCTTGATCTACAAGAATGTGCTCCTTTGCAGTTGATACATGTAGGAGGCTCTTTACACGGCTCTCCCTCATGCACCTCTTCACCGCACACGCAGATTTGCGGTCTTTCACATCTAAGAGCGGTGTGGCCAAAGCGTTGGCATTTAAAACACCTCATTGGCTGTGGGACAAATGCCCGCACATCCAAACGATGAATCCCTGCTCTTATCTTTTCCGGCAAAGTAGGCCGGTTGAAAGTGAGGACATGAGAACCTGAGGGTAAGACCTCACCGTTCCTTCTCATGTTCAATCGACGGCACTCTATTACTCCTTGTGCTGCCAGTTCCTCTACAATCTCTTGCTCCGAACAATTTAAAAGATCCCGACAGATCACAACACCTCTTGAGGTGTTGAGTGTGCCATGGGGATCGACACGTACAGCCAGATCTCCTATTTTCTTCAGTCCTAGGATCTTCTGAGACTGTATATCATTTACAGTCTCTACATGAAGTCCCGTGAAAGTTTTTCTTATTTCCTTAACAGGGCCTCCAGTACATTTGTTTATTTCTCGAGCGATGAGACAAGGACTCACCTTCGAGAAATTACCTTCTTCCTTAGTGATAACTAAATACTTTAGTTTTGGAATGCTGCTCTTGAAAATAGCTTTCTGCAAGCTTTTTTAAGCCTCAATCTCAATCCTTCTAGTTTACGCACTCTTTCGGCGTTTCGCCTCAGGCGAAACGGCCGGTTCTAGACGAGGGTGTTTACGTGAACCCTCTGCCACGTTTAGTTGTTCAGTTTCCATGAACAATTAATCCCTTCTGTAGTAAGGCTAGCAGCCGGGGTACACCCCCACTCCAGGGCAACCAACCCAGGAGGTCCGTTCCGGTACTCCGGTAGAACCGGCATATGTCCTGGCAGAGAGCGGATGTGCAGTCTCTGCACTGACTCCAGGCCCTTACACACCGAGGCTTTCAGGGCTCCCATGCCCCGAACAACATGGGCACCTTAACTATACATGCTTGCCATCGCGGGGGGCATGTAGACAACGAAAGGTCTCCGTTACACCTGCAAATAACTTCGACCGTGGCCGCCACATCGCCAGCTCTAAAGGTGGTATCATTCCATTTCCACATCCAGTGAGAATTTCGTATCTGCAGGTGGCCGTGAAATCCAGTCCTCTAATTCGGCCTGCAGAATAAAAACGGCCGAAAAAAGTATATCCGAGAAACAATACTCGGAACCCCGTTAGCCAGCTATATGTAATGTACGTGAGTACAGCTGTTGCCGCCCTGGACGTGGAACGTAGATGTTGTGTTCCGGACGTGGGGATTATCTACCTCAGGGCAAAGATAATCCCTTATGTTATTACTCAGCAATGTAATGTTAGAAAAGTACTTAATTTTATAATCCAGATTTATGTATTAATGGAATTAAGGTTGGTTCTGAAATTTAAAAATGATATTATAATTATAATATTAAACTGCTTTTACGATGTTCAATATTTTAAGCTTTACATTTTTCTAGTTATATAAGTATTTTTTTTTTAAATTCATAGATAATTAATCTAAATATAACATAAATAAATAGATAAATAACTTATGAACTATTTATCTTCAAATATTATTTAAAATATGTTTGTTAACATAAAACTAACTCAAAAAAGTGTGACGACACAAAAGACCATTATCAAGTAAATCTAACTTAATCGATTGAGTACATATTTCAGGTTTTATGGTACACTTTAAAACCTCTTACATTAGATAATATTTGAATTAGGATTTTCTTCAAAAATTACTTCCATTCTTCGTTTAATGGAAAGGAAAATTAATAATTTTGTAGGAAACCCTTGCTGTGTTTATGAAAGTAAAATTGACAACAAAATAGAAAATAAATAGGTTAAGTAGAAAAAAATTAATAAACCATGATAACCGAGTGTAATAACGAAACAACTGTTGTTACATCAACAGAGGTGTTAACTAATAACAGTGATTTCAGCGTTCAAAGGAAACTGATGATTGAAATTGATGTCGTACAATGTTGAAATATAATAAAACCTTTCTACCGTGGAATTTCATTTCGAAAGAAATGAAATTATTTGTTTATATCCGATGATAAGAAATAAATTTGAAAGTCGGGGAAAAAAAATTAGATCTATATATAAGTATTGTTTGTCTAATCTGAAAAGTACAAATGGAATAACATTTCAAATGTTCCTAAACGATACATCCCAATTACGAATTTAATCCATTTCTTTTTGCAGTGTAACCCGATACTAAAATAAAATAATACAAAACTCTGTAATAGTACATGAGCTTAATTTATAGTGCAGTCAGGTATGTTGGTATTATATGGGTCAAGCGTTTACTCTCCAACCCACAAAACCCAACGCAATTAATTATTACGGCTTGTCCAATAGTTTAAGCTTGTAAGCTAGTTCTATATTGTAACTGCGATATTAATTGTTTATTTTATAAATTAAATTTACTTAAATTATGCATAAATTTTTATACACCCCCATTATTTTAATTTTTTATATTATCCAGGTTAATTAATTATCGTAATAAATAGATAAAATATGAGTATTCGTATTCTCTTAGTTTCTCATTCTCAGTCCTTAATAATGTCATCCATTAGAATAAGAAAAACACACGTAGATAATTATCTCCTTACTCTTATAACAATCTACCTTACTTCTGATGGTATGTGAAACGTCATCAATGTGTACTAAAAGTTATTACTTGATCTCTAAAATTCCTGAAGAAACTGAAAACCCACTACCAGTTCTGAATTCAAATGAATGGAAATTATGTCAATTTTAATCTTAGGGTACTAATTTTAAGTCATCATCTTTCCCTTCTATTGACGTTAACTGCGAATTTTTATTTGTTTTACAAATCTCATTTACAAAAGCAGAAAACCATTTTTTCTGAGTATTAATAATTTAGAATTATTATTATTATGAGTTTACAATATTCTGAATTCTTCTTTTTTAATTTGAATCTTTATGAGAAGTATTACTTTTATTTAGTTTTTGAATTTTTGTAAAACGTTTTCTGTGTACTTATTTACAGCTTTTTGTTTTTACTTATTTAAACTATAAACACGAATTGAATCGTTTTATCTATTATAAATGTATCAAAACAAGGGTAAAGCAAAATTTTTAATTAATTGTTATAAAGTTAGTTTAAAAGACAACAATTTTTTTCTGAAGTAATATTCTTTTTCTCAATTCTTTTTAAAGATTCTTTCTTTTTCTGTTTAGCTTTCGGAACCATCGTAAGGTATTACTTCAGAGGATGAATGAGGATATTTGTGAGTGAAGTGAAGTGTAGTCTTGTACCTTCTCAGGTTAACCATTCCTGAGATGTGTGGTTAATTGCAACCCAACCACTGAAGAACATTGGTATCCACAATCTAGTATTGAAAGCCGTATAAAAGTACGGATTTGAATACTATCCGTACGGGTACTACCGTACTAGTACTACTACTACCGTACTAGTACTACTAGTACGGATACTAGTACTATCCGTACTTTTATACGGATTTGAATACTAGAACTGTTTTGAGGTCTCATTCCAGTGAAACCTGGTAGTATAAAACTGGTACTGTAAATTTATAATTTTTACGCTAAGAATTTGTCAATGTACTGTATTTATATAAACTAAAAGTGTTACTTTTATTTTATGAAACTTGTCTACTTAGGAATGGTTATTGTTTATTGTTTACAATTAATAAAATAAAAATTGTCTTTCTTAGAAAGTACAGAAAGTTTCATGGTTTAAACTAAAAAGATATTATTAGCAGGCCTGCTTACTTTCATTTGTTTTTTGCATCTTTTATATATTTCTACGCAATATTCAAAATAGAAATTGGAATTTTTATTGTTTTTTTTTTTGGCTCTTTAGCAGAAATTTTGATTTAATATTTCAATAAATTATAAGTTTTTTAAACTCAAAGAAAAAATTTTAATATTTTTTACTTTAAGTTAACTATGAACTTTTTTTTTTGTTTAAGTTATATGGCTTGGCTTGACAGATGGCGGGATCCGGACAAAGTAAGGTGGACCTGTGGGATAATAAGCGATGTCAGGAACTGAGTGGAGCGAAAGCATAGTAATACAGGCTACGAATTCAACATGGATGTTTCCGGGACTATCTGTACAGGATGGGCAGATTCAATGCAAGTCGCTGTCATGATTGCGGCGGACTGGATACAGCAGAGCATGTGGTGTTCTTTTACCCAAGATGGCGTGACTTAAGAGTAGTGTTCGAGGATCAGTGCATGGAACGGCCAATAATATAATCGAGGTGGTGCTCAGCAACAGCGACAAATGGGAATATCTCGACTACGGTCGCAACAATGAAGGGAGAGAAGACCAATGAGGAGAGGCGACGACAGGCTGAAGAGGTGCGGATCGATAGAGACATGGAATTTGATGACGGGTGATCAAGGGGGGGGGGGCAGCTTCTGAGAGTGGGCGGTGGGAGCTCCTCGGAATAGTCGCTCGTTGATCGCCCCCTGGGGACGCCTTCCGGTCATCCAGATTTAGATAGTAGAGTGCCTGGATGATCATGCAGGGTCTGTACATACCATATGGTTTAGATCCGGCCCCTGCATGATAAGAGGGGGAGGTTTTTCAGCGGATGAGAGCCCCGCACTGCTGTCAGTACAGACCTGGCAGCGGCTGGCGGAGCTTTTCCTCCCCCTACGGAAACCAAAAAAAAATATTTAACTATGAAAATAATAATAATAAATAAACGAGAGATTTTACACATATTTTATGTAAATAATAATTTTTTTTCATAAAATCAACTGCGGTCGTTTGGCTTTATGATATACGTATGTACGGCTGTTGGCGTTTCATCCTTACTTCATTATTTTCAGAATATTACTTCCTGGTATGCTCTAAATATTATTTAATTCATATCGTTATTAAGTAAATCACGATAATATACTGTACTCCTGCTATAAGTTATATATATTTTGATTTCCTACACATTTCTTTACTGAGATGGTATTGTAAGAAGGAAAGTATGGTAATCAGTTAAAAAATGGGGTATGAGTTTTTTTGCATTTCTCTATGTTTCATGACACAAGAGATCCCAAAAAAAAGAAAAAAAAAGTGGGGGGTTAATGTTCGTACATATTGTAACAAGACCGATATAACGGACCAGAATAACGGATTCCTGCCAATTAAAAGAAAGTATAATAATAGGAGAAATCCAGAAAGAGGCTAAAATAAACCCTTTCAGTAAAGTTAACGGGTCCGTTTAACAATCATCCTTTGTAATATTGCCCGCTGATACACCTAAACAGATGTTGTTCCGTAAGAAGAGTTACCGGACCAGGGTAGGAATTTCATGGAAAAATGTGAGGGCGGACGATCATTCTCACGCTTCGAGTTGGGTCCGGTCCTGTAGGTAAACAGGATAGGAGTATAAATACTCCAGGGAATTCCAGTTGACAGTTAGTCTGCGAGAAGAATTCTGCGAGATGAGCTCTGCGAGAGAGTTCTAAGCTAGGAGTTATTCGAGTCAATGAAGGAGCGATTTCTAGTGCGTACACGTTCGACAGAATTAAGTTGACGCCACAAGTAAGTCGAGTGAGGACAGTACATGAAAATAAGAAACGGTTCGGTGAGTTACTGTTTGGTAGACGATTAGTGAAAGAAAGAAATGCAAGACTAGTGGTTAAAAGTGTTAAGATTAGCGGTCATACTAATGTCTTTTGTCAATGAGACTGAATTCTGGTTTTCAGTATTTAACTACCTGTAAATAATTCCTGACGATTACTTTAAATGCCGTTTTGTACGTAATCACTGCTTTTTCTTCTTATTCTTTTTTATCATTACTATTATTATTATATATCACGGGTACTTTCGCGCTTATCTCCATGTTATAGGTAATGCGCCGTCCCCCGACTGCCTCTGTTGCCCCGGTGTACGGGATGACGCCGAGCACACCTTTTTCAAATGTGCTCGGTGGACGGTAGATCGAGAGACATTAGAGGGGGATATCGGAGCACTGTTCTCCACATCGTGGTTGCGATGATACTCCGTAACATAAGGGGCTGGGAGAGTATAGCCCGATTCGTCGGCAGGATTCTCAGAACCAAGAAGGGTGACCTGGATAGTCCTGAAAATTAGGTAGCGGCTTTCTCAGACTAGTATAGGACTCGGCGGGAAATAATGTGTTAAACGGTTCCGGGTCGAGTCCTGGTAGAAAGGGTGGTGGTTTTATTCGATAGTCTGCTGATGGTGGTTGGATAATACCATCAGTGGAGCCCAACACTCCGTGCATAAATGCATTTCCACCTCTCTCCGCAAAAAAAAAATTTATTATTATTATTATGGTTAGCAGTTGTGATTATTGTTATTATTCTAAATATTATTTAAGTTGTTTATTATTCTTATTGTCATTGTTATTATTGATTTGTTTTTTTATTTATGTTCTTAAACTAATAAATTGTAATTATATAAATATTTTAAATTTTCAATCTCTCAATTATCTGATCGAACCTCAAATACGCGACCATATGTACGTGTGTTGGTGTGATTGAAACTTAATAACTTTTGACTGGATAAACCGATTCTGATGAAATTTTGTACAAAGATTTGTGTGTACAGCGCGATCTGATGGTAAAAGTTGGAGGTCAATATCTCCGTGGGGTGGGGTAGATGCTTCTTTGGATTTTATCAAAAATTTTGCAAACATAACCCCACTTTATATTAAGCTCATGGTTATCTTTCAATTTAAAAAAATGACAAAAAGATCTCTTCCCCTAAAATTGCAAAAAGATGTATTTTTATTTACTTATTATTTATATTTAATTATTATTTATAGATTCTTATCGACTGTATAGAATATCGATTTTTGTATTTTTTTAAACTTTTTGGTTTACTTAAACTTTTAATAATAATATTAAATAATATTTCCTTTAATTCAACCCTACCAAAAAAAAATTACGTAAATTTTTATTGGTTGCACATTTTTCAGTGGAATTTTATAAAATTTCTTCAATTCAACATAGTAAACGTAGTTCTTTAAATATATAAATAATTATTATAAAAGTATTGAATAAATTGTTTCTAACCAATCCCAAGAGAATGTAACAACTTTGTTGTCAGCTTTTTATGTACTGACGTGGGCTGTGTTAGTTGAAAAAAATATATATCATTAGTTATTGATTGATTAATTTAATATAAGTAAGCGTTATATTCAAATAGTTGATTTTTTTATAATATACGTTATAGAACAAAATTTTATTGTAAAGAAATTATTGTAAAACATTTACAATATTTTACAACACAACTAATTTTACAAAGCGTTGTAACAAGTATCGAATAGTTTTATAATAAGAAAACTGATGAAATAAATCAATTTCTTATACTATTTGAGGACCTGTAACTAAAAAATAAGTAATAGCATTTTAAGTTGAATTCAAATTACATTTCTATTTATTCACTATAAATTTTGTTTAATATTATACTTCAGACGGATATCTTTGTTTGATATACAACTTATCTTACCAGTAATAGTAAACAACTAATTTTATCGTAATAAATCTTTCATCGTCAATAAAAATGGTGAAAACTGAAGCTTCAGCTCCGCTAATGAATGTACCTCTTTGGAGGTTCAAAGCATATTGTCAATCGTACTCTGGAAATGATAAAAAAAATCTCCAGTTCTTTTTTAAAAACCTTGTCAGTATCATTGCTATTAAGTTATAAACCATTACCAAATTGTAGTTATTCCAAACATTAAGTATAATTTTAAAATATAAATTAATTTCTACATTTTTTTTAAATTACTAAAAAATTTAATTAACTATTTATTTATGTTTTAATTATGATTATAGAAATCAAAAGGTCTTTTATATAGGACGTAGTACAATATGAAAAATTCAGAAGGGAATAAACAGAAGATATTTCTAAAATTTTATAACGAAAAGTACTACTTGCTGATTTGCAATTAAATAAATTTTCTTATATACTTGTAATTATCAATTAAGTGACTAAAAGATTGCAGATAAGATATTTTGTTTAATAACGTTAAAATGGCGTGAGGAATAATCATAAGCTTGGCATGAAACGCGAAATTGTAATTTTATAATCACTCAAGTCAGCAAACTGAAGTTTTATATCGGCCAAGAACGTGGCCGGTGAAATTTGAATGACCCACGTTTAAGTTAATGATATTTCAAATAACAATTATTATACATTATAATAACTTAATTATTCATGTAAATAAATAAAAAATTCATATTCCAAATAATTAATAAATTGATAAGGCACATACTGATATATTGTATATAAATACAAAATAGCCTATTGTTTTTTTCAAATACTGTAAAAAAAAACTAAGTGCGTCAAATACTTTCTTTACGAGTAAATTATACCGGTGTTCTTTGGTGGTTGGGTTTCAATTAACCACACGTGTCAGAAACGATCGACCTGATATTGTACAAGACTACACTTCATTTACATTCATACACATCCTCATTCATCCTCTGTTATCGGTTCTGTATCTCTGAATCGGTTCTGGAGACTAAACAGAAAAAAAGAAGAGTACATTATAAAGTATTTAAAAACTAATCTATGGATAATACCTTTAGTTGGTGAAAATCCACAATAAAAGTATGACAGCTATTTCGACACTCAATACCTGCTTCAGATGTTAAGTACAGAATACTAAAGCTTAAAATTAAGTATTAAAATACAAGTAGAAATATTACATAAATAAAGTACATAAGGATTACGAAAACTGAGATAATTGAGGCATTAAATATTTTTTTAATCAAAATTATTTCGAGTTTAACAATAATTTGTACACTCCGAAGAGGGTCTAATTATAGATAGTCCACTTAGTCCCTTAACTGCTGAAATTTGTATGAATGATTTAGAAAGCAAATTTTATGCTCATCGTTTCTTCAAATATTTCAAAGCTTGTATAGATACGAGTATGATATTTTTGGTTGTTTTACAGGTAGCTTGAGACAATTAGGAATATTCTTGAATTTTATTTACACATTATACAAAAATATCGATTTTACTTTGGAAGTGGGACAAAATAATTCTACTGTATTTTTGGATTTAAATATTACAAAAACTAAAAACAAACTAGATTTTAATGCACATCACAAACCTTCCATTTGCGCATAAATTATAATATTCATAGACTGTTAAGTGTTCCGATCTCAGAAGAACATTTTAACAAAGAGCTTAATATTAAAAGACAAATAGCACTAAATAATGTTAACCTAATGACTTTAATTGATCAACTTCTTCAGAATAAATTATAAAAAATTGCAATATTTTGATTACTCATTTACTTAAATAATAAACATAATAAATATTTTTATAGAATATTTACTATTCGTCTAAAAATAATTAAACTAATAATTTAACTTATCACAGTACTACATTATAGTAACTAAACACTATTTTTTTTTGAAGACTAAACACCTAAGAAATAAAACTAGATGGTTCTAATAATAAGAATAAGATATATATATATATAAATTTGATCCAATTCCTATTTGATTAAAGATTAATTCTTACTAAATTAAAGAATGTGATGTGAACAACACATTATCCTTGTACGCGTATTAAATTACATATAAACATTTGTTTTTAAATGAAAAGTACATAAAATTTTATTTCATTAAAAACTTCTGTTATTTTTTCATATTTTTGTTTATATTATTGTTATAAGTGAATTATTATTTATCGTAATTTCTTTTACAATCTGAGGTTAATAATTGTTAATAAATCAATATATTTAAATTACAAAAAAAAATGAGATGAAGTCTGATTCCAACTCTTCTAAGATCCAAATATTTCATTAATTAAAATTTAATTTGGCTAACTCTGAAACCAATGAAAATAAGTATCACTTATTATATAACGTTGAAAAACTCTCAATGAGGGCTTGTTACTGCAGATACGAAAAAGTTCATAATCCAAATTCTTTTGGATTCTGGGCTTTTTTGAACACTTTTGGTTGTCGATTGCAATCAAAAAGGAAGGTGCACAACTAGATGTTATAACAGTCATAATCCAAAATTTCAACCTCCTACGGCTAATCGTTTTTGATTTATGCGAGATACATACGTACGTAGGTACGAACAGACGTCACGCCGAAATTAGTCAAAATGGATTCAGCGATGATCAAAATGAATATTTCCATTGAAATATGAAAACCGAAATTTTCGGTTCATCACAATACTTTCTCTACTTTGTAAAAGGAAGTAAAAATGAATAATATTATACAAAAGAAAAATGAAGTTTTAATCGTCTGGTGATTAAAAAGTAAATCAGTAGCCATATTTCTTCAAAGACTGATAGAAATCTATTTTTCTATTGTTCTTTTCCAAGTTCGTGACCACGTAATATACAAAATAGTACCGGTAATGGTTCATTAGCCACTTTTATAATTTAACTGAATTAATTTTTATGATAACAAAAGTAACTTCAAATTTTCGTGATTTAACTCAAAACTAAAAAAAGTTTAATTAAAAATATTAACTACAGCAGAAGTTTTTACTAAAACAAACTCGATTTATGTTTTAATATTAAATAAATTTATGTAATCAACTATACACATTAAACATGTGATAGGTCATAAAGCTTCGCCTCATTCATTACACGTAATTCACTGAATCACGCACGTACATGAATAATCATTACTTATACTCCATTTAGTCGACATAAATTTTCCATTCTAATTTTTTCATTTTTTTTTGAGTTTATTATAGTGCACTTGTGAAATTTTATACTGAAATTACTTTAATATGTTTTAAAGGAATTATTCTAATTTAAGATTTTTAATAAAGATAATTATAAGAAAAAGTTATTATAATTTTATATTTTGCAATACTCGTATATTTTATAGATCACACGATTTTCTAAAACAAATGTTGGAAAACCTGATCTATATTATTCCAGTAAACAATCATTTTTTGAAGCTGAAATTTAATATATCTGTTACGTTGACTTATTTATAATTACTGTTAGTAATACACAATTTTATCTTTTAGTTTTAACAGGTGAATTTTATGGTTATTAATGAAAAATTAAGATATAATATTCGATTAATTGTTAACTAAAGTTTTTAAAGTTTTTTGATAACTAATGGTTTTTGATAAGACAGGAAATCATAGCATTATACTACCAAATTTCTGAACGATTTTATTAAAAATTTTACCTTATAAGGTTATTTCTTCATATTTAACAATCATTTTCGTTAACGTCAAATTTACAAAACATTAAAATAGCTCGAAAAGGAAATATTTTATTGCCAGCAGAAATTCAAAATACGTTTTTCTAGAGAATAGAAATTTTTCCAATTTTTTATTTCCTTGTACGAAGTAATGTAGTCGAAAGTATTGTAAGTAAAATTTCGGTTTTCAGATTTCAACGGAAATATTCATTTTGACCATTCCTGAATTCATTTTGACTAGTTTCGGCGTGACGACTACACGTACGTTTCTCGCATAACTCAAAAACGATTAGCCGTAGTCTGTTGAAATTTTGGATTTAAGACTGTTGTAGTAACATCTAGTTGTGCGCCTCCCCTTTTGATTCCAATCGACTGTACCAAAAGTGTCCTAAAAAGCTCAAAATCCAAAAACGTTTGGACTTTTTCTTAACTGCAGTAATAGGCCCTCATTGAGAGCTCTTTAACGATATACATAAGTGGTACTTATTTTCATTGGTTTCAGATTTATAGCAAAACAAAATTTTAATTAATGAAATATTTAGATCTTACAAGGGAAGGCTTGTCGAATCAGACTTCATATCATATTCTTTTTTAACTTCTTTTTTTAAATTTAAATATATTAATTTATTAATAATTATTATCCCATCATTGTAAAAAACCTTTTACAATAAATAATTCAATAGTAACAAAAAAAATATGAAAAAAAAATCAGAACTTATTAGTAAAATTAAATTTTACATACTCTTAAAAATGTATATATGTAATTAAATAGGCATTAAGTATGTGTGTATGTAATAGATTTAGTGAAACTTCTGATTATTTAATATTAATTGACATTATAATTTAGAATCATATTACTTTTGGATTTTCCATTTTAATTTCTGTTTTTGAATTTTATTTAATTATTCTGATATTTTATTTCTGTTTAATTTTATATACAATAACGTTAACTACAGAGTGACTGAAAAATATACCCTCACAAGAACAACATACACACTGAGGCATACATGCTCGTTCTTCAACAAACCAAAAACATTCTTATCTTTTAGTTCATTACTCCTGTGATATTGTCAGACAATATTCTCCCTAAGTCGGAGTTGATCATCACTTCGTTTATTTGTTTTTTGTTGTAAATTATTTAATCACTCTTTAGTTTGATATAATTCTTCTGATCTCAATTTGTGTTCACGTTCTCTAGTTTTCAAATATTTTCTCTTAATGTTCATCATCCTCTCTTAATTTTTTATTCTTTCCTTAGTTCTAATATTTTCTTCTTCTTCATTTTATCATCTTATTTTAATGTTTTTATTCTTTCTTTCTTTGTAACATTTTCTTCCTGTTTATTTTATTTTTTTGTTTACAATATTTTTTTCCTTTTTATTCTTTCTCTAATTTTAACATTTTCTTCCTCTTAATATTCATCTTCCTGTGGTTTTTTATTGAGATATATTTCTACATGTTATCTTTCTTTTTCATTTTTGATTATTCACAAATAATCCAACAATAAAAACTGAATATTTTACACCGTAAGGTCGAGATTAGCATTTTTAACCAGTATCCGTGTAAGTTCAATAAACGGAATACTTTAATTATTATTAACTTTTATTTATACGACACACCAGAAATCTAAAACTTTTGTTAATCAGCTACTCACGAAGATACAAATAATACTGATCTGAGTAATAACGGGAATTTTACTTGATCCTAATATTTCATGTAAAATTGTTAAATTAATAATTGTATAAATATTTGATGTTAATAAAAACTAATATTTCAGCAATTATGTAACTGTCCACTTTATTAAAGAATTGGAGGATTGTATCTCACTTTCAAATGTAATTAGTTTAAATGAAGTGCAGCAAAAAATGTTTATATTATGTAATTTAATAGGCGTACAAGGAAGGCATGTGGGGTCAACATAAGATTTTTTTTTCTTTTTATGTAATTGTTTTTTTTCATAAAATAATGAACTATAACCAAACAGTAGGTACCGTAAGGTAACAATCACTAGCGGAAAATCTCGATTCGTTATTGTTAGTATCAATTTCTAGAGTTAAATTTCTAATTTAACTTTCTTTATATCAATTTTCATCATTAAAAAAAAAAATATATTTTTACACGAAAAGTAATCAATTTTGGACACCTAATTATCCCATTCGGAAACGCCGCCCGCCTGGACAGCCTAGCTGTGGAGGGCATGCCCTCAGTACGCTTCTGCAGCTAATTAAACACTATATATTTACACTGTACATATATATAAATATATATATTGTCTATAATAAAAGAGAAAAATATCAATTTTAATTTGTTATGAAATCTCTTGGTAAGATGTAAAATGTTAGATTAATGCTAGAATCGAAGGAAAGAACATTTGAACTTGCATTGATTTCCTATTTTCCACTTGACTGAGCCATCGTAAAGATGATGACTCCTGAACAGAAACCCTTCTTTTTTACAATTTTCTAAATGTCAATCTATAGTTACAGTTCAACGTGCTGCCAATTTGTTGTCATTAATGTTATTTGGAGTTATTATTGCATAAAGTTCCGTAAATGGAACTTTATTAATTGCAGTATGGACCAGAAAAGTTTATTTGGCAACAACATCAGTCTCCTCACTGATTTAACCCTGTACAGGAATGGGTGAATGACGTTTTCCGCAACATCTGACTCAATCGGTATCGACCAGTTGCCAGAGCACAATTCCAGTGCGTTTCAAGGTCACCGATCTGATCGTTAATGATTTTTTACTTTGGTGTTTCATAAAGGATCTTGAATATGAGCCTCTACTACATGATAGTCGACGGATTTGACAAAGGATTAAAGCATCTATCGATTTCATTAGTCCATATATGGTGGGTAAAATATGGGATGAATTGGATGTGTGCCTCGTGCTCAAATTGAACTTTCGTAGGGAAAAACTATAAGAATTACTCTTTTATTTTACTTGTGATTCATTACTAGAAATAAAAGTTAAGAAATATTATGTTGCCTTGAAACTCGATATTTTATATATATATATATGTATCCCTCTATGAATGATGAGACCTTGCCGATGGTGAGGGGGGCTTGAGTGCTCAGTGATACAGAGTAGCTGGAGCAAAGGTACAACCATAACGAAGAGGTATTGTTGAGAGCCAGACTAAGGAATGGTTCCTGAAAGAGGGCAGCAACTCTTTCAGTAGTTGTTAAGGGAGTAGATCAGGAGAACTTAAACGGCCATAACATCATTCAAACTTCTCAGTACAGTGCAGCTGAAAGCAATGGAAAACTACAGCTGCTTTTTGCAAGAAAATGTAACTGTCGTTCGTTACAAAGATGAAGGCGCCTTCCTTGGTAAAATATTCGGGAAGTAAACTAATCCCCTAATTCAGGAGGTAATAGGTGGGAACTACTAAGGAAGAGATCACCAGAAAATTAAAAAATAACATACTACGAATCGGAGCGTGGAATGTTAGAAGTATAAAAAAGGTTGGTAGGTTAGAAAATATAAAGAAGGAAATGGATAAATTAAATGTAGATATAGTAGGAATTAGCGAGGTTCGGTGGGAAGAGGAAAAAGACTTTTTGTCAGGTGATTTTAAAATAATTAACACAGCTTCAAATAAAGACCAGGTAGAAGTAGGTGTCGTAATGAACAAGATAGGGAAGAGAGTAGAGTATTTCAAAATGTATAGCAATAGAATCATTGTAATAAGGATAAAATCAAAACCTAAGCCGACAACGATTTTTAACGTCTATATGCCTACAAGTGTCCATGATGATGATGAGTGTGTATACGAAGAAATTGACGAAGCAATTAAACACATAAAAGGAGATGAAAATTTAATAACAGTTGGAGATTGGAGTGCAAGCATTGGAAAAGGTAAGGAAGGAAATATTGTGGGTGAATACGGGATGGGCAAAAGGACTGAAAGAGGGGACGAACTTATTGAGTTTTGCAGTATAATTTAGTAATTACCAACACCCAGTTTGAAAATCATAACAGAAGAATATACACTTGGAAAAATCCAGGCTAAAAACCCTGGTGACACTGTAAGGTCTCAAATAGATTATTTATTTATTTATTTATTTCCTCAGCAAGCGGATCCTGTTCGGGAAGAGATTGTGGATAATAGCTTTGAACTTCTTGACGCTAGTGAGCTATTAATGGCGGTGAAAAGACTGAACCTGAAGAAAAGATGTCAGTTAAGTCGCTAATTTAAAGAAGTTTGAGGATGAGGAGGTAAAGAAGATTTTTTTGGAGGATATCGCAAGAAGGCTGAGTAAAAAGGATAAGGTAGAAAGTATAAAAGAAGAATTGTAAAATGTTAAAAAATAAATTCTTAAATCAGCAGAAGCAAACTTAAGTGGAACAAAGAGAACTGGTAACCATGGATATCAGAGGATATATTGCAACTGATGGATGAACATAAAAATATAAGAATGTAGTGATGAAGAGAGTAAAAGGAACTATCGACAGTTAAGAAATACTATAAACTTGAAGTGCAAACAAGCGAAAGAATAGTGGATTAAAAAAGGTGTTCAGAAGTGGAAAGAGAAATGATCATTGGTAAAATAGACGGAGCATACAGGAAAGATAAGGACAATTTTGTGGTAGATAAATTAAAAACTAATAATGTGTTAAATAAAGATAGTACACCGATTTACAACACTAAAGGAAAGATCGATAGGTGAGTGGAATATATTGAAGAGTTACACGGAGGAACTGAATTAGAAGATGGTGTTATAGGGAAAGAAGAGGATGAAAGGGAAGAATCAATACTGAGATCTGAATTTAAGAGAGCATTAAAAGATTTTAATGGCAGAAAGGCTTCTGGAATAGATGGAGTACCTACAGAATTATTGTGAAGTGTAGGTTGCGAAACTATAGATAGATTATAGAAACTGGTGTGTAATATTTACGAAAAAGGAGTAGTTCCGTCAGACTTCAAAAAGAGTTGTAATCATGATACCAAAGAAAGCAAGAGGTGATAAATGTGAAAAATATAGAACAATTAGCTTAACAAGTCATGCATCAAAAATCTTAACTAGAATTCTGTACAGACGAATTGAGAGGAGAGTGGAAGAAGTGTTAGGAGAAGACCAATTTGGTTTCAGGAAAAGTATAGGGACAAGAGAAGCAATTTTAGGCCTCGGATTAATAGTATAAGGAAGATTAAAGAAAAACCAACCAAGATACTTGACATGTAAAGATCTAGAAAAGGCATTCAATAATGTAAACTGGAATAAAATATTCAGCATTTAAAAAAATTAGAGTTCAAGTATAGAGATACAAGAACAATTGCTAACATTTACAGGAACCAAACAGCAACAGTAATAATTGAATAACATAAGAAAGAAGTAATAAAAAAGGGTCCGACAAGGATGTTCCCTATCTCCGTTACTTTTTTTTTTTACATAGAACTAGCGCTTAATGATGTTAAAGAACAATTTTGATTCGGAGTAACAATACAAGGTGAAAAGATAAAGATGCTACGATTTGCTGATGATATAGTAATTCTAACTAAGAGTAAAAAAGATTTAGAAGAAACATATAACGGCATAGATGAAGTCCTACGCAAAAACTACCGCATGAAAATAAACAAGAACAAAACGAAAGTGTTGAAATGCAGTAGAAATAATGTAGATGAACTACTGAAAATAGAAATAGGAAGAGAAAAGATTACGGAGGCAGAAGAATTTTGTTATTTGGGAAGTAGAATTAATAAAGATGGCCAAAGCAGGAGCTATATTAAATGTCGTATAGCACAGTGGAAACCAGCCTTCATTCAGAAATATAATTTTTATACATCAAAAATTAATTTTAACGTCAGGAGAATATTTTTGAAAGTGTATGTTTGGAGCGTAGCTTTATTGGAAGTGAAACTTGGACGGTCGGAGTTCCTGAGAAGAAAATATTAGAATCATTTGAAATGTGGTGCTATAGGAGAATGTTAAAAATCAAATGGGTGGATAAAGTGACAAATGAAGAGTTATTGCGGCAAATTGATAAGAAAGAAAGAAAAATTAAATTGAAAGAAAGAAGCATTTGGAAAATATAGTTAAAAGAAGAGACAGACTTATAAGTCACATATTAAGGCATCCTGTAATAGTCGCTTTAATATTGGAGGGACAGATGGAAGGATGAAATTGTGCATGCAGGTAAGGCTTGGAATATGTACAACAAATTGTGAGGGATGTAGGATGTAGGAGGTATACCTAAATGAAACAACTGGCACTAGATAGCTAATCTTGAAGATCTGCATCAAACCAGTCAAATAAATGAAGACAATAAAAATTAATATAAATAATATTTATATATATTATATTATATTAATAATATTAATATAATAATATTTAATATATATATATATATATATATATATATATATATATATATATATATATATATATATATATATGTTTATAAAGGAATGATTCTTTTTTTGTTACATCTTTTGCAGAAACGCGTTTCAAATTTAAACAAAAAGAATAAATAATTATTTTTCAACTCTACCACTAACATCAGTTTTCAAAGATACTCAAACATTTTAAAAGTATGTTAAAAACTTATTCGTTTCAATATTTTCAATAAAATATTTAATATTAATTTTTTTAACAAGTTCAAGAAGAAAAATCTGAATATTATTAGTATTATTACATTTATGTTTTAATATTTCTGATAAATGGTATTTTAAATAGCATAGAATTAAATGATATATTTGTTTGTGTGTAAATATGTTTATACGTGTATGTACACTATACATACACGAAAAAGTTTTCATTGACTTACTTCCGAAAAAGTTGGAATGTTTAATTTTGGAATGATTATCTCTAAATATCTCTTTAGGATGTAACGTAAAATATTTGGTTCCAATTTTTAATTAAAAATATTGTAGTGATCTAAAGTTTATTATAACGTGGTCTCCTTGTAGACACCTTGAGACTGCTTAGATAAACATCTCGAATGATTTCTGGTAGAAGGTGAAAAAATGTAATATAAAGTGTGAAAAAGTAAACAAACAAGGATTAGTTAAAAACTTATTATAGTTTCGGGATTTCGAAAAATCTTATAAAAATTCAAATGAATATTTAGGCCTAATCAGCACTCTTCTGTTCTTTCTAACGAATTACTAAACAAAAACACGTTCTAAATGTTATCTTTCAAGGAACAGCAATTCGTTTATATAAAAGAATATTCGTCTTTTCTCCGGAATGAGTACAAGTAGTGCATAAAACAGCAGTTTTGTGACAAAATGAATTGCACTAAGAAGTTGATTCACATTTTTAGTCTTTCTTATAATTGTGTTGAATACAAAGTACATGAGCGTTAAGGAACTCTGATCATAGTTCCTTTATCTGAGATTAATTATGATTATTATTTAGCCAATTCCTGAAATGAACAAAGTAAAATGTCATTTTTATGATTTAATATTACCATAATATTTCCAGTGGGATAGATATACTCATGTGAATCAGTAGTTTATTCGTCTCAGTAATGAAGATACCAGTAATTGATAACTCATTTCTCAGATTCTTCCCTAGTAAATCAGAAATGAAGTCCTTTTATTATTTAGATCGGCTATGACATTTCGAGAATGCTAATCATAACATTACATCCAACCGTTTTGTTATTAAAGCGAATAGATTAACTGGGATCCTAATTTTTGCAGGATATGGTTGGTTAGCATGTTATGTAAAGCTCCATTTTCAATTTAACTTTTACGACCGTATTCTAATACAAATTAAGTTATCGAAAAAGATCTCGTTAGAAATTAAGTTTTCCAAATTGATTGTCAAGAATGCATAACTTACATATTATTTTAATTCATTTTTCTTCGTAAATGTATAGCCCATTTGGAATTACATAAATTTACTGCATAGTTAATTTATATAGGAGTATATATGGCAGATATTATAGACTTGTAGTTATTTAACCTATTTAGAGGTTAAGATATCCCGTCAGACATAAAAACAGAATTGTCTGACATTTCTTTCCTTCCAGAACTGGTTTAGCGCGGTCAGTTTTCAAGAAAGTAACCAAGGGTGATAGGACTGAATTTACATTTTGCTTGCCCTTGTCAGCCGAAGACTATACAACGTACTGTAAATCGTATATTCTGCGATTATTTAAATATATTGTAAATAATGTTGTTTATAACTTAATTTTTAGTTATATATAATTATGCGAAATTCAAACAAATTATAAAATGATGTATTTTTAACAACTGTTATATATTTTTTTAATTTATTATTTAAATTATACTACATAACCAATGTAATATAATTAATTTTTGTTTTACTTTTTAACTCTGGGAAAGTAGACTAAAAACATACCTCGACAAATTGAACGAAAAGAAAATTTCTGGCATTCCAAGAAAAGATACGTAGGCTACCAGAATAAGTTATAGTAACCGATTCTTATTAGAATGAATTTGGATTCTTTATTCCGTTGATTATTATAAATATTATACATGAACTTGAAACGTTTACAAAATAGTTTTACCAAATCATCACTATTTTTATTACTGAAATTAAAAAGTATTTATTGAATTAACTGAATATGTAAATAATAAAATATCCCCAATAGCATAAATTAACATGAGTTAATTTATGACAAGCAAAAAATGTAAGAAATGTTTTCATTTTATTCTTACAATTGTGACACTATTTTTATACCACATTTTAAATGTAAAAAAACATTTGACACCTTGACACTATATAATAATATATTTTTTATAGGTCAATGAGCAGTATGAGTAAATTAAAAAAAAATTACAATAATAGTAATGAATATATTTTTATGATAAATGGATGAGTGGTAACAACAAACAGAAAAAGTTACTTTAACGATGTGAATGTTATATAAAAAAAAAAGCCTCCAGATGTCAGTTGCATACATTGTAGTAATACATCATGTGTATATTTTTTGTACTTTTATTCATGATACATAGAATGTGACAAAACAACCACATTGTGAGTTAAAGGTTTCAAAATGACGTTTCATCCTACAGTCCACCACTCACTGAAATTTTGTTACATTTTACTTATTAATTATTACCTAGCTATTTCATTTAAATAATATGAAAACTCTCATTTGTTTTACTTCGTTTAAGCAAATAAAAAAAGACCTTTGCTTTATTACAATTAATTATAAAGCGTGTTAATATATAAGTCCATCAATTTACATGTTTATATATGTGTTCTACTGGAAGATGAATTGACCAGAGTGAGATTTCCACAAAGTTAAATTACATTAATCTGTTGCTTTACATTATTAATTGCAATATTATTATGGATATTAAAGTAACTAGAACATTAAAAATATCTGCAGCATTTTTTTGCAGATTGAGTTCCTTTTTCTGAGAATAATGATGCAACCACTCCATATGTGTGTGTGTGTGTGTGTGTGTGTGTGTGTGCGTGTGTGTGCGCGCGCGCGCACGTAAATTTATATTCAAGATGAGATTCAAAAAATTCTAATTTTACGATTGTTATGGGCTGATTTAAACTTTGGCTAAATAATTTGATCAGAAAATGTTGAGTCTTAATAAATTTTTCTGTTTTTGTTTATATTTTTTTCTTCATGATTCATGTACATAGACTGCATATAACTATATATATATATATATATATATTTACAAAGTGATTCACAAAGAATATACCAAACTTTCAGGACATTTTCTACTTACGTAAGTAATGAAGAACTTACATATAAACGTAGGTTCGGAAAAGCTTAGTTAGGGAGTGTCGGCTGGCAAAAAGATTTCACGCTGATTTCTGCGCCTTCCTAAATTTAAGCCAGACTTATATTTGGAACTCAAATTAAACAGTAAATTTAATGAGTAAATTAGAGAGGTTGAAAACATTATATCCCAGGACTGTATTTTTAGTAATTTTC
Source organism: Lycorma delicatula (assembly GCF_047948215.1). Lineage (NCBI taxonomy): Eukaryota > Metazoa > Arthropoda > Insecta > Hemiptera > Fulgoridae > Lycorma > Lycorma delicatula. The sequence continues at coordinate 128,023,912 of NC_134457.1, forward strand.
AACAAATCTGGGGTAAAAGACAAAAGGTGTCGAAAAAATCACTATTTTATGTCTAGCACAAAATAACTTTGATAAACGGGTAATAAATTCACATAAGTTTAAAAAAAGTAAAACTGGTATGAATAAAGTTGCATAACCCATTAATAAAAATGTCTGCGTATTCTTCATTGGGAAATTAATAAGGCATTGTTAGTTAATGACATTCAAGTACCATTCCATTCACTTATTTAAATTTTTATTAATGTTCAAATATAATTAAAAAAATAATAATTTTGGAATTACTGCCAACTTATGAGATAAATTATTTCAAAATTTTAGGTCAAATTTATTGATGTTTAATTAATTTAAATATGTCTAATATATTTTCTAAATGGTTGTTTTATTTTATTTCTATTTTTTTTTTCTCTGAAATATTTAATCCTTTTGTTTTTTTAAAACCTCCTCTATGAATCATGAGACCTTGCCGTTGGTGAGGGGGCTTGAGTGCTCAGGGATACAGAGTAGCTGGACCGAAGGTGCAACCATATCGGAGAGGTATCTGTTGAGAGCCAGACTAAGGAATGATTCCTCAAAGAGGGCAGCAGCTCTTTCAGTAGTTGTTAGGGGCGTGAGTCACAATGACTTAAACGGCCGTATCAACATCACTCAGTCCTCTGAGTACTGCGCAGCTGAAAGCAATGGAAAACTATAGCTGCTTTTTTCCAAGAAAATGTGGCTCTCTGCATTTTCACATATCAATAATGGAGGCGCCTTCCTTGGTAAAATATTCCGGAGGTAAAATAGTCCCCCGTTCGGATCTCCGGGTGGGGACTACTAAGGAAGGGGTCACCAGAAAATTAAAAAATAACATTCTACGAGTCGGAGCGTGGAATGTTAGAAGCTTAAAAAAGGTTGGTAGGCTAGAAAATTTAAAAAGGGAAATGGATAGGGTGAATGTGGATATAGTAGGAATTAGTGAGGTTCGGTGGGAAGAGGAAGGCGACTTTTGGTCAGGTGATTTTAGAGTAATTAACTCAGCGTCAAATAATGGGCAGGCAGGAGTAGGTTTCGTGATGAACAAGAAGATAGGGAGGAGAGTGGAGTATTTCAAAACGCATAGCGATAGAATCATTGTAATAAGGATAAAATCAAAACCTAAACCGACAACGATTGTTAACGTTTATATGCCTACAAGCGCCCATGATGATGATGAGGTAGAGTGTGTATACGAAGAGATTGATGAAGCAATTAAACACGTAAAAGGAGATGAAAATTTAATAATAGTTGGAGATTGGAATGCAAGCATTGGAAAAGGCAAGGAAGGAAATATAGTGGGTGAATACGGGCTGGGCAAAAGGAATGAAAGAGGGGACCGACTTATAGAGTTTTGCACGAAGTATAATTTAGTAATTGCCAACACCCAATTTAAAAATCATAATAGAAGAATATACACTTGGAAAAAGCCAGGCGATACTGCAAGGTATCAGATAGATTATATCATGGTTAAGCAAAGATTTAGAAATCAACTCGTTGACTGCAAAACTTACCCTGGAGCAGACATTGATAGCGACCATAATTTGGTGATAATGAAATGTAGATTGGGGTTTAAAAACCTGAAGAAAAGTTGTCAGATGAATCGGTGGAATTTAGAGAAGCTTGAGGAAGAGGAGGTAAAGAAGATTTTCGAGGAGGACATCGCAAGAAGTCTGAGTAAAAAAGATAAGGTAGAAAATGTAGAAGAAGAATGGGAGAATGTTAAAAAGGAAATTCTTAAATCAGCAGAAGCAAACTTAGGCGGAATAAAGAGAACTGGTAGAAAACCTTGGGTTTCAGACGATATATTGCAGCTGATGGATGAACGTAGAAAATATAAGAATGCTAATGATGAAGAAAGTAAAAGGAACTATCGGCAATTAAGAAATGCTATAAATAGGAAGTGCAAACTGGCGAAAGAAGAGTGGATTAAAGAAAAGTGTTCAGAAGTGGAAAGAGAAATGAACATTGGTAAAATAGACGGAGCATACAGGAAAGTTAAGGAAAATTTTGGGGTACATAAATTAAAATCTAATAATGTGTTAAACAAAGATGGTACACCAATATATAATACGAAAGGTAAAGTCGATAGATGGGTGGAATATATTGAAGAGTTATACGGTGGAAATGAATTAGAAAATGGTGTTATAGAGGAAGAAGAGGAAGTTGAGGAGGATGAAATGGGAGAAACAATACTGAGATCTGAATTTAAGAGAGCATTAAAAGATTTAAATGGCAGAAAGGCTCCTGGAATAGACGGAATACCTGTAGAATTACTGCGCAGTGCAGGTGAGGAAGCGATTGATAGATTATACAAACTGGTGTGTAATATTTATGAAAAAGGGGAATTTCCGTCAGACTTCAAAAAAAAGTGTTATAGTTATGATACCAAAGAAACCAGGGGCAGAAAAATGTGAAGAATACAGAACAATTAGTTTAACTAGTCATGCATCAAAAATCTTAACTAGAATTTTATACAGAAGAATTGAGAGGAGAGTGGAAGAAGTGTTAGGAGAAGACCAATTTGGTTTCAGGAAAAGTATAGGGACAAGGGAAGCAATTTTAGGCCTCAGATTAATAGTAGAAGAAAGATTAAAGAAAAACAAACCAACATACTTGGCGTTTATAGACATAGAAAAGGCTTTCGATAACATAGATTGGAATAAAATGTTCAACATTTTAAAAAAATTAGGGTTCAAATACAGAGATAGAAGAACAATTGCTAACATGTACAGGAACCAAACAGCAACAATAACAATTGAAGAACATAAGAAAGAAGCCCTAATAAGAAAGGGAGTCCGACAAGGATGTTCCCTATCTCCGTTACTTTTTAATCTTTACATGGAACTAGCAGTTAATGATGTTAAAGAACAATTTAGATTCGGAGTAACAGTACAAGGTGAAAAGATAAAGATGCTACGATTTGCTGATGATATAGTAATTCTAGCCGAGAGTAAAAAGGATTTAGAAGAAACAATGAACGGCATAGATGAAGTCCTACGCAAGAACTATCGCATGAAAATAAACAAGAACAAAACAAAAGTAACGAAATGTAGTAGAAATAACAAAGATGGACCGCTGAATGTGAAAATAGGAGGAGAAAAGATTATGGAGGTAGAAGAATTTTGTTATTTGGGAAGTAAAATTACTAAAGATGGACGAAGCAGGAGCGATATAAAATGCCGAATAGCACAAGCTAAACGAGCCTTCAGTAAGAAATATAATTTGTTTACATCAAAAATTAATTTAAATGTCAGGAAAAGATTTTTGAAAGTGTATGTTTGGAGTGTCGCTTTATATGGAAGTGAAACTTGGACGATCGGAGTATCTGAGAAGAAAAGATTAGAAGCTTTTGAAATGTGGTGCTATAGGAGAATGTTAAAAATCAGATGGGTGGATAAAGTGACAAATGAAGAGGTATTGCGGCAAATAGATGAAGAAAGAAGCATTTGGAAAAATATAGTTAAAAGAAGAGACAGACTTATAGGCCACATACTAAGGCATCCTGGAATAGTCGCTTTAATTTTGGAAGGACAGGTAGAAGGGAAAAATTGTGTAGGCAGGCCACGTTTGGAGTATGTAAAGCAAATTGTTGGGGATGTAGGATGTAGAGGGTATACTGAAATGCAACGACTAGCACTACATAGGGAATCTTGGAGAGCTGCATCAAACCAGTCAAATGACTGAAGACAAAAAAAAAAAGTTTTTTAAAATTAAAAATTATTTTCGTTTAATACCTAGTTAAAACTGCCACATTCTTATATGATAAGTTATTAATAAATTAAATAATTCTTACGTTTGCTTTTAGTTTCTGTAGACGTTATTCATACAGTTTTACTTAAAATTAAATTCTCTACAAGTTTTATTTAAACTTTTATGAGTTTCTAAGAACGTAATTTTACGCCAAATATAAAGCAATGTATTTTTCGAACCCTATCTTTTATCTTTGATTTATCCCAAATTTCTCAAAAACTGCCAAAAATACAGTTAAGAGATGTATTCTTTTTTTCTAATTTTCCGGGTCAGATTTCACACAGAACCCCTTATTTGGGTCCCAAGAATTACAGTATTGCTTAATTGTACAGAAAGCGCAGAAATCAGGCTGAAATCTTTCACCAGCCGACACTTTGTAACGAAGCGTTTCCGAATCTAAGTTAATATGAACGTTCTTCTTTATTTTCATTAGTAGAACATGTCCTGAAAGTTTGCTACATTCTTCATGAATTATTCTATATATATATATATATACATACATGTAATAACATGACATGAGTCATTCATAATAACTGCCCAGCAAAAACTACTGAAGATAAATTGATGAAAATTTGTATACTCATTTTTGTTGTGGTGTAAGTGCACACTAAGAAAGGATTATTTGTGTGTTATTTTCATATGAATATAAGAAAAAGGATTTCTAGATACATCGAAATTCAATCTTGAAAGGGGTGAAGAAAGGTAAAAAACTGCTTAACAATTATTGCAAATTTTCTCCATTTCCGACTACATAACCAAGATATTCACGAGATTTGGGCTTTTAGGGTTTTTGAGATTTTCGGGTTTTTATGACTTTTGATTTTTTAACTGGTATATCGGTTTACAGCGCGACGACTCAAACAATATAGCCACTGTCATTGTTACCGTATGTGTGGCGCAAATACCTTCATTTGCCTGCACTTACTTGACTAAAAAACATAAAATAAAAAATAATTGATCGTGATGAGAAACGTAACTAACCATATAGAGCCATATACTTAGTAATTAAAAACTGTGAGATAATTTTTCACATTAAGCTATCTTTTTTCAGTCTTTTCTAGAATGCTGGGAACGTAAAGCTCCTGAAATATAAGACCTGCACCAGTTACAGCTGGTTTCATCGAAACTAATGATGTTCACTATTTGCTGGTAATTGTAGTAAACAAAGTGAATGTACCCTTTTTAAGGTTGAATATCTCATATAATCCAATAAAGTCAGTGTGCTGATTTAAAATAGTATTCAATTCAGTGATGAAAATAACAGAAATTCACTTTACTTTTCACATTCACTGTTACGTCTGACGGGGATGTTTACTATTCTTTAAAATGGTTATTTAAACTCCATTATTGACTTTGTCTCATGTTAGTGGAGTGTCTATAACTGATACCACATCAAACATAAATATAATGTGTTATCACATGACAACACATTAACAGAAGTTCTCAATTAACAGAATCTATTTCATATAGCAAATATTTACGCAAAAACAAAAAAAGAAAGAGAAATAACTTCAGGATAAACTGAAATACTTTTTAATTTTTTAAATACAAATATTTTATTATTGAATTTTTCTTTTAAAATATTTGTTATTAAAACTTTAAATGTTTACCAAACCTTCAGAATTACCCACCGGGATGATCTAGTGGTATACTGTCAGCTGATTTTCAAAGTCGAAGGTTGTAAGGTTAAAATCCTAGTAAAAGTTAGTTTCTTTTATACGAGTTTGAATACTAGACAGTGGATACTGGTGCACTTTAGTGTTTGGAGTTTAACTAACATCTCAGGAGTGGTCAGCTTATACCTCATTTACTTGTCATACAAGTGGGGTGGGTGGGGGGGGGGGTTTGCTGCTTATTGTTCAGTTAACAGATCGCAACGTACACATTAGGAATAATAAAATTTTTTTTCTGAATATAATTGTTCAAAATCTTAGCAGATATATTTCATAATATTCTCCAGAAGACTTTTCAAGAACGAAAGAGTGTAAGGGAAGTATGTTAATTTTTAAGAGACCGTAGGAAAAAATCAAACTAGTAACTACATTTTACAAAGCATTATCAACGGCATTAAATCGATCATCATTTTAAATATAATTTTTATTTCCCTTACAATGTTTGATCATTAGCTTCTATAGATTTAATTTATAAAATATCATAATTATATTAATTTTTCCAGGGATTTAAATAAAACTTTTTTCATATTTTCTTTTAATATCTATTACAACATGAAATGTAGTTGTATTATAAAAAATGCACTGGGCAATAGAAAAATCACTCAATCCTCTAAAAACAACTTCAGCGTATAACAGAAGCTTTGATAAAACTTAACAGTATTTCAAATTTTTATTTCAATCGTTTTTGTTTGGTAGACGTAAAAAAATTTTTGATACTGGTAAAATTATATATAACAAAATTTACACTATAAAATTAAATATTTTTATAAAAATATATATTAGAAAGTAAATAAAAATTAATTTTAATCTCATGTTAACTACATGCCTTAAGCTTTTAAAGTCAATATTTTTCAGTTTAATATCCAGATTTAGAAGTATAAAAACTGGTTAAATTAAATTAATCAAAACCGTAATTTTCTTTAAAATCTGAATATATTACATTTTACAGATCACGATCATATAATTAAAATATTCTTCGCAAATTTGCTTCATTTTATTAAGTGCAGTCCAATTTCTAATTAAATGTAAATCTGACGACAATTTCCTTACTATTTTCTATCGATGTAGAAATTAATTTCACAAGAATTTTAAAATTGTAAAACATCTTAATAGTTTAAAATCGAACGGTAAAATAGTTCCAAAAAAGGAGCGACGTAATAATATAGGCATAGTTGTTGATTTTTAAATAAAATCAGTATTATTTCAAATGTTTATACTTTAATATTCTTCAGTATGTAGAAACTACTTTTAATTTTTATAAGTAAACTCAAATTTGAAGAGTACCAAGTGTTAGAGAAATGAAAGAGGATATAAATCGATTAAATATGCCGACAGTTAAGTAATAAGTGTAGAAAAGTAAACGGTCATTGATGTCCCAAATTTTTTAAATGTCGAGTGTGATGAACAAAGAAAGGAACGGCTGCCAACGCATCAGAAGGTCTATCGTCAATAGAAAAACAAAGTTGATAAAAATGAAGAGATGAAATTTGACAAAAATTGAAGTGCAAAAATGAAGAGATAATGTGAAATATTGAATGATTACTAAAAAAAAATAAAGAAGGAGATTAATTACAGGGTTATGAAGAAAGAAGCTCCAAAAGGAGAAGGATGAGAAGAAAATTTTATCTAGATTTGTCTTCATACAAGCCTCTCGGAATACTTAATCACCATATAACTAAAACTCTGGTTCTAGAAAACAAAAATTACACTGGATTTTCAACCAGTTGTAAGCACCGGGTGTAAAACATTTTTAAAGATTCTTCCATCCTCAACTTATGATCTTATCGGATGATATAATCATAATGTTGCTGGAAAGTCATAATATTTTGGACTACATGGAATTTCCAGGAGAATAGTAATCATTTCAATTTGATACAAATATTATTTGTTATTTTCTAAAAATCATATAGCCAATTACATATAATAGAATAAATCAATTTATTTATTTTTTCCTTTTTTATATTCTAATAAGTATAAGTAGGTTTGTGTGACTTTCTTTTTTGTAGAATTATTTTATATGCGTAGGATATTTTATTTAAAAAAATCTTATGTATTTGGAATATCTCATTTCCATTTGTGCCACGAATTTTTTTTACCAATCCAAGACATCATAGAAATGGGTAATGTGATGTTACAAAAATATTTTTTTTCACAATGCATAATTTTGTTTGCTGTACTATTATTTCTAAATAAATTGATTTTCCATTGAGAAAAGTAAATTTTATAATTAATTGTAATATTTCCCATTTTTAAATGTACTTTCGTTTTTGTATTGCTTCAACTAAGAAAAGAAGAATTTTTTTATCGGCGATTAATTTTTTTAACAGTACACAGTAAAAAAGATTGCGTGCAGATTATTTCCTTTTAGAAAAACGTAATTTATTAATCTTGTTAATTTTCCTTAAAAATGAACTGTAATGGAATTATACAACAATCATGATGTAATGGCACAATTATTCGTGTTTTAAAGATAGAGTAACATATGAAAAGATAAAATATATGAGCTGTATAGTTATTTGAAAAGCTCAGTGATTCACGCCTTTGTTTCAGTACAATAGAGAACAAGAGTAATGGGTATGATGTCTGTGCGGTGGTAGACTAAGGCTTGCTCAAAAAGACGATGAGACTAGAATAGAGTAATAAAAAATAGAAATAGAGTTTACGTCTCTTAAACTCTAAAGCAAAATAAATTACTATTGCAATAGTTTTACTTAAATATAAGCTCCAGTCGGACAAATCTCATATTTAATAAATTGTTTTACTCATAAATGGATGGTTTCGGTGTGTGTGTGTGTGTGTGTGTGTGTGTGTGTGTGTGTGTGTGTGTAAACAAAACGAATAGTTTTTTATCAAGTATACAGAATCGATGTAAATGAATAAAGATATTTCGGATTGGCTGACGTAGGTAAATGTTTATTTTCTCAGAGCTACTGTCAGCTAATTAAATCTGCAATATTTAAAAAAACTTGTGACTACACTTATATTACCTGTATTATTAATTTTTTTATCAAAGTTTTTTCCATTATTTTGATTCTGCTCGGAAAGATTTGACGAGATTTTTTTCAATCGGCAGAATCCCTTAGTGAAACCAACCTATTTGGAGCTATAGCTCACGGCCTAAATTAACATTAATTTATGCCGTGTGTAAAATTATTAAAAAAATTTATAATTTTAATTATAAAAATTAAAATCATTAATAATGATTATATTAATGATTATAATATTTTTATATTAGCAAACTATACTATCAAAAAACGAGTTTCTTGTACTAGCCTGGTTTAGTTATACTTTTTTAGTGCAATGAATGAAACATTATACTTTGTTTTAATGACGTTCTTTATTTACATGATTTTATTATGTAAATATATCTTTTAATCACATTATAATCTTATTTCATAAAAATTAAAGAATCTAAGGGTTATTTTATTCCCAATCACCTTTCGTCATATTTTAATGTGTGCAATTTAATTCACAATTAAATTTGTCTCAAAAATAATGGAACATTTTAAGAAAAGTCACTTTTCAATTAATTTTTACCATAATTTGATTTAATAGTTCATGATCCACAAAATTTTCTATAAATCCGCTGTATTTAGTATCTAACAAATAATCTTACTGGTAGTCTTTGTTCTATTTAATATTTTGAACAAATATTTATCGGATTACTGACTATTTTGGAAATAACAACTATTTGAATGATTAAATATGTAATCCAATAAAATCAGTTATGTTCAGTTTCAAAACTGAATAAAGAAAGAGCAGTACATTGTGTTATAAGAAACAATCAATTTGATGGAGTCGTACAGCAAATTAGAGGAAATTCAGTTTCTATTGGTAATAAAATTTTACGACTATATTAAGATTTCATCATTTTTCCTAAGAAATAATTTTGAAATCATTTTTTTTTTTAATGACACCGTCCTTTGTTATTACTAATTACAAAGCTATTGTAAAAAAAATTTATTGTATTACTAAAGAGTACCATACTGACAAAAGGGTATAGAAACAGTTGTCAATATGAAAACATAATTCCGTAAATGAATATGCATAATTCAGAATAAATAATCATAAAAAAGGAAGAAAAAAATTTTAATCATTCGATATTAAATAAATTTAAAATTTAATATGAAGACCTATTTTAAGATAAACATATTACAAAAAGAAATATTTACTAATTATAAGCAGAAATGTGATAGAGTTAGCTGCAGTTTAGACGATTAAAGTTAAGTTTTGGCTAACACGTCATTTATATTTTTAACTCTTCTTATTAATGTACAATACTCTATTGTTTCGGATGTATAGGTTATTTGTCTTTTTTTAATTTTTTATTTTATGTATTAAATTTATTTATTCTTTTATATATTATTAGTCGGCCCAACTATCCAGAATCTGGACCTTTGAGGCTCAGGTCAGCCCAGATGAATCCTTGAGCCAACTCAGTGGCTCCTCGTGCTTACTCCATAGCTGCAGAGTTCTGTACACACACCGAGCTTGCTTCGGTCACCATTCCCATCTAACCAGAGGGATCTACCCCCTGGACTACTGTACGTTATCCTCACTGTTGTAAAAATAATACTGATAAATAATAATTATAGTATTCAGGCTTTATAGAAACATGAAAAAGAAGCTAAATTACAAATGATAATTACTAAAAACCACGAGGTGCTCGCATAGCTCACCACTCTAGCCTCACACGCAGACCCCACGGGAAGCCCGTTAATATTAAACAGAACTTTTTTAAATTTATTTAACATTATTTTATTTAATAATAATTCAATTCTATTATTTTTGTAATATTATTCATTGGATTGATTCGAATCATTTAGTTCAAACCCAGCTCACACAGTGATAAAAGACTCACAGTTCATGGTCCATTAATTCAATTCGTTAAAGATTGTGCTTCAACCGGAAAATATTCACTACTATATATATATATATATATATATACATTTTTTTTCGAGATTTTTTTAGATGAAATATATCTAAAAACCTTCTCAGTTATGCTAAGAAACAAGGATAAAAATTTGGTTGCGGTCGATTGAATAGGTTTTTTGTTTTTCTCGAACAAACAAAAACACTCTTCCTCTTTATATAATAGTGAAGATTACGTCAGTACCTAATGATTATGGTTGTATAACAGTTAACATAGATGAAATAGCAATATAGTTTTAAATTTTTAACAATTATATTTTCAATTTATATAATTTTTTCTTTGAGTAAAGAATACGCTTTACATAAAAAATCAAATTTAATCACTAGACATTATTAAAAACAAGTTTGATAGTGATACAAAAACAGATAAAAAGAGAGAATATCATGAAAAAGTCAATATATTTTAACGATTTTTACACTGTGTTTTTTATGATGTCTCGAAATCTTTCTCATTATTTGTTAATATTCCATAATATTAATTACTATTTTATTACTTGAAAATCCCACAATCATACTCGAAATTCAAATAATTTTCTATTCTAATTTTGTAACAGTAATAAATATTCTACTTATTCTTTCACTTA